>NC_041392.1:250198725-250334808 GCF_002162155.2 Triticum dicoccoides | reverse complement strand
CGCGCGCGCGCCACCGCGCCACGCCACCAGCTCGCCTGCCTGCCTGCCTCTCCCCTCCTCGTCTGGATGCCCTGGAACGACGCCACGCCCCCCCGTACTCTCTCACTCTCCCCCGGTTCTTCCTCTCCTCTCCCTCGCCCTCTCTCTCCCGTGTCCGAACGCACCCATCGCCGCCGTTCGCCATAGCCGCCGCCACCGGCCTCCCCTCGCCTTCCCGACTCGCGCAGGAGCTCCGCCCCCTCGCCCTGAAGCTCTCCGTCAAGCCACAAGACGCCGGACGCCCTGTGGAGCCGCCGTCGCCATCGTCTTCCTCCTCGGGCTCCGACCACCATCGCCGTCGATTCGCTGTCTCCAGTGCGTCCCCGAGCCCGCTTCGACGCCCGCTGCAACCGCGGTGAGCTCCGCCACCGTTTCCCTCTCTTCTCCCCCTCGTTCCCGCGCCGTAACTCCGTTTCCCACCACGGCCGAACCTTCGCCGTCGCCGAGCTCGCCGTCGACGCAGCTCCGGTGACCATTTGGTCACCCCGGCGAGTCCAACAAGTTCGTAAGGCCCCGTAGAGCATCCCTAGCGCCTTGCTTCGCTCGCCTTCGAGCTCCAACCACGTTTCCGTGCACGACCGAACCCCGGCGGCCGCAGCCGAGCTCACCGCCGTCGACTCCGGCCACCCCAGGCCCAGCCACGGCCACCGCCCGACGCGCCATCGAGCTAGCTTTCCAACGCACCTAGCCGCACGCCGTTTGGAGCACCACAGAGGAAACCCGGGGCACATGTACGCCGCGGACCTCGCCGGCGACTAACCGCCGGCGGGTTTGACTTGTTCGACCTGGGGTTTGACCCCCCAGAGTCACTGACGTGTGGGCCCCGTCGGCCAGGTGGTTAGCTTAGTACTAATCGCTGTTAATTAACCCCCCTGACACTGACCAGTGGGCCCCAGCGCCACTAACTCTTAATTAGGATTAAACTAACCTCTGTTAAACCCCCCTGTCACTGACGTGTGGACCCCACACGTCAGGTTTGACCCCAGCCAGCCGCAGTTGACCGCTGACGTCGTGCTGACGTCATGCTGACGCAATATATATATTTCTGGATTTAAATTAAATCAGGAAATTCCAGAATATAATTTAAACTTCAAAAATTCATAACTTTTATTCTGTAACTCCAAATCAGACAAATTATATATGAAAAATGATCAGAAAAATCCAATCTATCCATCTGTACTATTTTCATGCATGACTAAACAAGTTAACCTGATGTTTAATGCAGAACAAGGAAAAACACTTTAAAAGGCCATGTTTGAGTTTGAAATTTGAATCTTTGATTCAAATTGGTTCAAACCCTTCTGGTCTTAGTTGCATTAGCCCAACACACTCATATTGCCATGTTTCATGCATGCATCATATTGTTGCACATTGTTTGGTGATGGTTGAGTATCGGTGTCCTTTGCGACAGGTTCTGCCTCCGAGGAGTACCGTGATTACCCTAACGAAGAACCGTATCAGTGCATCGAACCATCAGGCAAGCAACCAACCATTTGATCATATCGATACAATCCCATGTTCTCGCTCCTGCTCTCTTTTACTGCATTAAGACAACGCGTTTCAAACTGCTGTGTGCTACGGTAGTTGAACCCATTTCCTCTGCATGACCTGTCATTGCCACAGTAACTAGATGAAACCCACTAGCATGTGTAGGAGTTGATTGAGCCATATGTATGTGTTGTTCCTACCTTGCTATGCCTGCTATGCTTAGAGTCGTGTCAGGTCTGGTTCATCTGGGTGATGGGCTAGATTGAAATGATTATGTCGGTAATGAGAGTGGTGTGGTGAACACGATTTGGTAAAGGTATCGATGAGAGGCCATGTAGGAGTACATGGTGGGTTGTTTCATTGAAGCCGACCTTAAGCACCGAGATCTGTATGTGTGATTTAAGAATCAGCTACTACCATGCATTGGGCCCGAAACCAATGGACCCTCTCGGCTTCTTATTCACCCTAGTTCTCCGTCCAGGAGTTGCAAGTAGTTTCTAGTGTTTGTAGCCTACTGGAGGCCGTGGACAGCGCTGACCGTAGGGGTGGGCTGTGATGCGGTAGGTACGTGGCACGGTGTACCGAATACCCGTTAGGTATCTCGGGAACCCTGTTCACATCGTTCGGGGCCGTATGGGAAACCTCGGCCGGACTCCCATGCGGATGGAACCTGGATAGGCGATAAACCTGGACTGGAGACTTAGGTGACTAGGTAGGTCATGGCCGACACCCACGTTGGGCTTCCGCTTGAAGGTTGCCGAGTACATGTCGTCTAAACGACGGTAAGTGGTGAGAGCGTGTATCAAGAAGTACACCCCTGCAGGGTTATCATGATCTATTCGAATAGCCGCGTCCGCGGTAAAGGACTACTTGGTTGCCTATACAGTTCATAGACAAGTAAATGGAAACTACTAAAAGCCTCAAGATAAGTGTGAGTGCCGAGGATGGCTCTTCCGTAGGAAGACGGAGGGGGATCCTCGGTAGTGTATTGAAGTGGGGAGTAGTGGACTCGTGTGCGCAAAACCATTTCAAGTTGAAGTATCGTAGGATAGTCTAGCCAAGAGTCAAAGCTGGCTTGCTGCAATAACTCCACCAACCCTTCTTGATAATATGCATGTATGTAGGATCTGATGTAAGTCTTGCTGAGTACCTTTGTACTCATGTTGCTATAATTTACATTTTTACAGAAGACGCTGCACCCCTTCTGATGGGTTCTATGTAGACGTTGACATCAACGAGTAGGCTAAAGGCCCAGGTGGTGATCCTGAGCTTGTGAAGGACCACGTAGTATAGCTAGGCTTCCCAAGCCTCTTTTATTTTACTAGTTGTCTGTACTCAGACAAGTTACTTCCGCTGCTGGTTTGTATGACTGTATGACTTGAATGCTGGGTCGTGTGACCCGTACCTTTGTGTATGTTATGTATGGCTCTCTGAGCCTTAAATAAAGTACTTGTGTCATAGAGTCATGTTGTGATGCTTCATTGTATTTGCACATATCGAGCATATTGTGTGTATGATTGAAATGCTTGGTATGTGTGGGATCTGACTATCTAGTTGTTTATCTTTAGTAGCCCCTCTTATCAGGAAATGTCTCCTAGTGTTACCGCTGAGCCATGGTAGCCTGCTACTGCTCTGGAACACTTAGGCTGGCCGGCATGTGTCCTTCCTCGTTCTGGTGTCTGTCCCTTCGGGGAAATGTCACGCATTGAGTACCGGAGTCCTGTTAGCCCGCTACAGCCCGGTTTATCGGAGTCCTGCTAGCCCAGTGCTACAGCCCGGACCCACTTGCTGTTGACCGACACGTTCGAGGCTGGGTCATGGATGCCTGTCCCTGTAAGTCTGTGCCACTTTGGGTTTACGACTAGTCATGTCAGCCCGGGCTCCTTATCATATGGATGCTAGCGACACTGTCATATACGTGAGCCAAAAGGCGCAAACGGTCCCGGGAAAAGGTAAGGCGACACCCGTGGGGATACCGTGCGTGAGGCCGCAAAGTGATATGAGGTGCTACAGGCTAGATCGATGTGACATCGAGTCGGGGTCCTGACAGCGTTGGCATCAGAGCCGGACTGCCTGTAGGTTCTCCAAGCCAAACTGGTCGATGTTGAGTCTAGAAATTCTTTAGTTATACGTAGGGGAATTGTTTGTGGGTTGGAACGTAAGGCTCTTTTACTCCTTCATCTTATGACATTCTGATCTGAGTCAGTCTATTCTTCCACCGGGGGTTAAGGAATTAGGATCTATTCTCTCTATCAGGATCACGTGTTACTAATCAGTAGTACCTTATAAGTTTGATGGATACAAGCCTAGTTCAGTTCTTCTACTACGTTATGTTGTTAGGATGGTCTCAGAACTTGATATGATGATGTTGAGTGTGTATGAAATTCTTTGTCAAATGTCTCAAAATCCTTTTTGAGCATTTACAGCTGTTATGCTGCCGAAATTTTGCTAGAAATTCTAATGCCTTTGCATTATGATTGTGCTTTGAGATGGCCACTCGCGACCTCAATCAAGTGGTTCGCCTGACTCGATGCCTAGATGTACCCGGCCATACTGCCATGTTGGTCAGGGTAATGACTGAGGCTGGATACTGCTGGTATCCCGAGTACACGGTCGAAGAGCAATTTCGGGACTTTAATCAAAGCCAGTATCTCTGCACTGTCAGGATATTTCCATCTTATCCTGGATCCACCGAGCCCCTTCACTGCTCCTATGGACTCGGGGTTACTATTGAGATGGCTGTGCAGGACGCCGCCTACTCTATGATGACCATCATGCGAGTCAGATCTGGTCTATTTCGGGACTCTGATTTCCGGTATATGCCAGGATCACTTCCGGGAGCACAAGGGTATCTCCAGGCTATCTATGCTGACCCCACTCAGGAGGATTCACGGACTCGCACCACTGCTGAGATGCTCGAGGATAAGGACCGTGAAAATCGGGCCTTGAGGTTAGAGCTCTTCAATACCCGTGCTGACCACTGGGCCACATTGACTCGGTTCGCACCGGCGGTGCAAGCTGGATATTCGGATATGCGCGATCTCTATCCTGTGAGATCTGCTCTGCCAGACGTGATGGGTTGGCGTGATGTAGGAGGCATCACCCCACCTCGCGGTCCCCGCAGGCCACCGTCTGTTGGTCCAAGACCTCATCCTAGCCCCTATGGTCCACAAGCTCCGCGAGATCGTCTGTTTCCGGATGATCATGTTGAGCTTCCAGGCTATGGAGGTGACTTCTACGAGGACTACTACGGATCGGTCTGAGTTAGTGGTAGTATCACTAGTTCGCACTAGCTGTGTCGTTTATCGTCCCGCGTGACCCGTGGGATATGACCTAGTTTGTACTTTTTCCGGAGGTGTAGAAAAATAATGTATAGGAGCTTGGGATGCCTCCGATGAGATGTAATCCTCTTTTCACCGTAATAGTACTTTGTTTGGTCTTGTACTAAACCCTGTATGGTGTGTATGACGATGGAATAAAGAAGCAGTTTCTGTATTTACCATGTCATACGGATGATCATCTTGCATTTCGAGTTATTCCTTACATTTTATATCCTATGTCGGAATTTTATCATCCTGACTAAATCATTGTCTTGTTTACCTAGGATGGTCAACACGCGCACTAACCCTGCTCCTCAAGAGCAGGCCGAAGGCAGTGAAGTCAGGGATGCAAATCTGCCTCATCCTCCTTCCCTAGCCGAGGTTATGATGGAAGCTGAGAGAAACAAGCGGGAGACCAACCGTTTGTTGGAGCGTATTGAACAGAACACGGCACACCATCAGAGGACTAACGTGGTGTCACTCAGTGATTTTATCAAATTACATCCACCCACGTTCCACCACTCCGTCGAGCCTCTCGACGCTGATGACTGGCTTCGCAGTATCTCTCACAAGCTGCGTTCCGCGCTAGTAGCTGAGGCTGACAAGGTCACCTTTGCTGCATATCATCTTGAAGGCCCTGCTAGTCTATGGTGGGAGAATTATGGAGCTATGCGCCCAGCGGGCCATGTCACTACTTGGGCTGAATTCAGCGAGGCTTTCCGTGAACATCACATTCCGGAGGGTCTCATGGACCGTAAACGTGAGGAATTTTGCAGTTTCACTCAGGGCCGACTTTCTGTGGATGCTTACAGCAGGGAGTTTGGTAACCTCGCACGATATGCAACTGAGGAAGTGTCTACTGATGCCAAGAAGCAAGCAAGGTTCCGTAAGGGACTTAGTCCTGAGCTTCGCCGTGACCTCCGTCTGCATGAGTGCACATCTTTTCAGAAACTTGTCAACAAAGCCATCAGTGCTGAAACTGGTCAGACTGACTATGACGCAACACGCAAGCATGGCCGTGACATGGGTTCCTCATCCGGTGCTGGTCCTCAGAAGCGCCGCGTGTGGGTACCCAACACCGCCCTGCCACCCAGGTTCACACCGAGGCCATCTTTCCAGGCGCCTCGCCCTGTTCAACAGTCTGCACCGGCCAAGCCCTATGGGGGTCCAACCAACAATGCTCCTCCACGTGCCAGCTCCGTGACCTGTTTCAAGTGTGGGGAATCTGGTCACTATATGCGTGAGTGTCCCCAGACCAACCCCAACCAATCTGCTAAAGCCGTTGGCCGTGGCAAGCCGACAGGGAAGGTGTTCCACGCCAAGCCGGCCACCGCTTCACGTGGCCATGTCAACTGTATCTCTGCCGAAGAAGCTCAAGAGGATCCCAACGTCGTTCTCGGTACGCTTCTTGTTAATTGCCACCCGGCATCTGTTCTTTTCGATACAGGAGCCTCTCATTCTTTTATATCCGAAAATTATGCTCGTTTGCATAACGTCGCATTCGGTGATATGCCAACCTCTATGGTAATTCAAACTCCGGGATCCAAATGGCAAACTTCTAGAGTAAGCCATGGAAATGAAATCCAAGTCGACAGACTTGTTTTCCTCGCGTCTTTGATAGCCCTTAAATCTTCAGATATTAATATCATTTTGGGTATGGACTGGATGTCGGCTCATCATGCCCAAATTCATTGCTTCTCTAGGACTGTTCAACTCACCCATCCTTCGGGGAAGATAGTCAATGTCTTGACCCGAATAGCCAAGCGACAATTATATTCTCTTAACGCCAGCCCTTTGCCAGACCTTGAGGACGTTCCGGTAGTCCGTGACTTCCCGGATGTCTTCCCAGAGGAATTGCCAGGTGTTCCACCTGACAGAGATGTTGAGTTCGTAATAGACCTCATTCCAGGAACCGTTCCGATTGCTAGAAGACCCTATAAGATGGCACCACTAGAACTAGCCGAGCTTAAGAAACAACTCGATGAGTCCTTGAAAAAGGGTTTCATCCGACCTAGCTCATCTCCGTGGGCTTGCCCCGTCCTATTCGTCAAGAAGAAGGATGGTACGGACCGAATGGTTGTAGATTATCGACCTGTCAATTTGGTCACAATCAAGAACAAATATCCGCTTCCCAGGATCAACGACCTGTATGATCAGCTCGCTGGATCCTCAGTCTTCTCCAAGATGGATTTGAGGTTGGGCTACCATCAAATCAAAATCAGAAATGGGGACATTCCTAAAACGGCCTTTGTTACTCGTTATGGCCAATACGAGTACACCGTCATGTCCTTCGGTTTAACCAACGCTCCAGCCACCTTTTCTCGGTTAATGAACTCAATCTTCATGGAGTATTTGGGTAAATTCGTCGTGGTTTACCTCGATGATATACTCATCTACTCCAAGAACGAGGAGGAACATGCCGAACATCTAAGGCTAGTGTTGAAGAAACTTCGAGAGCATCGCCTTTATGCCAAATTTTCTAAATGTGAATTCTGGTTGTCAGAAGTGACCTATCTGGGTCATGTAATATCTGGTAAAGGTATTTCTGTTAACCCTGAGCGAGTTCAAGCCGTCCTTAATTGGACTCCACCTGAATCGGTCAAGCAAGTTTGGAGTTTTCTGGGCTTAGTGAGCTATTGTCGTCGCTTTGTCGAGAACTTCTCCAAGGTTGCTAAACCTCTAACCGAACTCCTCAAGAAAGATAAGAAGTTCGAATGGACTCCAGAATGTGAGCACAGCTTTCAGGAACTGAAAAGACGCCTGACCTCTGCTCCCGTACTGGTACCGCCAGACTTCTCCAAGGACTTTGTTATCTACTGCGACGCCTCGCGACAAGGACTAGGTTGCATTCTCATGCAAGATCGACACGTAATTGCCTACGCTTCACGGCAATTGCACCCACATGAGGAGAATTATCCTACTCATGATCTAGAGCTTGCAGCCGTAGTCTATGCACTCAAGACCTGGCGACATTACCTCCTCGGTAACCGTTGCGAAATATTCACTGATCACCAAAGTCTGAAGTACATTTTCACCCAACCGGATCTGAATCTCAGGCAAAGACGTTGGGTTGAGTTGATCACAGACTTCGACTTAGGAATAACCTACACCCCAGGGAAAGCCAACGTCATGGCTGATGCGCTAAGTCGTAAATCTTATTGTAACAACGTGATGTTACAACAAAGTCAACCGCTTCTCCATGAGGAATTTCGGAAGCTTAACCTTCACATTGTTCCTCAAGGTTTTCTTTCCACCTTGGTGGCAAAACCTACCCTTACGGATCAGATTATCAAAGCACAGAAGGTAGATCCGGGAATTTCCCGCATCAAGAGAAACATCCAGAAAGGAATTGCGAATTGCTTCTCCATTAATGATCAAGGGGTCGTATACTTCGGGAATCGACTAGTGGTTCCCAAAGTGCGAAACCTGAGGCGATTGATCCTTAAGGAAGCTCATGAATCTCCTCTCTCCATTCATCCCGGTAGTACTAAGATGTATCAGGACCTACGCCAGAGGTTCTGGTGGACTAGGATGAAGAGAGAAATTGCTCAGTATATTGCTAATTGCGACGTCTGTCGCCGTGTAAAAGCAGAGCATCAACGGCCTGCTGGCACCCTTCAACCCTTAGCCATTCCTGAATGGAAATGGGATAAAATTGGTATGGATTTCATTACCGGTTTTCCCAGGACCAAGAGAGGGAATAATGCTATCTTCGTCATTGTCGATCGTCTTTCCAAAGTAGCCCATTTCCTACCTGTTCGTGAGAGTATAACCGCTAGTCAGCTGGCAGACTTATACATCTCCCGTATAGTGTCTCTCCATGGTGTTCCTTTGGAAATTAACTCGGATCGAGGAAGTCTTTTCACCTCTCGATTTTGGGAAAGCTTCCAAAATGCTATGGGGACCCGTCTCTCCTTTAGCACCGCCTTCCACCCTCAGTCGAGTGGTCAAGTGGAACGCGTCAACCAGATTCTAGAAGACATGCTTCGAGCCTCTGTTATCTCATTCGGAATGGACTGGGAGAAGTGCCTTCCATTTGCCGAATTCGCTTACAACAACAGCTATCAATCTAGCTTGGGTAAAGCCCCTTTTGAAGTTCTCTATGGACGACGGTGTCGAACACCCCTTAACTGGTCAGAGACCGGGGAAAGACAATTCTTTGGCCCGGATATGATTCAGGAAGCAGAAGAACAGGTTCGTATCGTTCGTGAAAAGTTGAAAACAGCCCAATCTCGTCAAAAGAGTCAATATGATCGAAAACATAAGGCTATGACTTTCAGGTTGACGAGAAGGCTTATCTTCGGGTCACCCCTCTGAAGGGAACCCATCGTTTCGGTATCAAAGGCAAATTGGCTCCTCGTTACATTGGACCTTTTCGCATTCTCGCCAAACGAGGAGAAGTTGCCTACCAGTTGGAACTACCTCCGCACCTCTCCAGATTCCACGATGTCTTCCACGTTTCTCAACTCAGGCGTTGCTTCTCGGATCCTATCCGTGGAGTGGACCACGAAACGCTTGATCTCCAAGATAATCTTACATATCGAGAGTACCCCATTCGTATCCTCGATCAGGCCGAACGTACCACCCGACGTCATAATATCAAGTTTCTCAAAGTACAATGGTCGCACCATTCTGAGGATGAAGCAACTTGGGAAAGGGAGGATCGTCTTCGACTCGAGTATCCCGCCTTCTTCCCGGAGGAACCCAAATCTCGGGACGAGATTCTTTTGAGTGGGGGTGAGTTGTCACACCCTAGCTAGTCATGCATTAGAGTGTTGCATCATGTTTACTCTTTCATCAGAAACTTGAAATGGGGATTTGTGAAACCCTCAGAATCATTTTTCAAATGACCCAAATAAAAATTTCTCCAAAAGGGTCCAAGAAAATGCTCATGTTGCTCTCTGAAAATATTGGACAGAGATAAAAATCAAACCAATATTTTTAAGAGCTCATAGGTATTTATTTTGGACATTTGGAATTAATGCATAACTATTTGCATTGGAAATATATTAGTTATATATATTAATATATGTCCAAAAATTATGCCACCTGTTGGGTAGCTCTGGAATAATATATCTAGCTCCTGCAAAAATTGGCATAAGGTAATAAAATGATTTAATATTTTATTTAAATCAAAACAAATGACAAGAATTAGAAAACAAAAATAAATAAAAGAAGGAGAAGCTTACCTGGGGCTCCTCCCTGTGCAGCCCAGCAGTAGCTGGCCGGCCCAGCCAGCGGGCGGCCCAGCCCGCCTCCTCCTCTGTCGTCTTCGTCCTCGACAGAGGGAGGGGAGTGTGCTCGGCGCGCGCGCGCGCCACCGCGCCACGCCACCAGCTCGCCTGCCTGCCTGCCTCTCCCCTCCTCGTCTGGATGCCCTGGAACGACGCCACGCCCCCCCGTACTCTCTCACTCTCCCCCGGTTCTTCCTCTCCTCTCCCTCGCCCTCTCTCTCCCGTGTCCGAACGCACCCATCGCCGCCGTTCGCCATAGCCGCCGCCACCGGCCTCCCCTCGCCTTCCCGACTCGCGCAGGAGCTCCGCCCCCTCGCCCTGAAGCTCTCCGTCAAGCCACAAGACGCTGGACGCCCTGTGGAGCCGCCGTCGCCATCGTCTTCCTCCTCGGGTTCCGACCACCATCGCCGTCGATTCGCCGTCTCCAGTGCGTCCCCGAGCCCGCTTCGACGCCCGCTGCAACCGCGGTGAGCTCCGCCACCGTTTCCCTCTCTTCTCCCCCTCGTTCCCGCGCCGTAACTCCGTTTCCCACCACGGCCGAACCTCCGCCATCGCCGAGCTCGCCGTCGACGCAGCTCCGGTGACCATTTGGTCACCCCGGCGAGTCCAACAAGTTCGTAAGGCCCCGTAGAGCATCCCTAGCGCCTTGCTTCGCTCGCCTTCGAGCTCCAACCACGTTTCCGTGCACGACCGAACCCCGGCGGCCGCAGCCGAGCTCGCCGCCGTCGACTCCGGCCACCCCAGGCCCAGCCACGGCCACCGCCCGACGCGCCATCGAGCTAGCTTTCCAACGCACCTAGCCGCACGCCGTTTGGAGCACCACAGAGGAAACCCGGGGCACATGTACGCCGCAGACCTCGCCGGCGACTAACCGCCGACGGGTTTGACTTGTTCGACCTGGGGTTTGACCCCCCAGAGTCACTGACGCGTGGGCCCCGTCGGCCAGGTGGTTAGCTTAGTACTAATCGCTGTTAATTAACCCCCCTGACACTGACCAGTGGGCCCTAGCGCCACTAACTCTTAATTAGGATTAAACTAACCTCTGTTAAACCCCCCTGTCACTGACGTGTGGACCCCACACGTCAGGTTTGACCCCA
Organism: Triticum dicoccoides; assembly: GCF_002162155.2. NCBI lineage: Eukaryota > Viridiplantae > Streptophyta > Magnoliopsida > Poales > Poaceae > Triticum > Triticum dicoccoides. The sequence goes on along the minus strand of NC_041392.1, from coordinate 250,323,630 downwards.
GCCAGCCGCAGTTGACCGCTGACGTCGTGCTGACGTCATGCTGACGCAATATATATATTTCTGGATTTAAATTAAATCAGGAAATTCCAGAATATAATTTAAACTTCAAAAATTCATAACTTTTATTCTGTAACTCCAAATCAGACAAATTATATATGAAAAATGATCAGAAAAATCCAATCTATCCATCTGTACTATTTTCATGCATGACTAAACAAGTTAACCTGATGTTTAATGCAGAACAAGGAAAAGCACTTTAAAAGGCCATGTTTGAGTTTGAAATTTGAATCTTTGATTCAAATTGGTTCAAACCCTTCTGGTCTTAGTTGCATTAGCCCAACACACTCATATTGCCATGTTTCATGCATGCATCATATTGTTGCACATTGTTTGGTGATGGTTGAGTATCGGTGTCCTTTGCGACAGGTTCTGCCTCCGAGGAGTACCGTGATTACCCTAACGAAGAACCGTATCAGTGCATCGAACCATCAGGCAAGCAACCAACCATTTGATCATATCGATACAATCCCATGTTCTCGCTCCTGCTCTCTTTTACTGCATTAAGACAACGCGTTTCAAACTGCTGTGTGCTACGGTAGTTGAACCCATTTCCTCTGCATGACCTGTCATTGCCACAGTAACTAGATGAAACCCACTAGCATGTGTAGGAGTTGATTGAGCCATATGTATGTGTTGTTCCTACCTTGCTATGCCTGCTATGCTTAGAGTCGTGTCAGGTCTGGTTCATCTGGGTGATGGGCTAGATTGAAATGATTATGTCGGTAATGAGAGTGGTGTGGTGAACACGATTTGGTAAAGGTATCGATGAGAGGCCATGTAGGAGTACATGGTGGGTTGTTTCATTGAAGCCGACCTTAAGCACCGAGATCTGTATGTGTGATTTAAGAATCAGCTACTACCATGCATTGGGCCCGAAACCAATGGACCCTCTCGGCTTCTTATTCACCCTAGTTCTCCGTCCAGGAGTTGCAAGTAGTTTCTGGTGTTTGTAGCCTACTGGAGGCCGTGGACAGCGCTGACCGTAGGGGTGGGCTGTGATGCGGTAGGTACGTGGCACGGTGTACCGAATACCCGTTAGGTATCTCGGGAACCCTGTTCACATCGTTCGGGGCCGTATGGGAAACCTCGGCCGGACTCCCATGCGGATGGAACCTGGATAGGCGATAAACCTGGACTGGAGACTTAGGTGACTAGGTAGGTCGTGGCCGACACCCACGTTGGGCTTCCGCTTGAAGGTTGCCGAGTACATGTCGTGTAAACGACGGTAAGTGGTGAGAGCGTGTATCAAGAAGTACACCCCTGCAGGGTTATCATGATCTATTCGAATAGCCGCGTCCGCGGTAAAGGACTACTTGGTTGCCTATACAGTTCATAGACAAGTAAATGGAAACTACTAAAAGCCTCAAGATAAGTGTGAGTGCCGAGGATGGCTCTTCCGTAGGAAGACGGAGGGGGATCCTCGGTAGTGTATTGAAGTGGGGAGTAGTGGACTCGTGTGCGCAAAACCATTTCAAGTTGAAGTATCGTAGGATAGTCTAGCCAAGAGTCAAAGCTGGCTTGCTGCAATAACTCCACCAACCCTTCTTGATAATATGCATGTATGTAGGATCTGATGTAAGTCTTGCTGAGTACCTTTGTACTCATGTTGCTATAATTTACATTTTTACAGAAGACGCTGCAACCCCTTCTGATGGGTTCTATGTAGACGTTGACATCAACGAGTAGGCTAAAGGCCCAGGTGGTGATCCTGAGCTTGTGAAGGACCACGTAGTATAGCTAGGCTTCCCAAGCCTCTTTTATTTTACTAGTTGTCTGTACTCAGACAAGTTACTTCCGCTGCTGGTTTGTATGACTGTATGACTTGAATGCTGGGTCGTGTGACCCGTACCTTTGTGTATGTTATGTATGGCTCTCTGAGCCTTAAATAAAGTACTTGTGTCATAGAGTCATGTTGTGATGCTTCGTTGTATTTGCACATATCGAGCATATTGTGTGTATGATTGAAATGCTTGGTATGTGTGGGATCTGACTATCTAGTTGTTTATCTTTAGTAGCCCCTCATACCGGGAAATGTCTCCTAGTGTTACCGCTGAGCCATGGTAGCCTGCTACTGCTCTGGAACACTTAGGCTGGCCGGCATGTGTCCTTCCTCGTTCCGGTGTCTGTCCCTTCGGGGAAATGTCACGCATTGAGTACCGGAGTCCTGTTAGCCCGCTACAGCCCGGTTTACCGGAGTCCTGCTAGCCCAGTGCTACAGCCCGGACCCACTTGCTGTTGACCGACACGTTCGAGGCTGGGTCATGGATGCCTGTCCCTGTAAGTCTGTGCCACTTTGGGTTTACGACTAGTCATGTCAGCCCGGGCTCCTTATCATATGGATGCTAGCGACACTGTCATATACGTGAGCCAAAAGGCGCAAACGGTCCCGGGAAAAGGTAAGGCGACACCCGTGGGGATACCGTGCGTGAGGCCGCAAAGTGATATGAGGTGCTACAGGCTAGATCGATGTGACATCGAGTCGGGGTCCTGACACATAGCCTTCCAATATATCGATCTTTATGTCTCGACCATTTCGAGACTCCTCGTCATGTCCGGGATAACATTCGGGACTCTGAACTACCTTCGGTACATCAAAACACATAAACTCATAATACCAATCGTAATCGAACGTTAACCGTGCGGACCCTACGGGTTCGAGAACTATGTAGACATGACCGAGACTCACTTCCGGTCAATAACTAATAGCGGAACCTGGATGCTCATATTGGTTCCTACATATTCTAGAAGATCTTTATCGGTCAAACCGCATACCAACATAAGTTGTTCCCTTTGTCATCGGATGTTACTTGCCCGAGATTCGATCGTCGGTATCTCAATACCTAGTTCAATCTCGTTACTGGCAAGTCTCTTTACTCGTTCTGTAATGCAACATCCCACAACTAACTCATTACTCACATTGCTTGCAAGGCTTATAGTGATGTGCATTACGGAGAGGGCCCAGAGATGCCTCTCCAACAATCGGAGTGACAAATCCTAATCTCGATCTATGCCAACTCAAAAAACACCATCGGAGACACCTGTAGAGCATCTTTATAGTCACCCAGTTACGTTGTGACGTTTGATAGCACACTAAGTGTTCCTTCGGTATTCGGGAGTTGCATAATCTCATAGTCATAGGAACATATATAAGTCATGGAGAAAGCAATAGCAATAAACTAAATGATCATAGTGCTAAGCTAACCGATGGGTCAAGTAAATCACATCATTCTCTAATGATGTGATCCCATTCACCAAATGACAACTCATGTCTATGGTTAGGAAACTTAACCATCTTTGATTAACGAGCTAGTCAAGTAGAGGCATACTAGTGACACTCTATTTGTCTATGTATTCACACATATACTAAGTTTCCGGTTAATATAATTCTATCATGAATAATAAACATTTATCTTGATATAAGGAAATATAAATAACAACTTTATTATTGCCTCTAGGGCATATTTCCTTCAGTCTCCCACTTGCACTAGAGTCAATAATCTAGATTACATTGTAGTGATTCTAACACCCATGTAGTCTTGGTGTTGATCATGTTTTGCTCGTGAGAGAGGCTTAGTCAATGGGTCTGGAACATTTAGATTTGTATGTATCTTGCAAATCTCCATGTCTCCCTCCTTGACTTGATCGCGGATGGAATTGAAGCGTCTCTTGATGTGCTTGGTTCTCTTATAAAGTCTGGATTCCTTTGCCAAGGCAATTGCACCAGTATTGTCACAAAAGATTTTCATTGGACCCGATGCAGTAGGTATGACACCTAGATCGGATATGAACTCCTGCATCTAGACTCCTTCATTTGCTGCTTCCGAAGCAGCTATGTACTCCGCTTCACACATAGATCCCGCCACGATGCTCTGTTTGGAACTGCACCAACAGACAACTCCACCATTCAATACAAATACGTACCCGGTTTGTGACTCAGAGCCATCCGGATCAATGTCAAAGCTTGTATCGACGTAACCGTTTATGACGAGCTCTTTGTCACCTCCATAAACGAGAAACATATCCTTAGTCCTTTTCAGGTATTTCAGGATATTCTTGACTGTCGTCTAGTCATCCACTCCTGGATTACTTTGGTACCTCCCTGCTAAACTAATAGCAAGGCACACATCAGGTCTGGTACACATCATTGCATACATGATAGAGCCTATGGCTGAAGCATAGGGAATGACTTTCATTTTCTCTCTATCTTCTGTAGTGGTCGGGCATTGAGTATGACTCAACTTCACACCTTGTAACACATGCAAGAACCCTTTCTTTGCTTGATCCATTTTGAACTTCTTCAAAACGTTATCAATGTATGTGCTTTGTGAAAGTCCAATTAAGCATATTGATCTATCTTTATAGATCTTGATGCCCAATAAATAAGCAGCTTCACCGAGGTCTTTCATTGAAAAATTCTTATTCAAGTATCCTTTTATGCTATTCAGAAATTCAGTATCATTTTCGATCAGCAATATGTCATCCACATATAATATCAAAAATGCTACAGAGCTCCCACTCACTTTCTTGTAAATATAGGCTTCTCCAAAAGTTTGTATAAAACCATATGCTTTGATGTAACATCCCAAAATTCTAAATTTTGGAATGTTATATTAAATAAATTATTATGATTGTTTGTTTTATTGTTGTGTGATTGATTGTGTGAAAATGATTGGAAATTGAAAAACTTTTTGAAAGTTGAATGAGAGGGAATAAAAGGACTTTCCCAAAACTTTTCATCTTGCATTTTGATCTCCTTGAGTTCAAATTCATTTTAGTACAAAACCCTAGAGTGAAGATAATATGACTTCTTCCATTTAAAGAAGTGAAAAGGGGTTCGAAAATGATTTGAATTCCATTTGAAATATTTCAAATTTTGAAATTTTAAGCAACTCAATGAGTTCATGAGGGAAGATAAAATGACTTCTTCATATTTGAAGAAAGAGAGTTGGAAGTTTCAAAGAAATAAATTGGAAGTCAGTTTGAAGTTATTTGAAACTCATTTTCCATTCGAAGTTGTTTGAAATTTCAAATTCAAGTCCTCTTGGGAGTTATTTAGTTTTATATTCGAATTATTTTTTTCCTAAAAATAAATAAATGGAAATAAGGGTAAAATGATTCCCTTCAATAGAAAATTAGGAGAAAATAAATTTGAAATCATTTTGCTATTAAAAAATGTTTTTATTGATTTTAAATGCAACAGTAGCGCTCTTTGACTTTTAGGAATTTTTATGGAATTTAGTTGAACTTGAAAAATAGTTCATCTTATTGCTGCTATTTTTCTGAGCATTTTGGTATATAATATGCTTATATAGTTTTATTATTATTACTCAGTTTGTTTGTTTTTCTGAATGTTAAAAAAAGAGAAAAACCTTTTATTAAAAAAAACTCTAGCCGGCTAGGCCACCGGCCCAGCTAGCCAGACAAGCGCCAGGAGGCCAGCGCCCAGAGCCGGCCCATGGCCACAGCAAGCTGCGCCAGCATCGCGGCCTACTCCTAGCGCCCAAAGGCCACCGCCTCGCACGCCCGTTGCCTTCCCCTCGCTCGCACGTAGCGCCCGCTGCCAGATGGGCCCGCCCAGGTCACCCCCAACCTCCCGCTCGCTTCGCTCGGATAGAGCTTGCGAGCTCACCGCCCGCAATAGCCGCCCGCCTTGCGCCTGGATAACGCATATCCGCAGCCCCGAGCACCCCTCCCCGCGCCTATAAAAGCCCCTCGTCCCCTCTCTCCATTCTGCCACTTCGCATCGTCCCACGTCGCTCACAGCCACCGCCTTCGTCCTTTGGATCTCGACCACCGGAGCTACCTCGCCGGTCCTCTCCGACGCTCGTAAACGACCTCGGCTCTGTCTTCTTCCGTCAACCTACTACCCTACTCGAGACGCATCCGTTTGACATGTTTGTTGCCCCTAGGTTTCGCCGGAGACGCTGCCCCGACGACCTGCGTCCTCGCTGGAGCACGGAGTCGCCGTCCCCGCACAATACGACCCTGACGTCCCCGACGTGAGCCGCCTCCACCACCGGACCGCCCACCTCGCGCCCGTCCCCTCCGTCATCTCCCCCGCCGCCGAGGAGCACCGTCGCCACCGCCCGTCCGCCTCCTGACGCCAACGCCGCCGCCCCCTGTTCATCATCGTCGCTTGTTGTAAGCCAAGTTGCTCGCCCGCCTCGTTCGTTACATTTTTTCGTGTGTTGTTAGTATTAGACCAGTTAACCTTGGTTGTAGTTAAACCGAACGGTTTTTATTTAAACTGAAGCCAGTTTTTCTTGTAGTTAGCCACTGCCTCTGTTTTGCTTATTTAGTGGCTGTTCGCCGTTTAGCCTAAGCAGCGAACGCTGCTCAGCCACCCGGAAGCCGCCACATAGCCAGGGACCTGGTCGTGAATAAAACTTTCATAGTCAAGTCCCTAAGTTTTCAGTTTAGCCCCTAAACTTTGAATGGTTGTATCTTTTTAACCGTAACTCCAAATTCGACGAAACCAGCGGCACAATGTTTGTCTCGAATAGCATTATCCAAAGAACCAGATTTGAAAACTTTTGGCCAATTTCAAATTTGAATTTATTCAAGTTTGAATTCAAGCTTCAACTGGCCATATCTCCTAAACCGTAGCTCCGATTGATGTGATTCTTTTTGCACCATGTCACCGTAGCCAAACCCTACCACTTGGACCATTGTCACACATTTTCCACACAAAAATGGTCTGTCTATGATAGTTTTACTATTATACCATGTATGCACTTTAGTACACATCACATCTTTGCACCCTATGTCACATGTTGTTTTGCACTTAGGATATTTCCATGCTAGCTAAGTGTGCTGAATGTTCATTTGGTTTTTCCAAGACTTTTTGCTTTGCATGTTCTTCTTGGTTCTCTAAAATGATTTCTTATGCGAGTGCAATGTTTGACTATATAGATTTTCATCGGAGAGTGACGAATAGTTCTATTAAGTAATTTTCTAAGAGCGATATCATCTTCATCAACTATTACCAGGCAAGTTCACATTTGACCATTCTTCCAATTACCTATGTTTATATTATGTACTTAGTCCTTTTGTGGTAGGATTGCATGGTAGGATTTATTGTTGCCAGATGGCTGTGCCGTTACCTAGTAGTTCATTTGAGGTAGGTCTGATCTATACATCCTTGTCACCGTCGTGTAAGTTTATTTTTGCCTCGCTAAATGTATACGTGGTTTGGGAAGCGAACATGGTGAGACATGAGTGACAAAGTAGTAATCAGGACCAAGACTTGTAAATGAACTACCTGGGCGGTATTTGGTTTGAATGGTGGCGAAGTACAGTGGGAGCATGCATGGTTAATCCATGGTGGTGCACCACTAGTGGTCGACCGCCCAGGCTCAAAGAGATCAATCGTATTCTCATGTCTAGAAGCTTACGTGTGCAACCACAAGCCAATATGGGCTCTGGCTTAGTAGAGTAGTTAGTGTGACCCCTTCCGAGATGGGCTAGCAGATGTAGAATGAGTAGGTGTACCGGCCTATCCGTGGGTTAAGGGGGAATACTTTCGAAAGACTATGTCTCGGTCATCCTGTTCTCAAACACCAGGCAGTGCGAGAATTTCATGGGAGGCGATCGAGTTTTGTGGGGAAAAGTGCGCAAACCTCTGCAGAGTGTTAAAACCTAATCGATTAGCCGTGTCCCCGGTTACGGACAACTTGAGCATCTAGTAGTGGAAATGTTGGGAGATCTCATCATTCTTAATTAAACAGATGGATTTTAAATGAAACGTTGGGAATGGATTGAGTTGGGTTTGCCAACTCGTCCTATGCTATACAGTAGTGGTAGAATAATATCTTTTATTCTACGAAAAAACTAGCTTTATGCAAAAACTAAACTTAGAGCTTTCCACCAGTCATATTGCATGTACAAATAGGTTCATTATTCTTATGATGTGACTTGCCAGTACATTCAATGTACTGACCTATAGGGCTGCAACGTCTTATGTTGTAGGAATTTTCTACGACGAGCAAGAGTTACATTGTAGGGTTACGGTCTACACTCAACTTGCCGTTGGCGTTGATGGGACTCCACATCCTTATGTTTGTTTCCGCTAAGACTTATGAGGTATATATCAGTTTTATGTTATTTATACATGTGATTGCACTTTGATATATACATTGATGTACTGTGTGTGTCAGCATACCGATCCAGAGATGGCACAGATACACAGAGGCTTCACCGTTTGAGGTCGGGTCGCTACATTTGATTACACTATCAAAGCGTATATTCCAACTCCGAGAGGTTTGCACCAGACCATAAACGGACCGCTGGAGCTTGCACACTTTGTTAGCACCTTTTGGATCGACAAAACCTTCTGGTTGCATCATATACAACTCTTCTTTAAGATATCCATTAAGGAATGCAGTTTTGACATCCATTTGCCAAATTTCATAATCATAAAATGCGGCAATTGCTAACATGATTCGGACGGACTTAAGCATCGCTACGGGTGAGAAGGTCTCATTGTATTCAATTCCTTGAACTTGTCGAAAACCTTTCGCAACAAGTCGAGCTTTGTAGATAGTAATATTACTGTCAGCGTCAGTCTTCTTCTCGAAGTCCATTTATTCTCTATGGCTTGCCAATCATCGGGCAAGTCAACCAAAGTCGACACTTTGTTCTCATACATGGATCCCATCTCAGATTTCATGGCCTCAAGCCATTTTGCGGAATATGGGCTCATTATCGCTTCCTCATAGTTCATAGGTTCATCATGGTCAAGTAACATGACTTCCAGAACATGATTACGTACCACTCTGGTGTGGATCTTACTCTGGTTGACCTACGAGGTTCGGTAGTAACTTGATCAAAACTTTCATGATCATCATCATTAGCTTCCTCACTTACTTGTGTAGGGATCACCGGAACTGATTTTTGTGATAAACTACTTTCCAATAAGGGAGCAGGTACAGTTACCTCATCAAGTTATACTTTCCTCCCACTCACTTCTTTCGAGAGAAACTCCTTCTCTAGAAAGGATCCATTCTTAGCAACAAATATCTTGCCTTCGGATCTGTGATAGAAGGTATACCGAACAGTCTCTTTTGGGTATCCTATGAAGACACATTTCTTTGATTTGGGTTCGAGCTTATCAGGTTGAAGCTTTTTCACATAAGCATCGCAGCCCCAAACTTTAAGAAACGACAACTTGAGTTTCTTGCCAAACCATAGTTCACAAGGTGTCGTCTCAACGGATTTCGATGATGCCCTATTTAACGTGAATGCAGCCGTCTCTAAAGTATAACCCCAAAACGATAGCGGTAAATCAGTAAGAGACATCATAGATCGCACCATATCTAATAAAGTGCGGTTACGACGTTTGGACACACCATTACACTGTGGTATTCCAGGTGGCGTGAGTTGCGAAACTATTCCGCATTGTTTCAAATGAAGACCAAACTCGTAACTCAAATATTCTCCTCCATGATCAGAACGCAGAAACTTAATTTTCTTGTTACGTTGATTTTCCACTTCACTCTGAAATTCTTTGAACTTTTCAAATATTTCAAACTTATGTTTCATCAAGTAGATATACCCATATCTGCTCAAATCATCTATGAAGGTCAGAAAATAACGATACCCGCCACGAGCATCAACACTCATCGGACCGCATACATCAGTATGTATAATTTTCAATAAGTCTGTTGCTCGTTCCATTGTTTCGGAGAACAGAGTCCTAGTGATCTTGCCCATGAGGCATGGTTCGCAAGCATAAAATGATTCATAATAAAGTGATTCCAAAAGCCCATCAACATGGAGTTTCTTCGTGCGCTTTACACCAATATAACCTAAACGGCAGTGTCACAAATAAGTTGCACTATCATTATTAAACTTATATCTTTTGGCTTCAATACTATAAATATGTGTATGACTACTATCAAGATTTAGTAAAATAGACCACTCATCAAGGGTGCATCACCATAAAAGATATTACTCATATAAATAAAAACAACCATTATTCTCTGATTTAAATGAATAGCCATCTCGCATCAAACAAGATCCAGATATAATGTTCATGCTCAATGCTGGCACCAAATAACAATTATTCAGGTCTGAAACTAACACCGAAGGTAGATGTAGAGGTAGCGTGCCGACGGCGATCACATCGACTTTGGAACCATTTTCCACGTGCATTGTCACCTCGTCCTTAGCCAATCTTCGCTTAATCCGCAGCCCCTGTTTCGAGTTGCAAATATTAGCAACAGAACCGGTATCAAATACCCAGGCGCTACTGCGAGCATTAGTAAGGTACACATCAATAACATGTATATCAAATATACCTTTCACTTTGCCATCCTTCTTATCCGCCAAATACTTGGGGCAGTTCCGCTTCCAATGACCAGTCCCTTTGCAGTAGAAGCACTCAGTCTCAGGCTTAGGTCCAGACTTGGGCTTCTTCACTTGAGCAGCAATTTGCTTGCTGTTCTTCTTGAAGTTACCCTTCTTCCCTTTGCCCTTCTTCTTGAAACTGGTGGTCTTGTTGACCATCAACACTTGATGCTCCTTCTTGATTTCTACCTCCACAGCCTTTAGCATTGCGAAGATCTCGGGAATTGTCTTATCCATGCCTTGCATATTATAGTTTATCATGAAGCTCTTGTAGCTTGGTGGCAATGATTGAAAAACTTTGTCAATGACACTATCATCAGGAAGATTAACTCCCAGCTGAGTCAAGTGGTTGTGGTACCCAGACATTCTGAGTATATGTTAACTGACAAAACTATTCTCCTCCATTTTGCAGCTGTAGAACTTATTGGAGACTTCATATCTCTCAATCCGAGCATTTTCTTGAAATATTAGCTTCAACTCCTAGAACATCTCATATACTCCATGACGTTCAAAACATTGTTGAAGTCCCGGTTCTAAGCCGTAAAGCATGGCGCACTGAACTATCGAGTAGTCGTCAGCTTTGCTCTGTCAGACGTTCTTAACGTTGTCAGCAGCATCTGCAGCAGGCTTGTCACCCAGCGGTGCTTCCAGAATGTAATTCTTCTGTGTAGCAATGAGGATAATCCTTAAGTTATGGACCCAGTCCCTGTAATTGCTACCATCATTTTTCAACTTAGATTTCTCTAGGAACGCATTAAAATTCAACGAAACAACATCACGGGCCATATTTAAAACAAATCAGGAGCTAGCCAACTCGCTCCCACGGTGATCCCACGATGTCATGCATTCGCGACCGTCAGATCATCCTCGTTCTGAGCCTGGGCCGTCAGATCTTTACCTTTGGTAAATTTAATATTCACCCGTTGGTAAGTTTCTTTACAGCCTGTTTGTTTCGGGGTAATTGGCATTAAGGAATGGGAAGTAGGTGGGTGCAGCACTTAAAGTCCCTTGTTTGATTGGAGGACATGAGAATTAATGAGGGAAGAGCAAAGGGAGTTACGAGTCAAACCCCCCCTTATTTCTTACCTGGTGGGGGGCTGGTAATTGAGGGAGGGAATGGGAAATGAGAGAAAAAAACCTGTTGGCATGGTCATTGCTCGCGTTCCGCATGTGTAGGGATGGAGTTTAACCGGTGGGCCCATTTCTTAGTTAGTTTTTCTGTCAAATTTCCACGAAAAAGTCCCTTCAATCACCAAACAAGGGAGTGAGACTAGAAATCTACTTCCCATGTCTAAACCCCACAGCCAACTCCCACCACTAATTCCCCTTCCCCTTCCCTAAGACTACCAAACACGTTGTTAGAGTATGACTAGTGGGTTCGTTTCTGGCATCTATCGACTGGGTGAAACGTCGCGCAGGTGCGTTTTGGACAATCCTCTCCTCGCGCGCAGCGTGCTTCCAGTGGGTCGTGGAACCCTAGCAGCGTGTTTGGTAGTTTGAGGGAAAGGGACTGGGAATTATTAAGGGGGAATTGGTTGTGGGATTAGACATGGGAAGTGGACTTAGTCCCAGTCCCACGTTTGGTGTAGGGTGGGAATTATTCGTGGGAATTTGACAGAAAATTAACTTCCTCTGTTTGGTTCAGGGGTCTTGGAATGGGAGTTGTTAATGATATGTTTAGTAGCTACAGAAACTGAACCGACCAAGGCCAAGTAAAAATGATGGGCAGTATAGAAAGTGAGCAAAAACAGATACAAACACCATTTCAGTAACACAAAATGAGCAAATGAAATTAAATCTAAAACTGGGCAAACTAAGGAAAAAATGTACACTATCTGTACACATGCTGCGATTATCCAGGTGCTGACCCAAAAGCCAATCTTCCTCCGACATTTCAAGACCTACCTGAGCCAGCTGACAGCATTTACCAAATAATATACTACTGTAATTTTAATGCAAAAATGAAAATAAAATTAGTAAGCAATTCGAGACATAGTATACAATGTCATAAGATCATTGTTGTAGGTAGGAGGAAATGAGAGCAACACATGACACAACAATACCCACATCGGTTGATGAAAGAGATGAAAATATCCTTTTCTTACAGCACTAGCATGAACCAATCATTCAGCATATTTCCATAAATGTACTACTAGTGTACTATATAGGAAATGGCAATGTAAAATAAATTGGGAAGCACCAAATGTTCTTACTGACGAGTTTAAAAGAAAACGAGTAGTCCTGAGCTAAAAAATGAAACTAAGAATCCAGAATTGTAGATCTGAATATTCAATTATTTTTTGGCCGCGTCAAGCTCCTGACGAACAAACACCACTTTGTAATCATCACGCAAATTGATGAAAAGTTCTGTCTTTCCAGCATCACCACCAATGACACGGATAGCCATTACAACCTCTTCGGTTGTGAGACCCTTAAGATTCTGGAGAATATCAAGTAACTTGGTTCTATTGGCTGATGTTTGCTCATGAACATGCGATTCATGCATAAATGCCCTCTGTAAACCATTCATGGTTTTAGCATTCTCCTGGTCAGCTTCCAAGAACTTTGCAATTGTATTCGACACACTTGCAAGACCTGACTCAAGTGCTTCATCATCAGGGTATGTTCTCTTACGACCATGCCTAGAACCACCGGATGGGCTTGTATCATTTAATTCAGGAAGATTCTCCTTGGCTGGTTTGCTGGTAGGTTGTGCATCTACTGTTGATCCATCTTCTACTATTTCTTCTTCACCCGGACCTTTAGCACTCCCTCCTTTAGCTAAATCAGTAGCATATACCTCACATAGCTTGTCAAAGTTAACCATAGGCTTCATGTACAAAGGACCTACTCCCTCACGAGACTAGAAAAAAGAGCATGAATTTCCATTAGAAACTAAATTTTAGTTGAAAATAACATGAAACAGAGACGATTTATTTACATATTGTACCTTTGCCCAGCCCATATACGTCTCCCTATCTCTAGTTACCATCTTCTTCTCATCATCCCATCCAAACCCACTACCATTTTGCATAATTTCCAGAACATATGAAAGTTGCTTCTTCAAAATCTTAACTTTAGACTTGATATGTGGATCTGCTTTAAGATCAGCATGTGGCAGCACTTTAGCCATTTCCTTCTCAATGTAGGTCAGATATCCAGACTTGTGGCCAGTATCTACTTTCCAAGAAGAATCATTCATGTTATGTAGAATGTCAATAAGCAACCTCTCCTCCTCCGCTGTCCATGTTCTCTTGTCTCTCTTTTTCGATGTCAATTTAGCCTCCTTTGACTTGGTTTTCTGATAGTTTCAATATGACAATGAAATGTGTGTGTACAAACAATACAGAATATAAATGCTCATGTAGGAAATATGATGTTCATACATTAATCAATCTCTCCTATCATTACAAGAAAGTGAATGAAATGACACATAAGCTACTATGACATATGGGAGAAAACAAATATCAGTGTAGAATGTTTCGACACCCATATTTTCCTGAACAAACATCTAATGTCCTACAACTAAAAATGTACTAGCGTGTATCAACGATCTTGTCTTTTGGCTATCCAAGCTTTCCACATTTCATCAGCTAACTTGTCTCTTTTCTCAGTCCACTCGGATGATGTTTCGGTGGACAGAATGACATCCTCATTTACTTGCTGCTGTTGAAGACGTAGCATGTATTCATCTAGATATTGTTCACAGGGATCTACCCGCATTTGTTGTTGTATCAGATTGTGAAGATAGCAGCATGCCAGAATTATATCAACTTGTGTATCAAAAGGATAATAAGAGGGATTTCTAATGATAGCCCATCGCATCTTGAGCAATCCAAAAGTCCTCTCAATCACATTTCTTGCTGATGAATGCAGCATGTTAAACAATTCCTCTTTTTTTGTTGGTGGGTTTTTCCAATCATTTAGATGATACCGTTGCCCTCTGTATGGAGCAAGAAACCCTTCACAGTTCTTGTACCCAGCATCAACTAGATAATAGCACCCTACGCAATAGAAACATATGTATGGGTTTGTCAACTACGTATAAAATATGTGCATCTAACTAACATAGACCCTTTTGTACAATCTCTTACCCCGAGGAACCTTAAGGCCATTTGATCTTGATAAAGCATCTCGAAGCACCCTCCCATCAGCCGCAGATCCTTCCCAACCCGGATATACATAAATGAATTGCATGTCTGGCGCACATACACCAAGAACATTTGTTGCAACTTCATTCTTTCTTGAACGGAATCTTGGTTTGTCAGTTTTGGGCACATGAACTTCTATATATGTCCCATCTAAGGCACCTAAACAATTCTATAGGAACAACAATATGTGTTAGACCGTGAACAAAACTAGACCTAAAATTGTTTTTTTTATGTTGAAATATTAAAGTGATACCTTAAAGCACTTCCACCTTCCATCAGCGCAATTGGCTGGAATTGGTCGAGGCTTCTTAAGCAACACTTTCTAGAGTTTTAAAACTGCGCCTAGTACTTCATGGAATTTCCGACTTACCACTTCAGGTGAACGCTGGAAATCATGATGGATTGCTCGGTTTTTCTCATCATGTGCAAGTATGTGAAGAAATATGGCAACCGTTTCTTCCACGCTCATATGCCTAGTATCCTTCAACCCACCTATTTTTCTTACCAAAGAACATAACACTCTGAAACAACGCCTATCCATCCGTAGTTGGAAAATGCATTCTGTATCGCTTACTCGTATCTTGTTGTTCAGGGTTTGTGCTCGAGTAATTGGGTCATACCAAGAAGGTTGCCTAATTCGACGCATCCTATATCGACTCCTCCTAAGTAACATCATGAAGATTTGCAACAACAGATATAAAAGTATGAGTATTTTCACTCTTCGTTGCCTCATTGTGTGCCATAAGATTATGTTTTCCTGGTTTGTTGGTGGACGTGCCATGTCTGTGAACAAAATTATATAAGAGTGCCACACAATCAGCTATAAGAAATAAGGTACAATAGATTAAATGCCACACATATGTATAAGCAATCACACACAGCCAAGCAACAAGCAACCAGAAAGTCACGCATCAGCAGTGAAGAAAAATAATGCATGGATAAAAGTAACTTGTTTTCATGTAAAGTACCTCAGCTGGAAGTTTCTCATTAGTGCGCAGACCAGATCTTGGATCAGCAGACATATTTTCATGGTCTTTATGTTTAAGATAGATGTCTGCAAAGTTGTGTTTCTTTGCAAAGTTCAACATCTTAATGACAGAATTGTCATCATGAATTAAATCAATTCCTTCGTCAAGACTACAACCAGGGACTGTATAATATAACTCATCACCATCCTTGAAACCTACGTCTTTAGCCATGTGAACTAGACGAAAATACGATGTACGCTCACTGTCACAGTCTCGAAAAATAGACACTTCGCCACCATCATAAGTAAGTGGTCCTTCCATTGAAAATGTACCCCCATGATGCATTTTGATATGGATCAAATCCCCCTCCATTCTGTATTTTATATAAGGCAATCGAATACATGAATCAAATGGATGCTTATTACATAATGCTATACTATACTGATGTACAAGACCATAAGGTGCAGCATTAACATGAATTAAACTACTCTTTTTTCAGTTCACATGTACTCTTTAGACTGAAATATAAACAGTTTTATAGACAATAAAGATGCAGATCTTTCAAAGTGCAGGCTGTAGGAATTTCACATTATTTCAAACATAGCGCACCAGGAAGCAAGGAAGCATACGCATAAGCTTAACCTTGTCCTGAACCTGTGTAGTACCAATCAGGTGCGCAACCACGACAGCAAGCAGCCGCAAGCAATAGTGTTAATTTCGCCTAGCATATCCGTTTGTATTAGAATTTATCCACAAACTATTTACACTCATTTTCTAGTGTATTACTGATAAAATTCAGATGCTAAGCAGGACAAAGAGAGAGCCAGACAGATAAATCTGAACATATTTCTGCAGTTACAAAAGAATAAGTTCAGCCGTACCTCTTGTTCTTTGCTTGCGATCTGTAGAAGATAAAGTAAAAGAATGAGTACCGTATCACTTAATCAAACAAGACATGAACAGGGAAAAGCTACAAGAATCATATAAGCTGGGACTTAAAAGACATATAATCTGTATCAGCTATCAAGATTTGTTTGTGTGTTCATGTGTATATAAAATATGTGTCAATGAAACATGCATATATGCTCAGTAAAATATGCATCTGCATATGCCACTTACAGTTGTCAGCTGGCACTTAATTGTGTATTTAAAACTGTACTTAGAAAGTACAGGAGCATGAAGCAAACATCCTGAACAATCTTGGTTATATACATGTGCAAGTAGCAGCCACAACGGCAAGCCAGCGATGATCTACAACTGCAGCTGAAGAATAGCATAAAAAATTGTACAAGCACAAGAGATTTCATCCACTAATTATACCCATCCATGTCCCACCTATGCTTCTAAAAAGGCCATCACTTACTATGTAAGGCAGAGACCTCTCTACACTTTCCCGTACGAATCAAACAAGGGAACAAAGGAGATAGAAAATGAAGGATTACTTCCCACCTGCAGCCTTTTGGTTTCTCTTGCTCCTGATAGAAAAGGGGAAACGAAGTGCGGAGACAAATCTACGACCTGTGAAGCAGGAGAAAAAATAGAAAGAATAATAGATCTGCATCAGTTTGTGAAGGGAAAAGCAACGAATCCAATTTTGTTAGCAAAATCAGATGGGATACAACTAGATGTGAACGAAACAAGGTTGGATTGGCAGGAAAATATCCACGAATTCAACATGGAAAGATGAAAAAAGGGGCTACCTTAGCTCCTGTTCGTGTGTGCCGCCATCTCTGCAGAAGGAGGAGAAATTAGTGGGTCGAAGGTTTGTTTAGAGGAAGAATGGCGCCGCTGCTAAATAGGGGTAATCAGGTACTCCCTCCGTTCCTAAATACTTGTCTTTCTAGACATTTCAAATGACTACTACATACGGATGTATGTAGACATATTTTAGAGTGTAGATTCACTCATTTTGCTCCGTATGTAGTCATTTGTTGAAATGCCTAGAAAGACAAGTATTTAGGAACGGAGGGAGTAGGATTTTACCGCGCTTTCTCTAGAATTTTCGCGCCTTTATCCCCTTCCGCCGCGGGAAGTGAGTAACAGCTCGGCGTTTTTTTTAACGTCAATTCCCACTCCCTGGCTGAATTACTAGGGTCCCCCCGGGAAGAGTCTGATGGGAGTTGGGCCTCCGAATTCCCTTTCCCCTACCTCTCTTAACTCCCATGTCCCTGACCCAATCAAGGGAAGTTAAGTCCCACGGGCCTCCAACTCCCATTCCCCACCTCCAACTCCCCCCCAAACAAACGCGCTGTAGACCCCTTTCCCCAATCCCACGGCCGCCTCCATCCTCCCGTGCTCCACCCCGAGCGTGCCCGGGCTCCTCCTCCTCCTCCTCCACCACCATCCCTTCTCTTCTCACTCTTCCTCCTGTCGCAACCGCCTCCTCTTCTCCCTATCTTCCTCCTCCTCGCCCCACGCGACCCCTCTTGTGCCGCTCGTCTCCACTTCGTTGCCGCCATAGATCGAGGAGGACGGCGCGATGACGACCATGATGCATTAGACATCCCAGATCGACGACGCCATGGAAGCCATGAGAGCTGGCCGAGGAAGAGGGGGCAGGGCCGCAGGCCATGAAGGGCATGGCGGCTGCGGGCGGAAGCAGCATGGGTTGAAGGAGCGGCGGATGTGGGCAGGGTCATAGGTTGGGGAAGACTCGTCGGCTGGGCGACAGCAAGCGCCGGTGAGTGCAAGCATGCGTTTCCAGAAGCGTCCTCTCCTACAAGGCAGGCAAGGACGACGTCGTCGCCCTCGCAGGTCCTCCTCCCATCCCTTTTGCTCCCCCTCCCCTGCCTCCTCACCTTGCCTTTGAGTCCGACGCAATGTAAGAGAGCCCGCAGGCAAGCTCAAGCTGGAGGCGATGAAATCCCTCTCTTGTGCCAGAATCTAACTTCTTATTTGTGTAGTGTTCTTTTGCTTCTATGTACCGTACCATGGTTGTGCTCTGACCAGATCGTTCCCATTTGTTTTGCAGGTTCTACGATCTGTTGCATATCTTTTCTTCTCGTTAAGGTTAGCTGCTCTATTTCCTAGGTACACGTGTATTATCGTTTATGGGGGTGCTATCATGGTACTTCGTCTGCTGATCATTTTAATGTTCTGGATCTGGGGTGTGGCTGCAGGAGAGGGGAGGCGGCCAATGACAGGGAGAAGGAGCAGGTCGTCGAGGAGTGCAAGCAGAAGGGTAAGATGTGTATTTTTTCATATTTTTACAGATGATCTTGCTGTTTTGCAACATGTATTGCAATTCCAGGGATTATCCTTTTGCTTATTTAGTATTTCCTATGTTCTCTGAAGATTAATTTTGGCCCATACAGTTTCCGGTGACTGGAAGTCTGAAACTGATGACAGGGCATATTGTTTTGGTTATGAGTGGTTGGAGATATTGTGGCTTGATGTCCCTGGAGCAGTCAGACCCTTCCAAGATAGGTGAGCCTGATTTCTTCTGCAATTCTTCCACCACAGTACATGAAAAGGAATATGTTCTACCTATCGGCACCATTTCTTGTGGAGGATTGGTGCTTCCCCTTTATTTTGTCACACTTTGGTGTCCTTGAGTTCAAAATAGATTCACCTTTGTTCTTATTCTGCACACAGGTCGAGCGACGGTGAGCACATCCGACGCCAACACACCAAGGTGAGATTCACCCGTTCTTTCTCTCCCCATGCCGCCTCCTCCCTTCGGCCCTGATTCATCGGCGCGTGCAGACACCTTTCCTTCTTTGACTTCTCCCCTCTTTTTCGAAAAGCAAAAAAGAAGCAGGAGCAAAACGAAAGTGAGCACCATAGAAAGGATGATTATAAGCAAGCGACAAGAACAAGCCAATGGGCATGGCATTTTCAAGCGACAAGAACAAGCCAACAGGCATGGCATTTTATGCAAAATGAGCAGAGGTAATGTAATATTGTATTAGTCGAGACTTGAGGGTACTGTCTAAACAAAATGTATACAGTTGGCAAAGAATTTAATGTACATACATAGTACATTATGTGATGTATAATGTTCAATTGGCCTCCCAATTATAGTATGGATATTTTCAATATGGGTGGCATTCAGGCTTAGTTAGTTTCCTCTCATTCTTGGCATCAGATGACATCCATAGGTGGGATCCATTTTCATATTAGTATATAGCCCTACTATTTAAATGGTTCCGATTGAATTTTTATGATCTGAAATAAATAATTTCTCCAGCACCGGATTTATGTCGTCATGGATATATATTATTGGTCTTTTGGCCAATATATAGGTAAATGCATCGTTACCAACTGCTGGAAAAAAGTTTGTATTCAGCATGGTCAATCTAAATAGATGAGCGATGGAGATGGATATTTCTATGCTTTTTTAGAAGATGCTCTGAAGTTAATTGTTTGTGATGCTTATTTGTAATGCGTTTTTTGAAATAAAATTGGTTCTTCGCTGTGATTTTTTTAGACCTAGGTTCGTACATTATTGATGCGTGCATTGCTTATGAAGAACACAGCCGCAGCTGATGTATTCATGTGTTGTCCCTTCATATGGTACTATATTTAAATGTTCCTGGCCACTGCAGCCGCTACTTATCAACTTATAAACATTTGGTTTGCTCATGTGTCTTAGAACAACCTTTTAGCACCTGTATGTGAAATAACAAGCGTAGCGTTCTCATTTATAGGACATTTATTTTTTTCACTTTCATGCTAGAATGACTTTTGTTGTGCTATTTAAAACAACCGTGTTGATCTCAATAACACAGGGATACATAGAGCTAGCCAGTGCAAGCTTCTGGTTTGGTTGCTGTAAACATACTAAGGTTCCTACCATATGTGAAAATAAGGAAATGTTGGTGTTAGCTGATGCACCACTTTCCTTTCATGATGTTATAGTTTGAACGGTTGCTCATGGGTTTTGTCTCGTGCAGAGACCAGGCGTGGGACTGGTGCTTGGTAGCAGCAGTGATTCCTTCAGGCATTTCGATTCCAGTAACCACAAGTTCTAGGGAAGATGTATGTTTCCTACAAAGGGTTTGAGTTTGAGAGGCACAAAAGAAGTTACAAGTGTTGCAGCTTATTTGGCTTTATAGTGACATGTATCGACAAACGATTGTTATATTCAGTATGCTAGGCTGTGTCCTATTTATCATGCAGATTCTGTATTAGGTGCTCGATAGAGGTAACAAAAGCTAACAGAGATCAGAATATATTTTTACTTATATTTTTGTCTTTCTTTTAGTTCTGTGTAGTCTTTATTTACCATGTAATGATTAGTTTGAATGCTTATAGTGGTGATACTTTCCCTATAAATTTGTTGGGTAGATTATAATTTCGCTACTTGATTTAGGATAGTATATGGTTCTATGATACAGGATTTAGAGGAACATATATGGGATTTAGTTTTTCAGGTCACACTTGTCCCATATTCTGTTACTTTCCCTGTTGATTTTAGCTTGCAATTGAGTAAGATGCAGGTTGGGAATTCTCCCTTGTGTGTCAGAGTCTGAAGTATTTGACCATTTGGGTTCACTTCTATCATGTGTTGTATCCTTCCTCTATTTTAAGATTTACTAGGCACATGCATGTTAGTTGTTGTTTCAAACATGTCAATGAAAGGTAATAATGCTAAAATTGGTCCCCCAAGGGCCAAGGTGGTGATGATCACTTTGTGCTTCTTTTCCTACTTGTTCTAAAAATGATTCTTCTGGGTGATGTTGATTTAGGTTTTTGTGGTCGTGTCATACACCAATTACCGTCGAGATGGGTAATGGTATGGGAATGGGGATCCAAGGATGTGAAAATGGTCGGGAAGACAGAGTTAGCAGCGACATGTGTCCTCAAGTAATTTCTTGCCAAAGGTATGCTATAGATACAACCAGCTTCAGAGACATGCCTAGGTAGCTCTCCTATACAGGTCCTTGTTGATCTTTGTTGGTTAAAATATGTGTTGCTGTGACCTTGAGAACATTTTTTTATCTTATTACTGCAGTTTTGTTTTTTCACTCAAACATATAGTGGTTAGTGTTGTTAATCCATACATAGCCGTATTTGTAGGTTGATGTTATCATATCTTTCATTCAATATCTTGTGCAAAGTTACATGCGTATTTTTCTTTCTTTAGGCCGTCCACCCGTTTGATTTCTGGACCCATATTTTAATGGTTCTCTTGCAGGTGATGCCAAGGTTAGCTACTGTGATCAAGGAAATAACATGTATCTGTGTGGTTTGTTCCTGCTGTTGATCGGCCGTTGCTGTGTTTAAGGTATGTTGTGCCCGGTGCTACTTAATGCTATATAAAACCTATAGCTGTACATAAAACGCCTTGATATGCAAATAACCCAGTTAAAATAAATGGGTTGCGCCATCTAGCATTACATGACGACATGCCAAACACTTTGCCACCTAGGATAGTCTATATTTGTATTTCATTCTGTTATCTCATATTTCCAGTAAAAAAAACTCTTCGCTTTGGGGTTTTGGAATAATTTTCAGGAAGTTGGTGACGAGTTAGTAGAACTTATAGAAATGTCGCTTTCATTAGACAATGACATGCCAAAGACGCCACTGCCTAAGGTAGTCTTTGGACTTAAGCTATCTCATATGTACAATAACAAGATTTATCGCTTCAGTTTTTAGAATAATCATTGATAAGTTGGTTAAGAATTAGAGCTAAAGTTACGCTCATGAGTAGTATTTGTTGTACAAACATCCAGTTAATTCTTGAGATACAATAGAGACACTATATTTGTAGCGACCCGACCTCAGACGGTCAAGTCTCTGTGCTTAAGTGTCATCCCTGGATCGGTATGCTGACACATACAGTACTCGAGGATTTATAATAGAGGTAAATCACATGTATAAAGTAACGTAAAATACTATTACCTCAATCCAAATAGCGGAAGTAACAGGGTTGTGGATTCCCATCAACACCAACGGCAAAGTTGAGTGTAGAAATTGTAACCCTAACGTATCACTTACTCGTCGTAAGAAGTCCTGTAACATGAGACGTTGCAGCCACAAAGGGTCAGTACATTGAATGTACTAGCAAATTCACACCATAGAGAAATGATGAACAATGGCTATCACTACATGCATATATGGCTAGTGGAAAAGCTCTATGGTTATAAGGTTTTTGCGAAAAGCCAATTTTTCCCTACTGCAAAGGAATAAATTTTATTTAACTATCATGGTGGTTGTTAACATTGAGAGTGTAGACACCCTATCAATCCCAAATAAGCATCACCATTAAAACCCAACAAGATTAATTAAAGTCACATGATGAGATTCACATGATAATCCAAGTATTAGATACTCAAGACGTCCATAACCGGGGACACGGCTAATCATGATTAGTTTATACACTCTGCAGAGGTTTGCGCACTTTTCCCCACAAGACTCGATCTCCTCCGTTGGATTTTTCGCACTACATGGTGTTTGAGAAACGGATGACCGAGACAGTCTTTCAGAAGCCTTTGCACCTTACGATGGGTAGACCGTACCACCTACTACCCCTACATCTGCTAGTCTACCACTGTAAGAGTTCACACGACTTAATCAACTATGCTAGAGCCCATAATAGCTTGTGGATGCACACGGAAGTTTCTAGTATGAATAATCTCATGATCCCTTTGAGCCTGGGTGGCGGTTCATAAAAAAAACAGGCAATCGCTGGAATACCCAGGTGCCTAAACAGGCAATCGCTGGAATACCCAGGTGCCTCAATCCATCCAGATGTGTGTTAAAGTTGTCACCTTAAGTAAACCATTAATTAACAATCTCACATCTGTCATGAATACTCTCAAACTCAATCCACATCTATGAGCATAGCATAGCAGTATAAGCATAACGTAATAGTAACTCCTAAGGTTTGAATGCAGGGCAATAGGTTCCTACCTCATCAACTACTTCCCAATACCCACATGTTATCAATCCTACTCATGCAATGTTTGAGGTTGAAACTAATGCATAAAAACTAGGTATGAAAGGAATATGATCAAAGTGTGAACTTGCCTGCAATGTTGATGAAGATGATTCGCACTCAAAACTCCTGATGGTTCTACTTGTCACACTCCGGTCAATCTATCGTAAGCAAGCAATAGTAACCACACATAAGCAATCACTCAAAAGATCATAAAGAACGAAGAAGACAATTCGGAAAACATCAAAATCAAGCAAATCACTCTTGCAACATAAAACAATTTCTAACAGTACCAAAATTAAGTGAATTTGGCCTTATCAGAAAGTTTAGGTCAAGAGCTTCGATTTGCAAAAAGAATCAACTCAAACAATCAATCAAATCTATCTATTTATATAACATTCCAAAATTTAGGATTTTGGGATGTTACAATATTAGTACTACTTTAGTCAAATACATTGTCCACTAGTTGTTGTAGTGAAATGTAGCTCTAGCTATTAATTTACAGAATTGTAGAAAATAGCCCCTACGGAATTACAAAGAGCGAGAATAAGGAAGTTGGCAAACTTAGTGCTTCATGTTATTTCAGTAGAAAGGAAATAGAAGAGAATTCTCTGTCTAAGAGGGATGGCATTGATTTAAAGAAAGAGACTTACCTTCGGAAATCATATTGCACTTATCTACAAGATTTGGGGATGCGGCTCAAAGTGTAAGATATTTTATGTCCTTCTATGCATTTATCGATACTGTAGCCTGTTGGTGACTGTCCCTTACTTATCCAAAAACATTGAGTTCTGCTACTTACCCAGCCAGATGTTAAATATTTCAAAATGCATCTTTATATTGTCATTGTATCGTAATTGCTTCTCCTGATGTGTTTTTGTTTTACACCAGCATATATTTGGTCCAGAGATATTCAATTGTTTGTCTGATAAGATAATATTTTACTTCTTTATGGAGCACTCTTATGGCAAGCACATTTTTCTGGATGAACTGCTGGTTGGTTTTTTCTCCATAAATACGATAAATTATCATATCATATGAAATGTTAAGATATACTGAAAATATGCCCTGTATGATGGTGGTCTGGCATTTTAGAATTGTTTTGGGCAATTCATGTTTGTATGCATTTTTTCTTTTGGCCCTTGAAGGCATCTTTAATAGTTTGCAATTGCGATAGAAATTGTTGTGCTCGTATCTTTAGTTTTTATTACAATTGGTCGAGCTACAACGAGTGCGTCTGATTCCAACTCATCAAGGTGAGCTCCCTTTTTTATTCTTCTCAGGTAATGAGGCGTCAGTGTAGGCCCAATCTTTTTGTTTGTTGCTTTGAAGAGTGTTGTCATGTTGTGGAAAGGCAACATGTGCTTGATATGTGGAGTTGGTGTTGAGCCTGGCAGTAGTAGACAGGGAAGGCACCCATCTCACTTGATCTTGAGAGTTGATTCATATCTTTTTTTCTTGACCTGATTGAGTTCCTGTATATGCAAGGATAAAGAAGAAGGGGCATTGTCGTGGTTGTTGCTTAAGGTGTTGGTCAGGAGCTGATTGTCGGGACTGATGACAAGAACGGAGAGCAGGATGAGTATGTCAACATGATGTTCCTTGATGTTGGCCTTCTTTTATAAAGTTCACATGCAACTCTCCTCCATGGTTAGAAAAAACTAATTTAAATGTTTTGTTTCTTTGGTGGTTACTCACTTCTCTTACCGTTGTTGTATCAAAACAATTGTATTTTCGTTGATAGCCACTTGGGCTCATTTTCGAGGAGAATGAGATGTGGAATAAATTACTCTAAAATGGTTGGTTCCCTTCAAACAGTTTATTAGCTAACTAATTTTGGCTGCTGGTGCACATGATACAATTGTGCTCTGTTGTTGCCATCTTGCATTTTATGTGAGCTTAAGCAGACAATCAATTAAACTTTTACTAAGTTCTTACCGTATGTATTTGCTCAAACACAATTACTGAAAAATTTCAAATATTTTTAGCAAGTACATGGTTTTAAATGGGACTCGGTGCCATTTAGCGCGATGGGCAGTGTTATAGAAATATTTTTTTGGTGCAACAGTTATACACTTTTTTTCAAACTTGGATTTCACAATGTGATAAACATTTTCAAAAGAGTATGGTTTAATATATGGGCTTTCTACAACGAGTACTGAATATGTCCTTGCAAAAGAAACTATTTTCATCCACAACATGACTTTAGCGAGTACTGAATATGTCCTTGCAAAAGAAACTATTTTCATCCACAACATGGCTTTAGCGGGTCTCTGCACCATTTGGCGCAACGGACAAGAAATCGCACTGGTCCGCGGTTGAGGAAACGCCTCTGTCACCCAGCTGAGGAACCGAGAAAGAAAGGAAGGGGATAGACATTCTCCGCTGGATCCGTCCCCTGCCGCTTCATATTCAACTCGGTCCACATGCATCGCTCTATGTCGGCTGGGCTAAATAACATATGAGCTATCCTAATACCTCCTAATCCCTATATCTCTGTATGTGCACAACAAAGACATGTTTTTTCCCTTAGGTTTCTTATCTTTTTCCTTCTTTTTTTCAGGTATGGACTATCATAATACCTCCTGATCCCTATATCTTCGTATATGCACAACAAAGACATGTTTTTTCTTAGGTTTCTTATATTTTTTCTTCATTTTTTGCAGGAAAAAGATGCACGGTCAGGTTTCTCATCATGATAACCATGTTTTCAAACTTGCTAAAAAAATACAACTATGCCAACTTTACTCTCTCATCATAGTGGTCATATTTTCAAACTGAACATATTCATATTATGCAAAGTTTCCCTTTTCCCAGGCTATTATTTAACAACGTAATAAACATGTTTAAAAAATAGCATGCTTTAGTTGAAGGTTCTTGCAGCATGAAACTATTTTCATCGACAGCATGTCTTTAGCAGGTCTTTGCGCCATTTGGCGCAATGGGTCAACTAGTATCTACAACAACATAGACATGTAAAAATACTATCAGGTACTAAGTTCATGATAAATTAAAATTCAATTTAATCATATTACTTAAGAACTCCCACTTAGATAGACATCCCTCTAATCATCTAAGTGATCACATGATCCATATCAACTAAACCATGTCCGATCATCACGTGAGCTGGAGTAGTTTTCAATAGTGAACATCACTATGTTGATCATATCTACTATATGATTCACGCTCGACCTTTTTGTCTCAGTGTTCCGAGGCCATATCTGCATATGCTAGGCTCGTCAAGTTTAACCCGAGTATTTTGCTTGTGCAAAACTGGCTTACACCTGTTGTATGTGAACGTAGAGCTTATCACACCCGATCATTACGTGGTGTCTCGGCACAATGAACTGTAGCAATGGTGCATACTCAGGGAGAACATTTATACCTTGAAATTTAGTGAGAGATCATCTTATAATGCTACCGCCGTACTAAGAAAAATAAGATGCATAAAGGATAAACATCACATGCAATCAATATAAGTGATATGATATGGCCATCATCATCTTGTGCCTTTGATCTCCATCTCCAAAGCACTGTCAGGATCACCATCGTCACCGGCTTGACACCTTGATCTCCATCGTAGCATCATTGTCGTCTCGCCAACTATTGCTTCTACGACTATCGCTACCGCTTAGTGATAAAGTAAAGCAATTACATGGCGATTGCATTTCATACAATAAAAGCGACAACCATATGGCTCCTGCCAGTTGCCGATAACTGTGTTCCAAAACATGATCATCTCATACAACAATTTATATAATCACGTGTTGACCATATCACATCACAACATGCCCTGCAAAAACAAGTTAGACGTCCTCTACTTTGTTGTTGCAAGTTTTATGTGGCTGCTACGGGCTTAGCAAGAACCGTTCTTACCTACGCATCAAAAACCACAACGTGGTATAGTGATTGCTTTTTGATCTTCAGAAAGAACCCTATTCATTGAATCCGATTCAACTAAAGTTGAAGAAACAGACACCCACTAGCCACCTGTGTGCGAAGCACGTCGGTAGAACCAGTCTCGCGTAAGCGACGCGTAATGTCGGTCTGAGCCGCTTCATCCAACAATACTGCTGAATCAAGAATCAACTAGTGACGACAAGCAATATGTATATACCCACGCCCACAACTCCTTTGTGTTCTACTCGTGCATATAACATCTACGCATAGACCTGGCTCGGACGCCACTGTTGGGGAACACAGTATTTCAAAAAAATTCCTACGATCATGCAAGATCTATCTAGGAGATGTATAGCAACGATAGGGGGAGAGTATGTCTACGTACCCTCATAGAACGAAAGCGGAAGCGTTATGAAACGCAGTTGATGTAGTCGAATATCTTCGCGATCCAACTGATCAAGTACCGAACGCACGACATCTCCGCGATCTGCACACGTTCAGCTCAGTGACGTCCCTCATACTATTGATCTATTTGAGAATGAGGGAGAGTTTCGTTAGCACGATGGCGTGATGACGGTGATGATGAAGTTACCGACGCAGGGGTTCGCCGAAGCACTACAGCGATATGACCGAGGTGGAATTCTATGGAGGGGGGCACCGCACACGGCAAAACAATCAACTTGTGTATCTATGGGGTGCCCCCTCCCTAGTATACAAACGAGCGGAGGAGGGGAGGGCCGGCCCTCATTGGCCACGCCCAAGGGGGGGAGTCCTACTCCCAGTAGGAGTAGGTTTACCCCCTTCCTAGCTAGTAGGAGTAGGAGAAGAAGGAAGAGGGAGAGAGAGGGAAGGAAAGGGGGGGGGCCTCCACCCAATTCAGATTGGGCTTGGGGGGGGGGGCGTCCTCCACCTAGCCGCCTCCTCCTCTCTCCCACTAAGGCCCAATAAGGCCCATTGACTCCCCGGGGGTTCCGGTAACCCCCCAGAACTCCGGAAAATGCCCGAACTCATCCGGAACCATTCCGATGTCCAAATATAGCCTTCCAATATATCGATCTTTATGTCTCGACCATTTCGAGACTCCTCGTCATGTCCTTGATCACATCCGGGACTCCGAACTACCTTCGTACATCAAAACACATAAACACATGATACCAATAGTCATCGAACGTTAACTGTGCGGACCCTACGGGTTCGAGAACTATGTAGACATGACCGAGACTCACTTCCGGTCAATAACCAATAGCGGAACCTGGATGCTCATATTGGTTCCTACATATTCTACGAAGATCTTTATCGATCAAACCGCATAACAACATACGTTGTTCCCTTTGTCATCGGTATGTTACTTGCCCGAGATTCGATCATCGGTATCTCAATACCTAGTTCAATCTCGTTACTGGCAAGTCTCTTTAATCGTTCCGTAATGCAACACCCCGCAACTAACTCATTAGTCACACTGCTTTCAAGGCTTATAGTGATGTGCATTACTGAGAGGGCCTAGAGACACCTCTCCGACAATCAGAGTGACAAATCCTAATCTCGATCTATGCCAACTCAACAAACACCATCGGAGACACCTGTAGAGCATCTTTATAGTCACCCAGTTACATTGTGATGTTTAATAGCACACTAAGTGTTCCTCCGATATTCGGGAGTTGCATAATCTCATAGTCATAGGAACATGTATAAGTCATGGAGAAAGCAATAACAATAAACTAAATGATCATAGTGCTAAGCTAACAGATGGGTCAAGTCAATCACATCATTCTCTAATGATGTGATCCCGTTCATCAAATGACTACTCATGTCTATGGTTAGGAAACTTAACCATCTTTGATTAATGAGCTAGTCAAGTAGAGGCATACTAGTGACACTCTGTTTGTCTATGTATTCACACATGTACTAAGTTTCCGGTTAATACAATTCTAGCATGAATAATAAACATTTATCATGATATAAGGAAATATAAATAACAACTTTATTATTGCCTCTAGGGCATATTTCCTTCAGTTACTTGCCCGAGATTCGATTGTCGGTATGATTATACCTAGTTCAATCTCGTTATCGGGAAGTCCCTTTACTCGTTCCGTAATGCAATGTCCCACAACTAACTCATTAGTCACATCGCTTGCAAGGCCTATAGTGATGTGCATTACTGAGAGGGCCCAGAGATAACTCTCCAATAGTCGGAGTGACAAATCCTAATCTCGATCTATGCCAACTCAACAAACACCATCGGAGACACCTGTAGAGCATCTTTATAGTCACCCAGTTACGTTGTGACATTTGATAGCACACTAAGTGTTCCTCCGATATTCGGGAGTTGCATAATCTCATAGTTATAGGAACATATATAAGTCATGGAGAAAGCAATAGCAATAAACTAAACGATCATAGTGTTAAGCTAGCGGATGGGTCAAGTCAATCATATAATTCTCTAATGATGTGATCCCGTTCATCAAATGACAACTCATGTCTATGGCTAGGAAACTTAACCATCTTTGATTAATGAGCTAGTCAAGTAGAGGCATACTAGTGACACTCTGTTTGTCTATGTATTCACACATGTACTAAGTTTCCGGTTAATACAATTCTAGCATGAATAATAAACATTTATCATGATATAAGGAAATATAAATAACAACTTTATTATTGCCTCTAGGGCATATTTCCTTCAATCTCCCACTTGCACTAGAGTTAATAATCTAGATTACATTGTAATGATTCTAACACCCATGGAGTCTTGGTGCTGATCATGTTTTGTCGTGAGAGAGGCTTAGTCAACGGGTCTGCAACATTCAGATCCGTATGTATCTTGCAAATCTCTATGTCTCCCTCCTTGACTTGATCGCGGATGGAATTGAAGCGTCTCTTGATGTGCTTGGTTCTCTTGTGAAATCTGGATTCCTTTGCCAAGGCAATTGCACCAGTATTGTCACAAAAGATTTTCATTAGACCCGATGCACTAGGTATGACACCTAGATCGGATATGAACTCCATCATCCAGACTCCTTCATTTGCTGCTTCCGAAGCAGCTATGTATTCTGCTTCACACGTAGATCTCACCACGACGCTTTGCTTAGAACTGCACCAACTGACAGCTCCACCATTCAATAAAAATATGTATCCGGTTTGTGACTTAGATTCATCTAGATCAGTGTCAAAGCTCGCATCAATGTAACCGTTTACGACGAGCTCTTTGTCACCTCCATAAACGAGAAACATATCCTTAGTCCTTTTCAGGTATTTCAGGATGTTCTTGACCGTTGTCCAGTGATCCACTCTTGGATTACTTTGGTACCTCCCTGCTAAACTAATAGCAAGGCACACATCAGGTCTGGTACACATCATTGCATACATGATAGAACCTATGGCTGAGGCATCGGGAATGACTTTCATTTTCTCTCTATCTTCTGAAGTGGTCGGGCAGTGAGTCTGACTCAACTTCACACCTTGTAACACATGCAAGAACCCTTTCTTTGCTTGATCCATTTTGAACTTCTTCAAAACTTTATCAAGGTATGTGTTTTGTGAAAGTCCAATTAAGTGTCTTGATCTATCTCTATAGATCTTGATGCCCAATATATAAGCAGCTTCACCGAGGTCTTTCATTGAAAAATTCTTATTCAAGTATCCTTTTATGCTATTCAGAAATTCAGTATCATTTCCAATCAACAATATGTCATCCACATATAATATCAGAAATGCTACAGAGCTCCCACAAACTTTCTTGTAAATACATGCTTCTCCAAAAGTCTGTATAAAACCATATGCTTTGATCACACTATCAAAGCGTATATTCCAACTCCGAGATGCTTGCACCAGTCCATAAATCGATCGCTGGAGCTTACACACTTTGTTAGCACCTTTTGGATCGACAAAACCTTCTGGTTGCATCATATACAACTATTCTTTAAGATATCCATTAAGGAATGCAGTTTTGACATCCATTTGCCAAATTTCATAATCATAAAATGCGGCAATTGCTAACATGATTCAGACGGACTTAAGCACCGCTACAGGTGAGAAGGTCTCATCATAGTACACTCCTTGAACTTGACGAAAACCTTTTGCAACAAGTCGATCTTTGTAGACACTAACATTACCGTTAGTGTCAGTCTTCTTCTTGAAGATCCATTTATTCTCTATGGCTTGCCGATCATTGGGCTAGTCAACCAAAGTCCACACTTTGTTCTCATACATGGATCCCATCTCAGATTTCATGGCCTCAAGCCATTTCTTGGAATCTGGGCTCATCATCGCTTCCTCATAGATCGTAGGTTCGTCATGGTCAAGTAACATGACCTCTAGAACAGGATTACCGTACCACTCTGGTGCGGATCTTATTCTGGTTGACGTACGAGGTTCGGTAGTAACTTGATCAGAAGTTTCATGATCATCATCATTAGCTTCCTCACTAATTGGTGTATGAATCACTGGAACTGATTTCTGTGATGAACTACTTTCCAATATGGAAGCAGGTACAGTTACCTCATCAAGTTCTACTTTCCTCCCACTCACTTCTTTCGAGAGAAACTCCTTGTCTAGAAAGGATCCATTCTTAGCAACAAATATCTTGCCTTCGGATCTGTGATAGAAGGTGTACCCAACAGTCTCCTTTGGGTATCCTATGAAGGCACATTTCTCCGATTTGGGTTCGAGCTTATCAGGTAGAAGCCTTTTCACATAAGCAACGCAGCCCCAAACTTTAAGAAACAACAACTTGGGTTTCTTGCCAAACCACATTTCATATGGTGTCATCTCAACGGATTTCGATGGTGCCCTATTTAACGTGAATGTAGCCGTCTCTAAAGCACAACCCCAAAACAATAGCGGTAAATCAGTAAGAGACATCATAGATCGCACCATATCTAATAAAGTGCGGTTACGATGTTCGGACACACCATTACGCTGTGGTGTTCCAGGTGGCCTGAGTTGCGAAACTATTCTGCATTGTTTCAAATGAATACAAACTCGTAACTCAAATATTCTCCTCCACGATCAGATCATAGAAACTTTATTTTCTTCTTATGATGATTTTCCACTTCACTCTGAAATTCTTTGAACTATTCAAATGTTTCAGACTTATGTTTCATCAAGTAGACATACCCATATCTGCTCAAATCATATGTGAAGGTCAGAAAATAACGATACCCACCACGAGCATCAATACTCATCGGACCGCATACATCAGTATGTATTATTTCCAGTAAGTCTGTTGCTCGTTCCATTGTTCCGGAGAACGGAGTTTTAGTCATCTTGCCCATGAGGCATGGTTCGCAAGCATAAAATGATTCACAATCAAGTGATTCCAAAAGCCCATCAGCATGGAGTTTCTTCATGTGCTTTACACCAATATGACCTAAACGGCAGTGCCACAAATAAGTTGCACTATCATTATTAAACTTATATCTTTTGGCTTCAATACTATGAATATGTGTATCACTACTATCAAGATTTAGTAAAAACAGACCACTCATCAAGGGTGCATGACCATAAAAGATATTACTCATATAAATAGAACAACCATTATTCTCTGATTTAAATGAATAACCATCTCGCATCAAACAAGATCCAGATATGATGTTCATGCTTAACGCTGGCACCAAATAACAATTATTCAGGTCTAAAACTAACCCTGAAGGTAGATGTAGATGTAGCGTGCCGACGGCAATCACATCGACTTTGGAACCATTTCCCACACGCATCATCACCTCGTCCTTAGCCAATCTTTGCTTAATCCGTAGCCCCTATTTCGAGTTGCAAATATTAGCAACACAACTAGTATCAAATACCCAGGCGCTACTACGAGTATTCGTAAGGTACACATCAATAACATGTATATCAAATATACCTTTCACTTTGCCATCCTTCTTATCCGCCAAATACTTGGCGCAGTTCCGCTTCCAGTGACCAGCCCATTTGCAGTAGAAGCACTTAGTCTGAGGCTTAGGTCCGGACTTGGGCTTCTTCACTTGAGCAACAACTTGCTTGCCATTCTTCTTGAAGTTCCCCTTCTTCCCTTTGCCGTTCTTCTTGAAACTGGTGGTCTTATTGACCATCAACACTTGATGCTCCTTCTTGATTTCTACCTCCACAGCTTTTAGCATCGCGAAGAGCTCAGGAATTGTCTTATCCATCCCTTGCATATTATAGTTCATCATGAAGCTTTTGTAGCTTGGTGGCAGTGATTGAAGAACTCTGTCAATGACACTATCAACCGGAAGATTAACTCCCAGCTGAGTCAAGTGATTATGGTACCCAGACATTCTGAGTATGTGTTCACTGACAGAACTATTCTCCTCCATTTTGCAGGTGTAGAACTTATTGGACACTTCATATCTCTCGTTCCGGGCATTTTCTTGAAATATTAAATTCAACTCCTGGAACATCTCATATGCTCCATGACGTTCAAAACATCATTGAAGTCCCGGTTCTAAGCCATAAAGTATGGCACACTGAACTATCAAGTAGTCATCATCTTTGCTCTGCCAGATGTTCTTAACGTCATCAGTAGCATCTGCAACAAGCCTAGCACCTAGCAGTGCTTCCAGGACGTAATTCTTCTATGTACCAATGAGGATAATCCTCAAGTTACGAACCCAGTCCGTGTAGTTGCTACCATCATCTTTCAACTTAGCTTTCTCTAGGAACACATTAAAATTCAACGGAACAACAACACGGGCCATTTATCTACAACAACATAGACATGCAAAATACTATCAGGTAATAAGTTCATGATAAATTAATGTCCAATTAATCATATTACTTAAGAACTACCACTTAGATAGACATTCCTCTAATCATCTAAGTGATCACGTGATCCATATCAACTAAACCATGTCCGATCATCACGTGAGATGGAGTAGTTTTCAATGGTGAACATCACCATGTTGATCATATCTACTATATGATTCACGCTCGACCTTTCGGTCTCAGTGTTCCGAGGCCATATCTGCGTATGCTAGGCTCGTCAAGTTTAACCCGAGTATTCTACTTGTGCAAAACTGGCTTACACCTGTTGTATGTGAATGTAGAGCTTATGACACCCGATCATTACGTGGTGTCTCGGCACGATGAACTGTAGCAACGGTGCATACTCAGGGAGAACACTTATACCTTGAAATTTAGTGAGACATCATCTTATAATGCTACCGCCGTACTAAGCAAAATAAGATGCATAAAGGATAAACATCACATGCAATCAATATAAGTGATATGATATGATCATCATCATCTTGTGCCTTTGATCTCCATCTCCAAAGCACTGTCAGGATCACCATCGTCACCAGCTTGACACCTTGATCTCCATCGTAGCATCGTTGTCGTCTTGCCAACTATTGCTTCTACGACTATCGCTACCGCTTAGTGATAAAGTAAAGCAATTACATGGCGATTGCATTTCATACAATAAAGCGACAACCATATGGCTCCTGCCAGTTGCCGATAACTGTGTTACAAAAAATGATCATCTCATACAATAATTTATATAATCACGTCTTGACCATATCACATCACAACATGCCCCGGAAAAACAAGTTAGACATCCTATACTTTGTTGTTGCAAGTTTTACGTGGCTGCTATGGGCTTAACAAGAACCGTTCTTACCTACGCATCAAAAACCACAACGCGGTATAGTGATTGCTTTTTGATCTTCAGAAAGAACCCTGTTCATTGTATCCGATTCAAATAAAGTTGGAGAAACTGACACCCGCCAGACACCTGTGTGCAAAGCACGTCGGTAGAACTAGTCCCATGAATGCGGTCATGTAATGTCAGTCCGGGCCGCTTCATCCAACAATACCGCCGAATCAAGAAACAACTAGTGATGGCAAGCAATATGTATATACCCACGCCCACAACTCCTTTGTGTTCTACTCGTGCATATAACATCTACGCATAGACCTGGCTCGGATGCCACTATTGGGGAACGCAATATTTCAAAAAAAAAAATCCTACGATCACGCAAGATCTATCTAGGAGATGCATATCAACGAGAGAGAAGAGTGTGTCTACGTACCCTCGTAGACCGAAAGCGGAAGCGTTAAGTAACGCGGTTGATGTAGTCGAGCGTCTTCGCGATCCAACGGATCAAGTACCGAAAGCACGACACCTCCGCGAACTGCACACATTCAACTCAGTGATGTCCCTCGAACTCTAGATCCAGCTGAGGCCGAGGGAGAGTTTCGTCAGCACGACGGCATGTTGACGGTGATGATGAAGTTACCACCGCAGGGCTTCGCCTAAGCACTACGACAATATGACCGAGGTGGAAATCTGTGGAGGGGGCACCGCACACAGCTAAGAGATCAACTTGTGTGTTTATGGGGTGCCCCCTCCCTCGTATATAAAGGAGTGGAGGAGGGGAGGGCTGATACGTCTCCAACGTTTCTATAATTTTTTGATTGCTCCATGCTATATTATCTACTGTTTTGGACTATATTGGGCTTTATTTTTCACTTTTATATTATTTTTGGGACTAACCTATTAACCGAAGGCCCAACCCAGAATTGCTGTTTTTTTGCCTATTTCAGTGTTTCGGATAAACAGAATATCAAACGGAATAAAATCTTCGGGAACATGATTTTCTCACCGAACGTGATCCAGGAGACTTGGACCCTACTCCAGGGGATCAAAGAGGAGGTCACGAGGGTGGGGGGCGCCCCCCTAGGGCGCCCCCCTGCCTCGTGGGCCCCTCGGTGCTCCACCGATGTACTTCTTCCTCCTATATATACACACGTACCCCCAAATGATCAGAACAGGAGCCAAAAACCTAATTCCACCGCCGCAACTTTCTGTATCCACGAGATCCCATCTTGGGGCCTGTTCCGAAGCTCCGCCGGAAGAGGGCCGTCATCACGGAGGGCTTCTACATCATCCTAGCCTCTCCGATGAAGTGTGAGTAGTTTACCTCAGACCTTCGGGTCCATAGTTAGTAGCTAGATGGCTTCTTCTCTCTCTTTGAATCTCAATACAAAGTTCTCCCCCTCTCTTGTGGAGATCTATTCGATGTAATCTTCTTTTTGCGGTGTGTTTGTTGAGACCGATGAATTGTGGGTTTATGATCAAGTCTATCTATGAATAATATTTGAATCTTCTCTGAATTCTTTTATGTATGATTGGTTATCTTTGCAAGTCTCTTCGAATTATCCGTTTGGTTTGGCCAACTAGATTGTAGTTCTTGCCATGGGAGAAGTGCTTAGCTTTGGGTTCGATCTTGCGGTGTCCTTACCCAGTGACAGAAGGGGCAGCAAGGCACGTATTGTATCGTTGCCATCGATGATAACAAGATGGGGTTTATTTCATATTGCATGAATTTATCTCTCTACATCATGTCATCTTGCTTAAGGCGTTACTCTATTTTTAACTTAATACTCTAGATGCATGCTGGATAGCGGTCGATGAGTGGAGTAATAGTAGTAGATGCAGAATCGTTTCGATCTACTTGTCACGGACGTGATGCCTATATACATGATCATGCCTAGATATTCTCATAACTATGCTCAATTCTGTCAATTTCTCAATAGTAATTTGTTCACCCACCATAGAATACTTATGCTCTTGAGAGAAGCCACTAGTGAAACCTATGGCCCCCGGGTCTATTCTCATCATATCAATCTCCATCACTTTAATCTTGCTTTGCTTTTTTACTTTGCATCTTTATACCAAAAATACCAAAAATATTATATCTATCAGATCTCACTCTTGTAAGTGACCGTGAAGGGATTGACAACCCCTAATCGCGTTGGTTGCGAGTAGCTATCGCTTTGTGCAGGTACAAGGGACTTGAGCGTGACCTCCTACTAGAATGATACCTTGATTCTCAAAAACTGAGGGAAATACTTACGCTAATCTGCTGCATCATCCCTTCCTCTTCGAGGAAAACCAACGCAAGCTCAAGACGTAGCAAGAAGAATTTCTGGCGCCGTTGGCGGGGAGTCTACGCAAAAAGTCAACATACCAAGTACCCATCACAATCCCTATCTCTCGCATTACATTATTTGCCATTTGCCTCTCGTTTTCCTCTCCCCCAATTCACCCTTGCCGTTTTATTCTCCCTCTCCCTCTCTATCCCCCCTCTCTATTTGCCTCTTGTTTGCTCGCGTGCTAGTTTGTTTGCTTGTCATCATGGCTAGTCTCATATCTTCCCCGTTGTTTCCCGAGAGTGAAGTTCTAAATTTTAAACAAAGGGAGGGAGAAAATCTAAAAGATGCTTGGTATAGAATTTGCAATGCTCAAAATAGATCTACCAGGAAGCAATCTACCTTAGTTCTTCTCCGCAATTTTTATGTAGGTGTTAATCCTTGGTATAGATATATCCTCGATACCATTACCGGAGGGAACTTCTTGGGTAGCCATACTTTTGATTCTTATAATGCTATGCTAAATTTATTTGGCTCACCACCTCTTTTGGTTAATGGAACCACGTTAACTTTGGAGCATGTTATGCAAAGACTTGATATTATTGAAAATAAAGTTGCTACTATTGAATCAATTGAAAATCTAGATAAAAAGATCCACAATCAAATTACTCAATATGGATCTAAGGTAGGAATGGCTCTGAAAAATATTAAGGAAAAGGGACCCATAGTTAATGAGAAGATAAACTTAGATTCTACTAGAATTGATAAACTTGAGGGTATCATTACAAACTTGGGAACCACTTTTTCTTCCGTAAAGAATACTCCAAGTCCTCCTACTAAAATTGCCAAGCTTATGTATGTTCCTAAAAATAAGGGTGAATCATCTAGTAAGGAAACTGGGGATCTTAAATCTATAAGTATTCATCCTAATCTTTTTGCTATCATTAAGGAACCGATTGCTACAAATGAATTTTTCGATCTTGTGCCTAAAAGTTTGATAATCACTAGAAAGAAAGAAATTCCTAAGGGAAATAGATGCCTCATCGAAGAATTGCCTACCAAAGATGGCAATACCTAGATCTTGTTGGAAATATTCCCTAGAGGCAATAATAAAATGGTTATTATTATATTTCCTTGTTCTTGATAATTGTCTATTGTTCATGCTATAATTGTGTTATCCAGAAATCGTAATACATGTGTGAATATATATACCACAACATGTCCCTAGTAAGCCTCTAGTTGACTAGCTCGTTGATCAACAGATGGTCATGGTTTCCTGACTATGGACATTAGATGTCATTGATAACGGGATCACATCATTAGAAGAATGATGTGATGGACAAGACCCAATCTTAAGCATAGCGCAAGATCGTGTAGTTCGTCTGCTAGAGCTTTTCTAATGTCAAGTATCTTTTCCTTAGACCATGAGATTGTGCAACTCCCGGATAATGTAGGAATACTTTGGGTGTGCCAAACGTCACAACGTAACTGGGTGACTATAAAGGTGCACTACGCGTATCTCCGAAAGTGTCTGTTGGATTGGCACGAATCGAGACTGGGATTTGTCACTGCGCATGACGGAGAGGTATCTCTGGGCCCACTCGGTAAAACATCATTGTAATGAGATCAATGTGACTAAGGGTTGGTCACGGGATGATGTGTTACGGAATGAGTAAAGTGACTTGCCGGTAACGAGATTGAACGAGGTATTGGAATACCAACGATCGAATCTCGGGCAAGTAATGTACCGATTGACAAAGGGAATTGAATACGAGATTGATTGAATCCTCGACATCGTGGTTCATCCGATGAGATCATCGTGGAATATGTGGGAGCCAACATGGGTATCCAGATCCCGCTGTTGGCTATTGGCCGGAGAGTTGTCTCAGTCATGTCTGCATGGTTCCCGAACCCGTAGGGTCTACACACTTAAGGTTAGGTGACGCTAGGGTTGTAGAGATATTAGTATGCGGTAACCCGAAAGTTGTTTGGAGTCCCGGATGAGATCCTGGACTTCACGAGGAGTTCCGGAATGGTCCGGAGGTAAAGATTTGTATATAGGAAGTCCAGTTTCGGCCACCGGGAAAGTTATGGGGTCATCAGTATTGTACCGGGACCACCGGAAGGGTCCCGGGGGGTCCACCGGGTGGTGCCACCTATCTCGGAGGGCCCCATGGGCTGAAGTGGGAAGGGAACCAGCCCCTGGTGGGATGGTGCGCCCCCATGGGCCTCCTCCTGCGCCTAGGGTTGGAAACCCTGGGGGTGGGGGGCGCCCCACCAAACTTGGGGGGGCAAGTCCCCCCCCCCTTGGCCGCCGCCCCCCATCTAGATGGGATCTAGAGGGGCCGGCGCCCCCTGGCCCCTATATATAGTGGAGGGGAGGGAGGGCAGCCGCACCCAAGTCCCTGGTACCTCCCTCTCCCCCCGTGACACCTCTCCCTCTCGTTGGTGCTTGGCGAAGCCCTGCCGAGATCCTGCTGCTTCCACCACCACGCCGTCGTGCTGCTGGATCTCCATCAACCTCTCCTCTCCCCTTGCTGGATCAAGGAGGAGGAGACATCTCTCCCAACCGTACGTGTGTTGAACGCGGAGGTGTCGTCCGTTCGGCGCTCGGTCATCGGTGATTTGGATCACGACGAGTACTACTCCATCAACCCCGTTCTCTTGAACGCTTCCGCTCGCGATCTACAAGGGTATGTAGATGCACCCCCTCTCCCTCGTTGCTAGATGACTTCATAGATTGATCTTGGTGATGCGTAGAAAATTTTAAAATTCTGCTACGTTCCCCAACAGTGGCATCATGAGCTAGGTCTATGCGTAGTTTCTATGCACGAGTAGAACACAAGTTGTTGTGGGCGTTGATTTTGTCAATTTACTTGCCGTTACTAGTCTTATCTTGATTCGGTGGCATCGTGGGATGAAGCGGCCCGGACCGACCTTACACGTACGCTTACGTGAGACTGGTTCCACCGACTGACATGCACTAGTTGCATAAGGTGGCTAGTGGGTGTCTGTCTCTCCCACTTTAGTCGGATCGGATTCGATGAAAAGGGTCCTTATGAAGGGTAAATAGAAATTGGAATATCACGTTGTGGTTTTGGCGTAGGTAAGAAACGTTCTTGCTAGAAACCTTTAGCAGCCACATAAAAACTTGCAACAACAATTAGAGGACGTCTAACTTGTTTTTGCAGCATGTGCCATGTGATGTGATATGGCCAAAAGGATGTGATGAATGATATATGTGATGTATGAGATTGATCATGTTCTTGTAATAGGAATCACGACTTGCATGTTGATGAGTATGACAACCGGCAGGAGCCATAGGAGTTGTCTTAATTTATTTATGACCTGCGTGTCAGCATAAACGTCATGTAATTACTTTACTTTATCGCTAACCGTTAGCCATAGTAGTAGAAGTAATAGTTGATGAGACAACTTCATGAAGACACGATGATGGAGATCATGGTGTCATGCCGGTGACGACGATGATCATGGCGCCCCGAAGATGGAGATCAAAAGGAGCAAAATAATATTGGCCATATCATGTCACTACTTGATTGCATGTGATGTTTATCATGTTTTACATCTTATTTGCTTAGAACGACGGCAGCATAAATAAGATGATTCCTCGCAATAATTTCAAGAAAGTGTTCCCCCTAACTGTGCATTGTTGCTAAGGTCCGTTGTTCCGAAGCACCACGTGATGATCGGGTGTGATAGGTTCTAACGTTCGCATACAACGGGTGTAAGCCAGATTTACACACGCAATACACTTAGGTTGACTTGACGAGCCTAACATGTACAGACATGGCCTCGGAACACGGAAGACCGAAAGGTCGAACATGAGTCGTATAGAAGATACGATCAACATGAAAATGTTCACCGATGATGACTAATCCGTCTCACGTGATGATCGGACACGGCCTAGTTGACTCGGATCATGTATCACTTAGATGACTAGAGGGATGTCTATCTGAGTGGGAGTTCATTAATAATTTGATTAGATGAACTTAATTATCATGAACATAGTCTAAAATCTTTGCAATATGTCTTGTAGATCAAATGGCCCACGCTAATGTTGCCCTCAACTTCAACGCGTTCCTAGAGAAAACCAAGCTGAAAGACGATGGCATCAACTACACGGACTGGGTCCGTAACCTGAGGATTATCCTCATAGCTGCCAGGAAAGCATACGTCCTTGATGCACCACTAGGTGAAGCACCTGTTTTCCCTGCAGAACAAGACATTATGAACGCTTGGCAGACACGTAGTGATGATTACTCCCTAGTTCAGTGCGGCATGCTTTACATCTTAGAACCGGGGCTCCAAAAGCGTTTTGAGCAACATGGAGCATATGAGATGTTCCAAGAGCTGAAAATGGTTTTCCAAGCTCACGCCCGGGTCAAGAGATATGAAGTCTCCGACAAGTTCTACAGTTGTAAGATGGAGGAGAACAGTTCTGTCAGCGAGCACATACTCAAAATGTCTGGGCTGCATAACCGCTTGTCTCAGCTAGGAGTTAATCCCCCGGATGATGCGGTCGTTGACAGAATCCTTCAGTCGCTCTCACCTAGCTACAAGAGCTTTGTGATGAACTTCAATATGCAGGGGATGGAAAAGACCATTCCCGAGGTATATTCAATGCTGAAATCAGCGGAGGTGGAAATCAAAAAGGAACATCAAGTGTTGATGGTGAAGAAAACCACTAAGTTCAAGAAAGGCAAGGGTAAAAAGAACTTCAAGAAGGACGACAAGGGAGTTGCCGCGCCCGGTAAGCAAGCTGCCGGGAAGAAGTCGAAGAATGGACCCAAGACCGAGACTGAGTGCTTTTATTGCAAGGGAAACGGTCACTGGAAGCGGAACTGCCCCAAGTACTTAGCGGAAAAGAAGGCCGGCAATACCAAAGGTATATGTGATATACATGTTATTGATGTGTACCTTACTAGCGCTTGTAGTAGCTCCTGGGTATTTGATACCGGTGCAGTTGCTCATATTTGTAACTCAAAACAGGAACTGTGGAATAAACGGAGACTGGCAAAGGACAAGGTGACGATGCACGTCGGGAATGGTTTCAAGGTCGATGTGATTGCCGTCGGCACGCTACCTCTGCATTTACCTACGGGATTAGTTTTAAACCTCAATAATTGTTATTTAGTACCAGCTTTGAGCATGAACATTGTATCTAGATCTTGTTTAATGCGAGATGGCTACTCATTTAAATCTGAGAATAATGGTTGTTCTATTTATATGAGAGACATGTTTTATGGTCATGCCCCGCTGGTCAATGGTTTATTCTTATTTAATCTTGAACGTGATGTTACACACATTCATAGTGTGAATGCCAAAAGATGTAAGGTTGATAATGATAGTCCCACATACTTGTGGCACTGCCGCCTTGGTCACATTGGTGTCAAACGCATGAAGAAACTCCATGCAGATGGACTTTTGGACTCTCTTGATTATGAATCATTTGACACGTGTGAACCATGCCTCATGGGTAAAATGACCAAGACTCCGTTCTCCGGAA
Source organism: Triticum dicoccoides (assembly GCF_002162155.2). NCBI lineage: Eukaryota > Viridiplantae > Streptophyta > Magnoliopsida > Poales > Poaceae > Triticum > Triticum dicoccoides. The sequence continues at coordinate 250,280,925 of NC_041392.1, read as the reverse complement.
CAATGGAGCGAGCAACGAACTTATTGGAAATCATACATACTAATGTGTGCGGTCCAATGAGCGTTGAGGCTCGCGGTGGCTATCGTTATGTCCTCACCCTAACTGATGACTTAAGTAGATATGGGTATGTCTACTTAATGAAACACAAGTCTGAGACCTTTGAAAAGTTCAAGGAATTTCAGAGTGAGGTTGAGAATCAACGTGACAGGAAAATCAAGTTCTTACGATCAGATCGTGGGGGAGAATATTTGAGTCACGAATTTGGCACACACTTAAGGAAATGTGGAATAGTTTCACAACTCACTCCGCCTAGAACACCACAGCTTAATGGTGTGTCCGAATGTCATAATCGCACCCTATTGGATATGGTACGATCTATGATGTCTCTTACCGATCTACCGCTATCATTTTGGGGTTATGCTATAGAGACTGCCGCATTCACTTTAAATAGGGCTCCGTCGAAATCCGTTGAGACGACACCATATGAATTGTGGTTTGGCAAGAAACCTAAGCTATCGTTTCTAAAAGTTTGGGGATGTGATGCTTATGTCAAGAAACTTCAACCTGAAAAGCTCGAACCCAAATCGGAAAAATGCGTCTTCATAGGATACCCTAAAGAAACTATTGGGTATACCTTCTATCTTAGATCCGAAGGCAAGACCTTTGTTGCCAGGAATGGATCCTTTCTAGAGAAAGAGTTTCTCTCAAAAGAAGTAAGTGGGAGGAAAGTAGAACTTGATGAAGTATTGCCTCTTGAACCGGAGAGTGGCGCAGCTCAAGAAATTGTTCCTGAGGTGTCTGCACCGACTAGGGAGGAAGTTAATGATGATGATCATGAAACTTCAGATCAAGTTGCTACTGAACTTCGAAGGTCCACAAGGACGCATTCCGCACCAGAGTGGTACGGCAACCCTGTCCTGGAAATCATGTTGTTAGACAATGGTGAACCTTCGAACTATGAAGAAGCGATGGCGGGCCCAGATTCCCACAAATGGCTGGAAGCCATGAAATTCGAGATAGGATCCATGTATGAAAATGAAGTATGGACTTTGACCGACTTGCCCGATGATCGGCGAGCCATAGAAAATAAATGGATCTTTAAGAAGAAGACAGACGCGGATGGTAATGTGACCATCTATAAGGCTCGGCTTGTCGCTAAGGGTTATCGACAAGTTCAAGGGGTTGACTACGATGAGACTTTCTCACCCGTAGCGAAGCTGAAGTCTGTTCGAATCATGTTAGCAATTGCTGCATTCTATGATTATGAGATATGGCAAATGGACGTCAAAACGGCATTCCTTAATGGTTTCCTTAAGGAAGAATTGTATATGATGCAGCCGGAAGGTTTTGTCGATCCTAAGAATGCTGACAAGGTGTGCAAGCTCCAACGCTCAATCTATGGGCTGGTGCAAGCATCTCGGAGTTGGAACATTCTTTTTGATGAGATGATCAAAGCGTTTGGGTTTACACAGACTTATGGAGAAGCCTGCATTTACAAGAAAGTGAGTGGGAGCTCTGTAGCATTTCTCATATTGTATGTGGATGACATACTATTGATGGGAAATGATATAGAATTCTTGGAAAGCATAAAGGCCTACTTGAACAAGTGTTTTTCAATGAAGGACCTTGGAGAAGCTGCTTATATATTAGGCATAAAGATCTATAGAGATAGATCGAGACGCCTCATTGATCTTTCATAAAGTACGTACCTTGACAATATATTGAAGAAGTTCAATATGGATCAGTCCAAGAAGGGGTTCTTGCCTGTATTGCAAGGTATGAAATTGAGCACGACTCAATGCCCGACCATGGCAGAAGATAGAGAAAAGATGAGTGTCGTCCCCTATGCCTCGGCCATAGGGTCTATCATGTATGCCATGCTGTGTACCAGGCCTGATGTAAACCTTGCCGTAAGTTTGGTAGGAAGGTACCAAAGTAATCCTGGCATGGAACACTGGACAGCAGTCAAGAATATCCTGAAGTACCTGAAAAGGACTAAGGATATGTTTCTCGTTTATGGAGGTGACGAAGAGCTCGTTGTAAAGGGTTACGTCGATGCTAGCTTCGACACAGATTTGGATGACTCTAAGTCACAAACCGGATACGTGTATATTTTGAATGGTGGGGCAGTCAGCTGGTGCAGTTGCAAGCAAAGCATCGTGGCGGGATCTACATGTGAAGCGGAGTACATGGCAGCCTCGGAGGCAGCACAAGAAGCAATCTGGGTGAAGGGGTTCATTACCGACCTAGGAGTTATTCCCAATGCGTCGGGCCCGATGACTCTCTTCTATGACAACACTGGAGCTATTGCCCTTGCCAAGGAGCCCAGGTTTCACAGGAAGACCAGGCATATCATGCGTCACTTCAACTCCATTCGTGAAAATGTTCAAAATGGAGACATAGATATTTGCAAAGTGCATACGGACCTGAATGTCACAGATCCGTTGACTAAACCTCTTCCTCGAGCAAAACATGATCAACACCAGAACTCTATGGGTGTTTGATTCATCACAATGTAACTAGATTATTGACTCTAGTGCAAGTGGGAGACTGTTGGAAATATGCCCTAGAGGCAATAATAAAATGGTTATTATTATATTTCCTTGTTCATGATAATTGTCTATTGTTCATGCTATAATTGTGTTATCCGGAAATCGTAATACATGTGTGAATATATAGACCACAACATGTCCCTAGTAAGCCTCTACTTGACTAGCTCGTTGATCAATAGATAGTCATGGTTTCCTGACTATGGACATTAGATGTCATTGATAACGGGATCACATCATTAGAAGAATGATGTGATGGACAAGACCCAATCTTAAGCATAGAACAAGATCGTGTAGTTCGTCTGCTAGAGCTTTTCTAATGTCAAGTATCTTTTCCTTAGACCATGAGATTGTGCAACTCCCGGATACTGTAGGAATACTTTGGGTGTGCCAAACATCACAACGTAACTGGGTGACTATAAAGGTGCACTACGGGTATCTCCGAAAGTGTTTGTTGGGTTGGCACGAATCAAGACTGGGATTTGTCACTCCGCATGTCGGAGAGGTATCTCTGGGCCCACTCAGTAAAACATCATCGTAATGAGCTCAATGTGACTAAGGGTTGGTCACGGGATGATGTGTTACGGAACGAGTAAAGTGACTTGCCGGTAACGAGATTGAACGAGGTATTGGACCGACGATCGAATCTCGGGCAAGTAACGTACTGTTTGACAAAGGGAATTGAATACAAGATTGATTGAATCCTCGACATCGTGGTTCATCCGATGAGATCATCATGGAATATGTGGGAGCCAACATGGGTATCCAGATCCCACTGTTGGCTATTGGCCGGAGAGTTGTCTCGGTCATGTTTGCATGGTTCCCGAACCCATAGGGTCTACACACTTAAGGTTCGGTGATGCTAGGGTTGTAGAGATATTAGTATGCGGTAACCCAAAAGTTGTTCGGAGTCCCGAATGAGATCCTGGACGTCACGAGGAGTTCCGGAATGGTCCGGAGGTAAAGATTTGTATACAGGAAGTCCACTTTCGGCCACCGGGAAAGTTTCGGGGTCATCAGTATTGTACCGGGACCATTGGAAGGGTCCTGGGGGGTCCACTGGGTGGGGCCACCTATCCCGGAGGGCCCCATGGGCTGAAGTGGGAAGGGAACCAGCCCCTGGTGGGCTGGTGCACCCCCCATGGGCCTCCTCCTGCGCCTAGGGTTGGAAACCCTGGGGGTGGGGGGCGCCCCACCAAACTTGGGGGGCAAGTCCCCCCCCCCTTAGCTGCCGCCCCCATCTAGATGGGATCTAGAGGGGCCGACGCCCCCTTGGCCTCTATATATAGTGGAGGGGAGGGAGGGAAGCCGCACCCAAGTCCCTGGCGCCTCCCTCTCCCCCCGTGACACCTCTCCCTCTCGTTGGTGCTTGGCGAAGCCCTGCCGAGATCCCGCTGCTTCCACCACCACGCCATCGTGCTGCTGGATCTCCATCAACCTATCCTGTCCCCTTGCTGGATCAAGAAAGAGGAGACGTCTCTCCCAACCGTACGTGTGTTGAACGCGGAGGTGCCGTCCGTTCGGCGCTCGGTCATCGGTGATTTGGATCACGACGAGTACGACTCCATCAACACTGTTCTCTTGAACGCTTACGCTCGCGATCTACAATGGTATGTAGATGCACTCACCTCGCCCTCGTTTCTAGATGACTTCATAGATTGATCTTGGTGATGCGTATACAATTTTAAAATTCTGCTACGTTCCCCAACAGATCTATCCTCGCTTTTATGCCTAGCTAGGGGCGTTAAATGATAGCGCTTGTTGGGAGGCAACCCAATTTTATTTTTATTCCTTGCTTTTTACTCCTGCTTCGTAATAAATAAATTATGTAGCCTCTGTTTCGGTTGTGTTTTTTGTGTTTAATTAGTGTTTGTGCCAAGTAGAACCGTTGGGAAGACTTGGGGAAAGTCTTGATGAACTTCCTGTAAAAAACAGAAACTTTAGCGCTCACGAGAACTGCTGTCATTTTGATTTTAAGAGTGATATTTAGTTAATTATTTTTTCAGATGATTAATATATAAATTCCTCACGTCCAGCAATTTATTTTAGAATTTTTGGGGTTCCAGATCTTGCGCTAGCTACAGATTACTACAGAGTGTTCTGTTTTTGACAGATTCTGTTTTTCGTGTGTTGTTTGCTTATTTTGATGAATCTATGGCTAGTAAAATAGTTTATAATCCATAGAGAAGTTGGAATACAGTAGGTTTAACACCAATATTAATAAATAATGAGTTCATTACAGTACCTTGAAGTGGTCTTTTGTTTTCTTTCGCTAACGGAGCTCACGAGTTTTCTATTTTGAGTTTTGTGTTGTGAAGTTTCCAAGTTTTGGGTGAATTCTTTTGATGGATCATGGAACAAGGAGTGGCAAGAGCCTAAGCTTGGGGATGCCCATGGCACCCCCAAGATAATCCAAGGACACCAAAAATTCAAAGCTTGGGGATGCCCCGGAAGGCATCCCCTTCTTTCGTCCACTTCCATCGGTAATTTACTTGGAGCTATATTTTTATTCACCAACATGATATGTGTTTTGCTTGGAGCGTCTTGTATTATTTGTGTCTTTGTGTCTTAGTATGCCACAATCATCCTTGCTGTACACACCTTTTGAGAGAGCCATACATGAATTAAAATTTGATAGAATACTCTATGTGCTTCACTTATATCTTTTGAGCTAAGTAGTTTTGCTCTATGTGCTTCACTTATATCTTTTGAGCGTTATAATTTTGCTCTATGTGCTTCACTTATATATTCTGAGCTAAGTAGTTTTGCTCTATGTGCTTCACTTATATCTTTTCAGCTAGTTAATTTTGCTCTGTGTGCTTCACTTATATCTTTTGAGTGTTATAATTTTGCTCTATGTGCTTCACTTAGATCTTTTAGAGCACGGTGGTGGATTTGTTTTAAAGAAACTATTGATATCTCATGCTTCACTTAAATTATTTTGAGAATATCTTAATAGCATGGTAATTTGCTTAATAATAATATGCTTGGTATTCAAGATTTGTGAAACTTTCTTTTGAGTGTGTTGAATACTAAGAAAAGATTGAAGCATGATAATTGTTTTGAGATATGGAGGTGATAATATTAAAGTCATGCTAGTTGAGTAGTTGTGAATTTAAAGAATACTTGTGTTAAAGTTTGTGATTCCCGTAGCATGCACGTATGATGAACCGTTATGTGATGAAGTCGGAGCATGATTTATTTATTGATTGTCTTCCTTATGAGTGGCGGTCGGGGACGAGCGATGGTCTTTTCCTACCAATCTATCCCCCTAGGAGCATGCGCGTAATACTTTGCTTTGATAACTTCTAGATTTTTGCAATAAGTATATGAGTTCTTTATGACTAATCTTTGAGTCCATGGATTATACGCACTCTCACCCTTCCACCTTTGCTAGCCTCTCTAATACCGCGCACCTTTCGCCGGTATCATACACCTACCATATACCTTCCTCAAAATAGCCACCATACCTACCTATTATGGCATTTCAATAGCCATTCCGAGATATATTGCCATGCAACTTTCCACCATCTAGTTCATCATGACATATTCATCATTGTCATATTGCTTAGCATGATGATGTAGTTGACATAGTATTTGTGGCAAAGCCACCGTTCATAATTTTTTCATACTTGTCACTCTTGATTCATTGCATATCCCGGTACACCGCCAGAGGCATCCATATAGAGTCATACTTTGTTTTAGAATCGAGTTGTAATCATTGAGTTGTAAATAAATAAAACTGTGATGATCATCATTCAATAGAGCATTGTCCCAAATAAAAAAGAGAAAGGCCAAAGAAAAAAAGAAGGCCCAAAAAAAAGAAAATAAATAAAAAGGGGCAATGCTACTATCCTTTTTTCCACACTTGTGCTTCAAAGTAGCACCATTATATAGCGAGTCTCATATATTGTGCTTCAAAGTAGCACCATGTTCTTCATATAGAGAGTCTCATATGTTGTCACTTTCATATACTAGTGGGAATTTTTCATTATAGACCTTGGCTTGTATATTCCAATGATGGACTTCCTCAAAATTGCCCTAGGTCTTCGTGAGCAAGCAAGTTGGATGCACACCCACTTAGTTTCTTTTGTTGAGCTTTCATACATTTATATCTCTAGTGCATCCGTTGCATGGCAATCCCTACTCACTCACATTGATATCTATTGATGGGCATCTCCATAGCCCGTTGATACGCCTAGTTGGTGTGAGACTATCTTATCCTCCTTTTTGCCTTCTCCACAACCACCCTTCTATTCCACCTATAGTGCTATATCCATGGCTCACACTCATGTATTGCATGAAGATTGAAAAAGTTTTGAAAAAGTTAGAGTATGAAACATTTGCTTGGCTTGTCATCGGGGTTGTGCATGATTTAAATACTTTGTGTGGTGAAGATGGAGCATAGCCAGACTATATGATTTTGTAGGGATAACTTCCTTTGGCCATGTTATTTTGGGAAGACATAATTGCTTTGTTAGTATGCTTGAAGTATTATTATTTTTGTGTCAATATAAACTTTTGTCTTGAATCTTTCTAATCTGAATATTCATACCACAACTAAGAAGATTTGCATTGAAATTATGCCAAGTAGCACTCTGCATCAAAAATTCTCTTTTTATCATTTACCTACTCGAGGACGAGCAGGAATTAAGCTTCGGGATGCCTGATACGTCTCCAACGTATCTATAATTTTTGATTGCTCCATGCTATATTTTCTACTATTTTGGACTATATTGGGCTTTATTTTCCACTTTTATATTATTTTTGGGACTAACCTATTAACCGGAGGCCCAGCCCAGAATTGCTGTTTTTTGCCTATTTCAGTGTTTCGGATAAATACAATATCAAACAGAGTCCAAACGGAATAAAATCTTCGGGAACGTGATTTTCTCACCGAACGTGATCCAGGAGACTTGGACCCTACTCCAGGGGATCAAAGAGGAGGTCACGAGGGTGGGGGGCGCCCCCCTAGGGCGCGCCCCCTGCCTTGTGGGCCCCTCGGTGCTCCACCGACGTACTTCTTCCTCCTATATATACACACGTACCCTCAAACGATCAGAACAGGAGTCAAAAACCTAATTCCACCGCCACAACTTTCTGTATCCACGATATCCCATCTTGGGGCCTATTCCGGAGCTCCACCGGAAGAGGGCCGTAATCACGGAGGGCTTCTACATCATCCTAGCCTCTCCGATGAAGTGTGAGTAGTTTACCTCAGACCTTCGGGTCCATAGTTAGTAGCTAGATGGCTTCTTCTCTCTCTTTGAATCTCAATACAAAGTTCTCCCCCTCTCTTGTGGAGATCTATTCGATGTAATCTTCTTTTCGCGGTGTGTTTGTTGAGACCGATGAATTGTGGGTTTATGATCAAGTCTATCTATGAATAATATTTGAATCTTCTCTGAATTCTTTTATGTATGCTTGGTTATCTTTGCAAGTCTCTTCGAATTATCCGTTTGGTTTGGCCAACTAGATTGGTAGTTCTTGCCATGGGAGAAGTGCTTAGCTTTGGGTTCGATCTTGCGGTGTCCTTACCCAGTGACAGAAGGGGGAGCAAGGCACGTATTGTATCGTTGCCATCGAGGATAACAAGATGGGGTTTATTTCATATTGCATGAATTTATCTCTCTACATCATGTCATCTTGCTCAAAGCGTTACTCTGTTTTTAACTTAATACTCTAGATGCATGTTGGATAGCGGTCGACGAGTGGAGTAATAGTAGTAGATGCAGAATCGTTTCGATCTACTTGTCACGGACGTGATGCCTATATACATGATCATGCCTAGATATTCTCATAACTATTCTCAATTCTGTCAATTGCTCAACAATAATTTGTTCACCCACTGTAGAATACTTATGCTCTTGAGAGAAGCCACTAGTGAAACCTATGGCCCCCGGGTCTATTCTCATCATATCAATCTCCATCACTTTAATCTTGCTTTGCTTTTTTACTTTGCTTTTACTTTTTATTTTGCATCTTTATACCAAAAATACCAAAAATATTATATCTATCAGATCTCACTCTCGTAAGTGACCGTGAAGGGGTTGACAACCCCTAATCGCGTTGGTTGCGAGTAGCTATCGCTTTGTGCAGGTACAACGGACTTGAGCGTGGCCTCCTACTGGATTGATACCTTGGTTCTCAAAAACTGAGGGAAATACTTACGCTACTCTACTGCATCATCCCTTCCTCTTCGGGGAAAACCAACGGAAGCTGAAGACGTAGCAAGGGCAGACCTCCTATGGCGCACCCTAAGGGGGGGATTCCTACTCCTAGTAGGAGTAGGTTTCTCCCCTTCCCTAGTTGGAGTAGGAGAAGAAGGAAGAGGGAGAGGGAGAGAAGGAAAGGGGGGCCGACCCCCCTCCCAATTCGGATTGGGCCTGGGCCGCGCGTGCCTCTCACTTGGCCGCCTCCTCGTCTCTCCCACCATGGCCCATTAAGGCCCATTAACTCCCCGGGGGGTTCTGGTAATCCCCTGGTACTCCGGAAAATGCCCGAACTTATCCGAAACCTTTCCGGTGTCCAAACATAGCCTTCCAATATATCAATCTTTATGTCTCGACCATTTCGAGACTCCTCGTCATGTCCGTGATCACATGTGGGACTCCGAACTATCTTCGGCACATCAAATCACAGAAATCATAATACATATCATCATCGAACGTTAAGCGTGCGGACCCTACGGGTTTGAGAACTATGGAGACAAGACGTGTGCCGCCTGTGATGGAAGTGCGAGGGCGCAAGGCCAGGCTCCGCATCAGAAAAAGGTCCCGGTGGCCACCGCGGGCTGCCGCGCTTTCACCCCCGAACTGCATAGTGTCGCCTGGCCAGGCAAGTTCAAGCCAGACCTGCCTCCGTGCTACGACGGCACCCCGACCCCGCGGAGTTCCTGCAGCTCTACGAGCTGAGCATCAAGGCGGCCAACGGCGACGAGAAAGTCATGGCGAACTGGTTCCTCATGGCTCTTGAGGATGGCACACACTCGTGGCTCCTGAACCTGCCTCCAGGCTCCATCTCTTCCTGGAATGAGATGCGCGACCGTTTCGTCGCCAACTTACACGGCACTCGCGACCGCCGTCTGGCCGCGGGTGACCTGTGCCGCGTCAAACAATAACCAGGGGAGACCCTCCAGAAGTACATCTAGCGCTTCAACAATGTTCATCTCAAGATCCCCAAGGTGACGGACGAGGCCATCATCTCTGCGTTCTACGATGGCGTCCGCGACATCAAGATGAAGGAGGAGCTCGCCATCCACGAGGAGCTGTGCACATCCCTGGAGCTGTTCAACCTGGCGACCAAATGCGCAAGGGCTGAGGAAGGGCGCCTTTCCCTTCTTGGGCTCCCAGCTACCGACCTGGAGGAGAATAAAGCCAAGGCCAAGGACGTGAAGCGCAAGGGAGCGGCCGTACTCGCGGCAGAGCCGGACACAAAGCACGGCAGGGACCAGCCTGAGTCATCCAAGAGCAGCCGACCGTTCTGTGCCTTCCACAACGTGCACAGCCACAACACCAACGATTGTCAAGAGTTCAGGGCCATTCGCGACGGACGCTTCGGTCGACGCCCTGAGCGCAAGGACCGAGGCTATGGCCGAGGAGGAGGACGTGGCGCAGGACGCTGGGATGACCGCGGCCCATGCTAGGAGTGGCGCGACCGGCCTCGTGAGGACCGATGGCATGATCAGCCTCGCGAAGGTGCCTGGAGGGATCAGCCTCATGAGGTCCGTCCTCAGGGAAATGCTGGGCTTCCTCCACTGCCGCCACCACCAAGAAGGAACGACGACCACCACCAAGACAAGGGGGCTGGGGGTTTCCAGGAGCCGCGTGCTATCGCCTGCATCTTGGGCGGAGCTCAAGCCCCATCCTCACATCGTATCTTCAAGCAGTTTGCTCGCGAGGTGAACGCGGTCCTCCCCAAGCTCGAGGCTACACGCCCGCTCAGGTGGTCCAAGTGCGCTATTACCTTCAGCTCAGCAGACCAACTCAAGTGCGCGGCCACCGCTGGCGCTCTCCCGATGCTCCGTTCACCCGTTATCAGCAAGGTGCAAGTCACCAAGACTCACATCGATGGCGGCGCAGGGCTTAACGTCCTGTCCGTCGAGATGTTCGACAACCTTTAAGTGCCCTACAATCAACTTCAGCCTACCAAGCCTTTCTCAGGAGTGACCGATGGCTCCACCACCCCAATAGGTCAGGTCCGCCTCCCAGTCAACTTCGGACAGCGTGACAACTACCACACCGAGCTCATCGATTTTGACGTCGCCCACATCCGTCTGTCGTACAATGCCATCCTCGGGTATCTAGCCCTGGCTAAGTTCATGGCGGTGACCCACCACGGCTACAATGTCCTCAAGATGCCAGGAAGCGGCGGGATCATCACAATACCCTACGAAGAAAGAGACGCAGTGTGCTCCCTCGAGTGTGCCTTCCCAGCTGCAGCAATCGAAGACCCCGATAGCAAGGGCAAGTACCCTCCTGAGGCCATCCCTAAGAAGAAGAAGCAGTTACTCCGTGCTGGGCCTCAGGAGAACGGCACCGCAAGTGGCGCCACGTCAGGATCAGCGCCCGCACATGGGGCGCCTCCCTCTGTTGCATAGGAAAGCGCGCCCGACACGCTCCTCGGGCAAGGCTCGGGGGCTCTCTTCTGGAGGGCCTCAGACCTTGCTAACATTATGAGGGAGGCGCTCGGGCACCATTTGGAGGCGTGCTTCGTGGCGCATTTCCCTCGGGAGGACACAAGGCGAGGAGCGCCCAGTGCTCAGGAGTTCATTACCAAGACCACTCAGGAACTGCAGGATGCGAGGGCCATGCGCGGCGATCGCCGCTCACCTGGCGCAGCTCCCCATCCAGGCGAGGATGCCGGGCTGCGCCTCTACATCGACGTCCCAGGGCTCAACAAGGCCGTGTCTCGGGAGCTCTTCTGGCCTTCGCGCATGGGATGCTGTGAGGGCCCACTGCACAACTACGTTCGCATGCCATTCGGCCTACCGAGCATGACATCCGCCTACCAACGTAATATGCACCGCATCCTAGCGGCTCAGGAGGCCAGGCACCATGCAGTCCTGGCAGAGATGACGACAGTCCTCAAGGAACCGTGTCGGTGTCAAAACCGGCGGATCTCGGGTAGGGGGTCCCGAACTGTGCGTCTAGGCCGAATGGTAATAGGAGGTAGGGAACACGATGTTTTACCCAGGTTCGGTCCCTCTTGATGGAGGTAAAACCCTACGTCCTGCTTGATTAATATTGATGATATGGGTAGTACAAGAGTAGATCTACCACGAGATCAAGGAGGCTAAACCCTAGAAGCTAGCCTATGGTATGATTGTTGTATATGGAGTTGATTGCCTATGGACTACAACCCTCCGGTTTATATAGACACCGGATAGGGTTAGGGTTACACAGAGTCGGTTACAATGGTAGGAGATCTTGAATATCCGCATCGCCAAGCTTGCCTTCCACGCCAAGGAAAGTCCCATCTGGACACGGGACGAAGTCTTCAATCTTGTATCTTCATAGTCCAGGAGTCCGGCTGAAGGTATAGTCTGGCTACCCGAGCACCCCCTAATCCAGGACTCCCTCAGTAGCCCGTAAACTAGGCTTCAATGACGACGAGTCCGGCGTGCAAATTGTCTTCGGCATTGCAAGGCGGGTTCCTCCTCCAAGTCCTTCATAGAAGATTGTAAACACCAAGGGTAGTGTCCGGCTCTACAAAATAAGCTTCCACATATTGCCATAGAGAGAATAATATTAACACAAATCAAATCTGCTGACGTATTCTGCAGCACATCATCACACTACGGCCAAGTCCTTTACTCGAATCGTTTTTACTTTTCCACCTCAGCATGTTTTGCGAGGCGGTTTCCTTGGCACGTCTTGTCAAAGCAGAGATCGTGTACCCCCTTTACGGGATTCTCATTAATACGGACGTGGGTAACCCAACCGCACCATTTATCATGGCGCTTGGGAGGCAAGCAAGTTTTACTAGGCTGGTGGGGACGCACAACCGCATCCGCCCATATAAGGGGATAAGGATCCACCTTTTTACCTACGCCTTCTTCCTCCTTTGCCTATCCATCTCCTGCGCACTCGAGCTCCAACGCCCAAGCCCGCACTTCCCACCTCAACCTTCTCCAGCAATGTTCGGAGCGGGAGGCAAGTGGATGGTCTCCTCCGTCACGGAGGGCCATGTCAAAAAGCTAAGGAAGGCCGGATACTTGTCCAAAGACATCGCGCACCGGCTTTCCGAGGAGGGGCAGCTTCTCCCCACCCCAAGGCCCCATGAGAGGGTAGTATTCCTTCCCCACTTCCTCCGCGGACTGGGTTTTCCACTCCACCCATTTGTCTGGGGGCTCATGTTTTACTATGGCCTGGATTTCCACGATCTGGCCCCGAACTTCGTCCTCAACATCTCGGCGTTTATCGTCGTGTGCGAGGCTTTCCTCCGCATCCGCCCCCATTTCGGCCTCTGGCTCAAGACCTTCAACGTCAAGCCCAAGGTGGTGCGCGGCAGCCATGCGGAGTGCGGAGGCGCCATGGCGGGCAAGATGGCCAACGTCCTATGGCTCGAGGGCTCCTTCGTGGAGACCCTGAAGGGGTGGCAATCGTGGTGGTTTTACATCACCGAGCCACGCGATCCGAAATGGATCGCAGCCCCCAAGTTCCGATCCGGACCCCCCACGCGGCTTATGTCCTGGAAAGCGACGGGCCTGTCGTGGGGCGACGAAAAAGAGGTGACCGGACTGCAGAAATGCATCCAGTCCCTGGTGAGCAAGCCGATCAAGCTCGTCAATGTAGTCCAGGTTATGCTCGTCCGTCGGATCCTCCCGTGTCAACAACGGGACTTTAATCTGTGGGAGTTCGACCCGGTGCAGCACCAAACCCTTAACAGGCTCTTCGACACGACGTATGAAGACGTCTAGAAGGTGCTAACCAAAGGCGCCAAGGCTCCCACATCCGCTTCCGAGGACCACGGATACAGCTCGCGGCGTCACGCTAGCGAGGTAAGCTATTTTCACCTTTTACAGGATGTTAAGTTTTTTCATAGTTTGACTCTATGCGGGATCTAAACTCCCTCACCTTTGACAGGCTTGGCAGGCACAGTCCGGATCGATTCACTGTCTGGCTCCCTTGCCAGAAGACCCAGCCCCTGCTCTCCTAGTGAAGCTGCTGGTTTCGGCGCCTTATGTGGTGCCGGAGAAGAAGGCCAAGAAGAAGAAGGCCACGGGGACTCGAAAGAGTATCCGTAATATGGTGATGTCGGACTCGTCATCCGACAAGTCCGAGACGCCCTCCTCCCGTGAAAACGAGGAGGAGGAAGAAGAAACCTCTCCCCCTCCAGCGGGGGGAGGAAAGAAGAGGAAGGCCACCCCAACGGGGGAGGCTGAGGGGTCTAGGAAGAGGAAGACCCCTCCGCCGGACTACTCCCCCGACGCCGAAGAGGACGAAGAGGAGTGGCCAGACAGGGCCAAGCGTCCGGCAAAATCGTAAGTTCGGATATCAGAGTAACTCATGATGTTCGTTTGTCGCGCAGCTTTCCCTAATGTCAATCATAATTATGCAGCCTGCTCCGGGCCGAACTCAACGATTCGTCGAGCGGCTCCCTGGATTCATCGGACGTGAACTCCGTTCCGCCCGCTGTCTCGCCCCGCACTGCGGACGACGCCGAAGTGGCGTCGCGACAAGTTCCGGGGCAGGAGGAGGTGGTCCTGGAGGAGCCGCAAGGCAACCCCCCGGACTCCAGGAGTAAAGGGGACAAGACCCCCCAGGGCTCCAAGTCCGGCTTTGAGCCGGACACCGTACCGGAATCTTCAACAATTCCGGACCGCGGCAGGCGAACTCCTTCCAAGAGGAGCAAGCCTTCCAAGCCGGTAGCCTCCATCCAACCGGAGGCACCGGACAATCTGCTGGAGGTGCTTGAAGGCGCCTCCATCGACGAGGAGCACTGTACTATTATGAGTACGGTGATCCAGAAGGTTCAGTCCGCCAAGAGCGGACTAACTGAAGCTTGCGCTAGCCTTCTAACAGGCTTCGAGGTAAGTAAAAATATGTAAAAATATTACCGCATAGACAGTAGCCCCTGATGCTCTGTTTGGCGTTCAGAAAGAAAAGCCGAATAGAGGATCTATGAAATTTCGTAGGAGTCTAACAATAAAGAGTCAATATGCGTATGCAGGCTTCGCTGCTATCCACTACCGCACTGACGGCGGAGGTGGGTGTCCTGAAACAGGACCTCGAGCGGATCGAGCAAGAGCTCGGCCTGGCGAAGCGGCAGCTCGAGGAAAAAGAAGGTAAGAAATACCTTATAGAAAAAGTGCCTATAGAGAGGCGTGATTGCAAAAAATAATAGGATTGTACTGCTTATTGTAGGGGCCACGACTGAGGTGGCGACCCTCAAGCAGGCGCTATCCGAGGCCGAAAGGAAAACGGCCGCGGAGTGCACCGAGCGAGAGAAACTTGGGGCTCAGGTCGGCGAGGTGTAGCAAGAGCTTCAGGCTCTCATGAAAAAACATGATAGTTTGGAGCTTGAGTCAAAGACCCAAGCATCCGAGCTTGCGGCGGCCCTTGAGACTGCCAAGTCTACCAAGGCCGAAGCCCAAAAGGCCTTCCAAGAGTTGGAGGAGATGAGGAAGATAGCAGCGGGTAAGGCATTCTTCATGCAAAGCAGAAATATAAAAGTAAACTACTTGTTACTTACCCGAATCCGGAGCTCTCGAGGGGCATTCGCAGATCTTCCCCGCAGCGTATCCGACGCCACCACATTTTACCGAGTCGAAGAGGGCAGCTCGACGGAGAAGGTGTTCTGGTCTCAGTATGCTGAGGCCGGACAACCTGTGCCCCTGAGCGACCAGCTGAAACAGCTGGTCGAGCTCCACAAGGCGGCCGAACAGGCCATGAAGGGCTTCATAGTTCGGCTGTGGCCCGGAGAGGCCCTGCCTGGGAGCTACTTCGGGCTGGTGCGGCGGCTGGTGGAGGCCTGTCCAAGGCTCGAGGTCATCAAGCGGTCCGTCTGCATCGAAGGAGCCCGTAGGGCCCTTGCCCGTGCAAAGGTGCACTGGGGTAAGCTGGACGGTGAGAAGCTTGTGAGGGACGGGCCGCCGCCGGGGAAGGAGCATCGCAAGCCCGAGAACTACTATAAGGATGTTCTTGCGGGTTCTCGCCTTGTGGCGGATGAATGTACCAAGGATGTAATTTTTGAATGAACTCGCTCGTGTTTATCCTGTGCGCTGAAAACTTGTTCATAGGCGCTAAGAAATGCTTGTCGAATTTAAAATATTATTTTCTGTGCGGCCGTTTATCAAAAATTGAGAGATGGCCAGTCGTCGGCTTCTGCCCCCATGCCACTAGTGCTGGGGTGTTCGGGATAAACCTAAGCGCTCTTTTTCCCATAGTTGGGTCCTTCGAGGGAGGCGCTCAACACAACGAACCAGGCAATCGGACTATAATGCTTGAACACTCTCACTTAGCCATAGGACTTTATAATTTTAAATTTCGGCGAAGCCCCTAGTTCGGAAGACCGAGTTCGGGGCGCTATCCACGCCTTGGCCAGACAAATCCGGCTCCTCGCTCGAAGCGGCATAAGTCTTTAGGGACTCGAAAAACCTCTCGAACAGTGACCGGTCTCTCGCCTCATCATGACAGTCAGTTTTAGCTTTCTCCACTGAGGTGCTTAACCCAGCTCAACCGGGGCACAATCGCAGTGGTTCTCCTAGTGCTACCTTAGCCGATATAGCGGAACGTAAGGCACCAAAACATAGGAGCCAGGCAAAGCCATCTATTGACCCAAATCATGATTCGGAGCCGATGCATATAGTGCTATAAGTTCGGAGTGCCGCACTTGTGAAAGTGTACGGACTTCTCACGCCATATTGAAGGGTACTGAAGCCCCTGGCGTATTTGCCGTACCACCGTGTACGGGTGCAACATGTCATTAATGAACATATATAAAAGAGAGTAATGCAGAAAATAGACAAAGGCTATGCATTGTTTATAGAGAGGCTATTTATCAAAGCCGAACGATACAAATAGTGCGGTAAGCAAAAGATATTGGACTAGTTAGTATGTCCTGACCAGGGGCAGGCCGCGGAATTGTATTTAAAACAGGTATACTGCTCGTAACAGAGACCACCTGGGAGTTCCATAATGCGGCATGGCTTGTCTGCCTCCCTGGAGCTTGCATCGTTTGTGCGGCAGTCGAATTGCCGAACAGGTCGTCCGAAGTATGGAGTCCTGAAAGTAAGAAAAAATTAAAAAAAGAATCCGGCAGCCCCTAGTACGTTTTAAGCCGTATTTTGGGTGTGCCGTTACTGTGCCCCTTCCCCTATGCCCATGGTATTTCAAGGGCGTAGTTATGTACGCGAGGTACTGGTTTCGCTATGTCGCGAAAGCTGGGGTTGGGGCCGCATTGCTACGCTTGCTCAGAGTGTGCCAGGCGGTCCTGCTGTGGGCTACTCCGGGCGCGCTTGGCAGTGTCTGGCTTTTTAATGGCCGGACTGGAGAATTGCCTGAGAAGGCTACTTTGTACCTCCGCTGCGAGAGCCGCCGTATGCTCCTCCGTACGGAGGGAGTGTTCGGTGTTTCCATTGACCGTAATTACTCCTCGAGGGCCTGGCATCTTGAGCTTGAGATATGCATAGTGCGGCACCGCATTGAACTTTGTGAATGCGGTTCGTCCGAGCAGGGCGTGATAGCCACTGCGAAACGGGACTATATCGAAGATTAACTCTTCGCTTTGGAAATTGTCCGGGGATCCGAAGACCACGTCAAGTGTTACTGAGCCTGTACAGTTGGCTTCTACACCTGGTATAACGCCTTTAAAGGTCACTTTTGTGGGCTTAATCCTTGAGGGATCTATGCCCATTTTCCCCACTGTATCCTGATAAAGCAGGTTCAGGCTACTGCCGCCGTCCATGAGGACTCTTGTGAGATGAAATCCGTCGATGATTGGGTCGAGAACCAATGCGGCGAAGCCGCCATGACGGATGCTAGTGGGATGGTCCCTTCGATCAAAAGTGATCGGGCAGGAGGACCATGGGTTGAACTTTGGGGCGACTAGCTCTATCACGTATATGTCTCGTAGAGCACGCTTCCGCTCCCGCTTGGGAATGTGGGTTGCGTATATCATGTTCACCGTCCGCACTTGTGGGGGAAAGCCCTTCTGTCCATTGTTGTTCGGCGACTTGGGCTCCTTGTCGTCGCTGTGCAGCCCCTTGTCTCTGTTTTCGGCCCTTAACTTGCCTGCCTGCTTGAACACCCAACAATCCCTGTTAGTGTGATTGGCTGGTCTTTCGGGGGTGCCATGTATCTGGCACAAGCGATCGAGTATTCGGTCCAAACTGGACGGGCCCTGAGTATTCTTTTTGAATGGCTTTTTCCGCTGACCGGATTTATAGCCTTTGAATCCGGCATTGACTGCCATGTCTTCATCGCTGTCGCTGTTAACGTGGCGTTTTTGCTTATTCCGACGTGTCCCGCCACTTTTGTCCTTGGTATCCGAATTATCAGGGTTCTTTGATAAGTTGTTACTGCGAGCTAGCCAGCTGTCTTCTCCCGCACAAAAGCGGGTCATGAGTGTCGTGAGGGCTGCCATGGATTTCGGCTTTTCCTGTCCCAGGTGCCGGGCAAGCCACTCGTTGCGGATGTTATGCTTGAAGGCTGCTAGGGCCTCTGCGTCCGGACAGTCGACTATCTGGTTTTTCTTTGTTAGGAACCGTGTCCAGAATTGTTTGGCCGATTCCTCTGGGTGCTGAATTATGTGGCTTAAGTCGTCAGCATCCGGCGGTCGCACGTAAGTGCCCTGGAAGTTGTCGAGGAATGCGGCTTCCAGGTCCTCCCAAGAACCGATTGAGTCTGCTGGCAAGCTGTTAAGCCAATGTCGGGCCGGTCCTTTAAGTTTGAGCGGGAGGTATTTGATGGCGTGTAGATCATCGCTGCGTGCCATGTGGATGTGAAGGAGATAATCCTCAATCCATACCGCCGGATCTGTTGTGCCATCGTATGATTCGATGTTTACGGGTTTGAAACCCTCTGGGATTTTATGATCCATTACTTCATTCGTGAAGCATAGCGGGTGTGCGGCGCCTCTGTACTGGGCTATATCACGACGCAGCTCGGAAGAGCTATGTCTGTTGTGTTCAGCCCGGCCGGATTTGTTGTACCCGGAGTGAAGATCGTTGTCACATGCCGTAGGGCGCCTGTGCAATCCGTAGATCGATCTTGTTTGTCTTGCCTTATCCTCTAGTATGTCTCACAGGTCGGGCGCATTTTCCCGTGCCTTAGTTGAGCGGCGTCGAGGAATGGCTTGGGTGGAGGGCCGAGAGGCCTCTCTGTCGCGGCCGCGAGGTGGCTGGTC
This sequence comes from Triticum dicoccoides, assembly GCF_002162155.2. Classification (NCBI taxonomy): domain Eukaryota; kingdom Viridiplantae; phylum Streptophyta; class Magnoliopsida; order Poales; family Poaceae; genus Triticum; species Triticum dicoccoides. The sequence continues at coordinate 250,262,026 of NC_041392.1, read as the reverse complement.
TACCATGTCATGCGCTGGTGATGTAGGTGCTTCCTCCTCTGATCGAGGCAGCGGCCTGCGCTTCGGGTAACTCTTGGAGGGGCGTTCGAGTTCATACTCTTCGGCCGGAAGGACTTCAGTCCATCTGTCAGCTAGCAAATCTTGGGCAGCTCTAAGCTGTTGCTGCTTTTTCTTGAGGCTACTTGCCGTGGCTAAAAGCCTGCGTTTAAAACGCTCTTGTTCGGCGGGGTCTGATGGTATGACGAATTCATCGTCATCGAGGCTTGCCTCGTCTTCGGAGGGAGGCGTATAGTTATCATCCTCGACCTCTCGGTCTGCCGCTCTTTCACGAGGGCTGGCTTCTCCATCTTCCTGTGCCAAATCTTGCTGAGGTGGGTGTTCTTCGGCGCTATCCGGGGTAGTATTATCTCCCGTGCCGGAATCACCGTTTTTGCATTGGCGGGATTTAGAGCGGCGCCGTTGACGCCGGCGCTTTGGCTGTTTCTTGGGGGCGTCATGCCCCACTGTTCCATCGCCATCTCCATCTTTTGGAGTATCCACCATATATATGTCATATGACGAGGTGGCCTTCCAGCGCCCTACAGGTGCTGGTTCCTGTTCGTCTCCTACATCGTCGTCCATGCCGTCGATGTCTTCGGAGCTGAAGTTAAGCATGTCGGTTAGATCGTCGACAGTGGCTACAAAGTGGGTGGTGGGTGGGTTTTGAATTTCTTCATCGTCCGTATCCCACCTTCGCTGACCGTAGTCCGGCCAGGGCTCTCCTGATAAAGAGAGAGACTTAAGAGAATTCAGGATGTTGCCAAAAGGTGAATGCTGAAAGATGTCTGCGGCAGTGAACTCCATTATCGGCGCCCAATCGGATTCGATTGGCAGGGGCGCGGGGGGTTCGGAGTCCGGAGAGGAGTCCAGCTCCTTGGAGTCACGAGTCTCGCGGAGTGTGGGGCTGGTGTTCGGCTCGATCGCCATTGGGATCGCAGCCCCCGAGGCAGCGTCCAACCACCCATCCTCGATCGGCGCAGTTGGCTTCAAATTAAGGGTCGGAGCCGATGCGGGTGCGGCCTCCAGGGCACTGTTTGGCGGCAGAGCTAGATCATGCTCGTCGTGACAGTGCGGCGCGCTCGGCAGTGGCTCGAATCCGTCGAAGACCCGCGGATGTCAGCCGTGTAGTTTAAACTTCCAAATCTGACCTGACGGCCAGGGGCATAGCTTTCGATCTGCTCCAGATGGCCAAGCAAATTGGCCCGCAGAGCGAAGCTGCCGAAGACGAAGATCTGTCCGGGGAGAAAAGTCTCACCCTGGACCGTATCGTTGTTGATGATCGAAGGAGCCATCGGGCATAAAAGCGACGACACAGAGGAACTCTCAATGAAAGCACAAATGTCGGTGTCAAAACCGGCGGATCTCGGGTAGGGGGTCCCGAACTATGCGTCTAGGACGGATGGTAACAGGAGGCAGGGAACACGATGTTTTACCCAGGTTCGGGCCCTCTTGATGGAGGTAAAACCCTACGTCCTGCTTGATTAATATTGATGATATGGGTAGTACAAGAGTAGATCTACCACGAGATCAAGGAGGCTAAACCCTAGAAGCTAGCCTATGGTATGATTGTTGTATATGGAGTTGATTGCCTATGGACTACAACCCTCCAGTTTATATAGACACTGGATAGGGTTAGGGTTACACAGAGTCGGTTACAATGGTAGGAGATCTTGAATATCCGCATCGCCAAGCTTGCCTTCCACGCCAAGGAAAGTCCCATCCGGACACGGGACGAAGTCTTCAATCTTGTATCTTCATAGTCCAGGAGTCCGGCTGAAGGTATAGTCCGGCTACCCGAACACCCCCTAATCCAGGACTCCCTCAAACCACCTGGGCCCATGGGCCTCCCGAGGCTCGGGGCCCCGGTGGCTCGTGTGGAGCAACCCCTTCGTCGCGTACCTTCAGCTGCCCCAACATTCCTTCATCAACAGAATCAGGTGACATTTTCCAAGTTTATTTAGCTGGGAGCGCCCTCAGGGCTGCATCATTCCCAGGCCGCATGGGTCCATCCCTGTGGCATGTATCGCTTCTTGTTTATGTATTTAGCTTACCTTGCTGGGGGCGCCCCTTGGGCTGCATCATCCCCAAGCCGCTCAGGCCTGACCCAGTGGCATGTTTGCTTTCCATGCTTAATCTATCTATGACTATCACCTGCTTGATTGTCACCTACCGCGGGAGCCGCGTGCCGGCCGTCTTTCTTTAGGACCCTTCGCGTGAGAAGGTTAGTTACGGCGTCTGTGCTCGGGCCCGTCCCTGCAGCATTGATAAATCCAATGGCTGAGCTCTATCTAGCGGGTCGGCCCCGTTCACGTCACCTCCTGGGGCCGTCGGTGCTTGGCCTTCTCACGCAATAACCTCAGGAGATTCGTCTGGCGCAGGTTGTCTAACCACCTCACAGGACCACCACAACGAACAAGAATCAAGACCAGGCACAACCCTCCTTGAGGTAGGGCCTCGTGAGTCCCGTGCTGGCTCACGAGTGCCCAGAGACACGTCCTCCAGCCCTGTCGTGCAAGCCACGTGTCAGGGCGGGGCTGTACACGCCCCGAGGGCTCTCCGCAGTAGGGAGTCCCCTCCCACGTACCAGTGGAAGCACCATGCTCCGCGCTGGCAGTCGACACTGCCGAGGAGTGGCTATGCCCATGCAAGTGTGGAAGCACCATGGTTCGTCCTACTGATAAACAACTTAGGGCGGCCTCACGGCCGTACTAACCTCAGGGAGCCTCCGGGCTCCGTGTTTGGCCTCATCACAACACCTCCCCTCGTGAGAGTCGCGCGAGGGGGCTGGGCACAGGGGATGCACTCGAGTCACACCCAAGCGTACGCCACCCCGCCAGGTCCCTCGGACCTGGTCGTCGTGCACCCTCCCAAGCGGAGCTAAGATACGAAGGTCGTTTGAACGTCAAGGGGGACTCCTGAGCATCGCGACTCAGGAGCCTAACTGACCACGTAGCCCCTCACTCCTTGGTCTGTCCTGGTGATCCGGTCGGCCCAATGGCGGCTGAGGTATGCGCGGGGTCGGGCCTTGCCGACGTCGAACACTAGACCTACCCTTGCATTTCCTTTCCACAAGTTGTTTGCGCGTTAAGGGGGACTCCTGAGCATCGCGAATCAGGAGCCTAACTGACCACGTAGCCCCTCACTCCTTGGTCCGTCCTGGGTGATCCGGTCGGCCCAATGGCGGCTGAGGTATGCGCGGGGTCGGGCTCTCTGACATAGAACGTAAAGCAAATGGGAAAGAAATCACAAAATCTCAAAGCAAATATTACAAGACATATTGTTCTCTGAGTATCAAACACAAGTTTAAGCGCCTTCACGAGGCACAGTACATGCTGCAGGAGCTTAAACAGGAAAGGAGTTGCAAGCAAGTCATCCCTGGATGCGATCGGCGCCCGCAAGAGGCGCCCCCTCCTAGGTGGCGACACCTTCACCTGTACCACCGGTTGAAGGCACGGGGGCGAAGGCGCGGAACTTCTGCATCAGAGCCTCCACCCGACCCTTCATGGCTGCAGCAGCAGCTGCGTAGCGCTCGTCATCCACATGCTCCAGCAGCTTGTCAAGGCGGGCGGCAGGATCGCGAAGATGGAGGTGGCTGAAGACGCGTGTCAGCGCGGCTGAAGAAAGGACGCGAGCCTCTTCCTCTGCCATGGGGCCGATGCCGTCCACGACTTCCTCGAGCGCCTCGACCAAGTAGGGAAGCAGCTGGGCGGGGCCGTCCTCATCGGTGGCCAGCGGCTTCTCCAAGCCCTTCTCATAAAGTGTCTTCAGAGCCTCGCGAGACCTCTTCTCGAGGAGCGCGAAGGCTGCGCGGTCCTCGGCCAGAACCTTCGCCTTGGCGTCAAGTTTGGCTTTCTCCTCCTGCACCTTTCGCTCCAGCTCCTCTAGCCAGCCGCGCTCAACGGCCTGCGCCTGCGCCAACTGCTCCAGATCGGCGTCGCGACCCTTGATGGTGTCCTCCCGGGCCTTCATCCTCTCTTCCTCCGCCTTACGGCCATGAGCATCTTCTACACGCTCTTCACGCAGGATCTTCAGCTCGGCCTCCAGCACCCGACAGCGACCTTGGGCAGCCTCGACGTCCTTCAGCGCTGCCTCGTGAGAAACTACTGCCTGAGCTGCGGCTCGCTTCTCCCTCTCGGAGGTCGCAGTGGCCTGGCTCAGCGCTGCCCGAACGGACACGTCAGAATGAAGCCAGCCAGAGACCAGCTCCAGGCGCCCAGCCGCCAGGAGGGGTTCGGGGCCCTGAAGATCTTCTCGCAACCGGGCCATCTCAGAAAGGGCCCGCTCTAGGACGTCAGGAGAAGCGGAGGAACCTGGGGTCAGCAACATGGTAGAAGGAGGAGGAAGAGGCGTTGTCGTCACCATGGCCTAGGAGGCAGGAGGCTCCTGAGCCTCTGGGACCCCAGCACCTGAGCCGGATGTTGGCACCTCCAGGGCCAGCGGGGCCTCGGGGCTGACTTCTTGTCGGAGTAAATGACCACGGGTAGCCTAGCCGGCTTCCCCTGGTACTTCAAAAAAATTACAGACCGATCAAGCCTCCAAGCGTCCAAGACACGGGGTCGCCTTCCCCTAGCCGGCTACCTCTCAAGCCGGCTGCGCGAAGGCGGCCCAGCCCTGAAATCTTTGAGAAACAAGACCACGAGAAGGCCGACTCCTAGGAGCCGGCCCCTCAGCAGGCGGCTAAGATCTCGCCCTCAGAGTCTGCACCCACATAACGGCGACAAGACGGGGCGTGGCTACAGAAAAGCCTGCCACCCCCGAATCCCGGCGCACGCCTGGCCACAGTGCACCGTACGGGGCGGCCATCCCCGTCCGGCGCGACACTGTTGCCACGATGATCGTGACGTCACACACGGCGAGCGGCCAGTACGACCCGTGGGTGGTGGGCCCCCTTGGTCAGGGAGATCCCAAAGGCGGCCGGGCTTCCCGCAGCCGGCCAGGGATATGGCCGGCTTCCGATAGCCGTCCAGCTTTCTCCCTCCAAGGAGGAGCTTCATTAAGGAGACAACAGAAGGTAAGGTTACAGTGATGAGCCGCCTCACGGCGGCACTGTAGCCATGCTTACCACGACAAAGCCATCGTCACCAGGGGCAAGGTAACAGTAACAACCCCCGACAAGACCCCCGGGCGGTGGGGCCGGCCTGTCGGCCAAAGGGTCGGCAGCCGGCGGGCCCACCAGTCAGCGGGCCCCACCAGTCGGCGGGCCCCACCAGTCGGCGGAGAAGCCGTCGGGCGTAGACATAGACGGCTGGGGCCCACGCCCAGCCGGATTACCATTGTACCCTTGGGGGGTAGGCCTATATAAACCCCCCAGGGTTCCCATGCAGGGGAGATCGCTCTTTGGATAGATTTTAGACACCACAAGGAGAAGAGGAGCGGGCTAGCCTGGCCCTCCTTCATCCTTTCACCGAACAGCTCAAGGAGTATTCTGTAGCTACCCTTTGAGCTAGTGATCATGCGGAGACCCCGAGAGCAGCATTAGGGGTGTTATCTCCACGGAGAGCCCTGAAGCTGGGTAAGATTCACCGTCGTGCATGTCTTCGCCTTATCCCGTTTCCAGGCACCGGCGATGTTTTATTGGCTCCCACAATGATAAGCCATCCATTGGCATATGTCGCACCAACCACCCAACATTTGGCGCCCACTATGGGGCTGGGTGCACCGTCGTCCGGAGACCTGCTCTGGACGGGAACCCTTTTCCTTCCCAACGTGCGTAGCAAGCCTGGCACGCCCGATGGCACTTGCCCCGATGCACTGCAGGACGTCGCCGACGCCTGCGCGGCGAGCTGCCTCGCTGATCTTCTTGGCGAGGCTCGCATCTCTGACGAGCCCGCGTCCGACGCGGGCACAGACTGCCCCGAGAGCCACCTCGTCAGCCACCTCGATCAACTCCACGTCTCCGGCGAGCTTGCCACGGACTTGGAGTCGGTTGGCTCCATCGACCTGATGCTTGTCGACTCCGACACGGTATCCCTTGACGCCTTCCCCACCAACGTGGTGGTCATAAACGATCCTCTTCCTCGAGCCGACAGCAGTGGCAGTGCCATCATCGAGGTACTGGTCATCAACCATGGTGCCCCCTCAGGCGAAAACGTCCATGGCGCTCTGCAGACGGTGCTACACGACTTGTCCGTCCCCGTCCCAGCCGATGCGGACGCCAAGACATTGGAGGCGTGCCGCCTCGCCCTCGGTGCGGAGGGCCAGAGGCTTGCCACCATGAGATGCCTCACCGAGGCTCACCAGCGCGAGGTCGACCATGCCGCCTTCGGCACGCCGCCTCCCGACGGGCCGAGCCGCGTCGGTATCGTCAAGAAACACGGCGCGGCTATCGCTGGCATGCTGGGAGCAGACCGCCCAGTCTATGCCACACCTCTCGAGAACTTGCGTGCCGCCCAGGCGGCCGCAGACGAGTTGAATGGGTTGGGGCCTGATGAGCTCCCTTATTTGACCAGACGCATCCAACAACTTATCGAAGCGGCCACAGAGCGGCATGAAGCCGACGTCCGCGCCGAGAGTCCTCCCTCGCGCCGAGAGCACGGCGCGATGTCCCGAACACCGACCGCGGGAAACACCCGCGCGAGAAAAGAAAAGGAGCCGACTAACAGCCGCAGCCGGACTCGAATCTCCATCGAGCGTGACGCCGAGGGCCGCCCTCGAGCCGTGGAGTGGCGGGGCAACCCTCCTCCTCCTCCGCCTCGTGGGGAGAGATACCCTACCCCGCCGCCTGTCACGCATCCGACTCTCAGCGGCCGGCTGGGTCGCTGAGAAGGAGTCGGCGAGAATGATGCCCGCCACCGGATCGACCGCCTTGCGCGATCCCTGGCTCTGGAAGAAGAAGATGATGTTGGCTCGTCTTGCTTCGGCCCCCGCATCCGCGACGAGCCCTTCCCCAAAGGGTTCTCGCTCCCAAGAGATACGCCCAAGTACAACGGCTCTGTGAAGCCGGAGGATTGGTTGATCGACTACTCCATCGCGGTTAGCATCGCAAACGGCAACAGGCGTGTTGCTGTAAAATATGTACCCCTCATGCTCCAGGGCACGACGCGCACCTGGCTTAACAGCCTCAAGCCTTACAATGTCAACAGCTGGCTAGACTTCACTGAAGCCTTCATACGCAACTTCACCAGCACCTACAAGCGGGCTCCTAAGCCTCGACAGCTCTCCTTGTGTGTCCAAGGGCCCAACGAATCGACTCGCGACTACCTCATGCGTTTGGCCGAGCTCCGCAATTCCTGCGAGGGAGTGCACGAGGTCCAAGCTATAGAGTACTTCACCGTCGGGTGCCGAGAAGGCACCCTCCTCAAGCACCGACTCCTCTGCAATGAGCCGACTACGCTTGACGAGCTACTGGTCAGAGCTGATAAATACACCACGGCTGATTCCTCGATGAAGACCGAGCTCCGAGTAGACGCCTCCAGGAAGGTGCTCGCTCTGAGTCCCAAGACGCCGGCCGGAGAATCCAGCTAGCGCCCGCACCAAAACGACCACAAGCGCAAGGCTCCCCTGCTGCCTTCCACCAGTCGGCAGGTGGCCACAATCGAGGACGAACAACCCGAAGGACGGCCCGCACCCAAGAAGTCGAAGAGCGGCAGGCCGGCTTGGCAGCCGGCTTTCTCCTACGAGCAAGCACTTGATGCCCCCTGCAAGTTTCACAGCGGCACAAAGCCTTCAAACCACACGACCAGAAAATGCCATTGGCTCACTCGGATCTCCAAGGGTGAGGGGATGGCGCCGCCTCTGCCTGCTGTTCAGCCACCTCCGGCTCCTCCGCAGCCGGCCGCTCGACCAACGGTCGGGGCAGTTCAAGACGAGTACCCCGACGAGCATGCCGCCTACGTCGTCTTCACCAGCCAGCCAGAAGATCGGCGTAGCCGGCGCCGACTACACCAAGAAGTCAACGCAGTCGCCTCCAACAACCCAGAATTCATGCACTGGTCCGAAAGGCCTATTAGCTGGAGCCGGACAGATCACCCAGAGGTGGTGCCGTCTCCCGGCTCCTACGTATTGGTTCTGGACGCCACCCTCGCTACAGAAAGGCGAGCTGCCCGTTTCTCCCGTGTGCTGATAGATGGTGGGAGCAACATCAATATCCTGTACCGCGACACCATGGAGAAGCTGAGCATCAAGACAAAGCAGCTCATGCCCAGTCGGACTGTGTTCCATGGCATCGTACCCGGCTTGTCCTGCTCCCCAATCGGCAAGATCAAGATAGATGTCCTCTTCGGGGACAAGGATCATTTCCGCCAGAGGCGGTGTGGTTTGAAGTGGTGGATCTAGAGAGCCCTTACCACGCGCTGCTTGGCCCACCTGCCCTGGCCAAGTTCATGGCTATACCCCATTATGCCTACCTCAAGATGAAGATACCAAGTTCCAAGGGCATCATCACCGAGGGAGTCCTGGATTAGGGGGTGTTCGGATAGCCGGACTATACCTTCGGCCGAACTCCTGGACTATGAAGATACAAGATTGAAGACTTCGTCCCGTGTCCGGAAGGGACTTTCCTTGGCGTGGAAGGCAAGCTTGGAGATACGGATATTTAGATCTCCTACCATTGTAACCGACTTTGTGTAACCCTAACCCTCTTTGGTGTCTATATAACTGGAGGGTTTTAGTCCGTAGGACAACATACACATCAACAATCATACCATAGGCTAGCTTCTAGGGTGTAGCCTCTTCGATCTCGTGGTAGATCTACTCTTGTACTACCCATATCATCAATATTAATCAAGCAGGACGTTGGGTTTTACCTCCATCGAGAGGGCCCGAACCTGGGTAAAACTTCGTGTCCCTTGCCTCCTGTTACCATCCGGCCTAGACGCACAGTTCGGGACCCCCTACCCGAGATCCGCCGGTTTTGACACCGACATTGGTGCTTTCATTGAGAGTTCCTCTGTGTCGTCGCCATCAGGAAGGATGCCTCGCCCCATCTTTAAAGACGGCACCGTTGCTAAGGGAGCTTTGGCTGTCGGCCAAACCCTCCGGCTAGGTGGTTTTCTTATGACCGCCTGTTCGGCTTCTACGCCGACGATGACCTCTCGAGCCATCGAAAACAATCTTCATGTCAGCTCGGAACTCGCGGAGCAGTTAGATCCAATGGTGCTCTCCTCCATAAACGAGCTCTTGGATCGTTTCGCCGCCCTGGGAGTCTCTACAGATTACGACCAGATTGGGCCTAAACCCGATCTGAGAGAGATTAACTCTCCCCAAGTCACCCATCACATTGCCGTGGTAGAGGGACAGTGTGGCGACCCCTCTTCTATCTTAAGGACTCTTACGTCCGGATTCCCGATCCCTCCAAGCCGGATACCCGCGGAGGGGAGGATATCACTCAAGACCTGAACCTAGAGTCAGGCGACGGACTGGATTCATTGGAAGACATCCAGGAATCCAAATTTTCGAGTTCGGAAATTCCTCGGCCTCCGAGCCTCAGATGGGGTGAGGCTTCGGATTTAATTCCACCCACCCACCCGAACATTAGTGATCTATCCCAAATTAGGCAAGAGCCCGAAGAAACAGTACATCATTACTGGGCCAGATTCCTCCTGGTTATGAACAGGATAAAGGACTGCCGCGAGGAAGACACGATTTCATTCTTCTGCAATAATTGCACGGACAAGGGAATCCTCAACGCCATAAGTCGCCGTGATATTACACGCTTCGCTGACTTGGCGTCCATAGTACGGAAGTACTATGCGATGGAAAGCGCCCGGAAAACCGAAATAAAATTTTGGGACAATCCGGCCCTGAATGCAAACCCAGTCCTAAATAAAAGGGTGCATCATCGCCAGACACCCGGGTCAAACGCCAAAAAGAAAAAACCCTCTACAGGGCATGGAACCATATTGGAAGGAAGGCTTAATGGACCCTATAAAATTCACAATACAGAGGACGCCACACCAACTCACAACCTTAGAGCATGTTGGATACTCTGGCAGGTGGCCAAAATTGGCGAAAATCTCCTAATTCCGAAGGCCACAGAAAGCCACCCCAGAGACACCAATACGGTATTAACAGTCTTCGAGACCTTCGCATCAAATAATACGCGAAAAGGGCACTCCGTAGCCTTGCCGAAGTCTACCAAGTAGCAACAATAAACCCATAGAGTGACACGGCTATTACCTTTAACGCCAGTGATGAACCTAAATTCCGAACAGCCCGAGCACCAGCCGCATTGGTCCTCAGTCCAATAGTGGACGGCTTTCGTCTTACCAAGGTACTCATGGACGGCGGCAGCGGATTGAACCTCATTTATGAGGAAACTCTTCAAAAAATGGAAATAGACTGGAACCGCATCATCCAAAGCAGCACAACCTTTAGAGGAATAATCCCCAGTCAGGAAGCGCGCTGTACAGGAAAAATCACACTAGATGTGGTGTTCGGCACGCCGGATAATTACAGGTCCGAAGAGGTCACGTTCCATGTGGCCCCGTTCAGCAGCGGTTATCACGCTCTGCTAGGGCGGGAAGCATTTACAATCTTCCAAGCAATACCCCATTACGGGTACATGAAGCTCAAGATGCCCGGGCCCAACGGGATCATCACTCTCGCTAGTGATCCGGACATAGCACTCCGCGTCGAAAACAAGACAGCCGCACTGGCCCTAGCGGCTGAGGAACTGACTGCGCTGCGCTCTACGGTGAATAGGGACGACGTGGTACTCGACAAAAGATCCAAGTCCACTTCCTTTAAACCAGCAGACGAAATAGTCAAATTCCAAGTCCATCCAACGGACCCCAATAAAACAGCTTCCATCGGGGCACAATTAAACCCTGACATAGACGCCGCACTGCGAGAGTTCCTACGAGAGAACTGGGACATTTTCGCCTGGCACCCTTCAGACATGCTAGGAATCCCACGCAGGCTGGCCGAGCACAACTTAAATATCCGAACAGGATTCAAACCTGTCAAACAGGCTCTTTGACGTTTTTCCGAACCTAAGAGACAAGCCATGGGAGAGGAGCTAGCAAAGCTATTGGAGGCCGGATTCATCAGAGATATAAAACATCCGGACTGGCTAGCAAACCTGGTGATGGTACCAAAGAAGGACAAATCCTGGCGCCTATGCGTCGATTTTAAAGACCTTAACAAGGCTTGCCCAAAGGATCCCTTCCCCCTCCCCCGCATCGATCAAATCATCGACGCTACCGCCGGACACGATTCATTCTATTTTCTTGACGCATATTTCGGCTACCATCAAATCAAGATGGCAGAATCAGACCAGGCCGCAACAACATTCATCACACCATACGGCCCTTTCTGCTTCAACACAATGCCCTTCGGGCTTAAAAATGCCGGCGTAACATATCAACGCATGATTCAGACATGTCTGGCAAACCAGATCAGCAAAACAGTGGAGGCATATGTAGATGACGTCGTCGTCAAAACAAGACATGTCAAATCTCTAGTAGACGACTTGAGGCTCACATTCGATAACCTCCGAACATACGACATCAAGCTCAACCCGGAAAAATGCGTTTTCAGCGTTCCAGCCAGAAAGCTCTTGGGCTTCATTGTATCCGGTAGAGGAATTGAAGCAAACCCAACCAAGATCCGAGCTATGTCACAACTGGATATCCCACGGGACCTCAAACAAATACAAAAGTTAACCGGATGCGTGGCGGCTTTAAGCCGCTTTATCTCCCGCTTGGGAGAAAAGGCCCTACCCCTTTACCGCCTCCTTCGGTGCACCGAACACTTCGAATGGACGGATGCAGCCACGGCCGGACTCGACGAAATAAAAGCCATGTTGGCAACAAACCCAGTCCTGGCCGCGCCAAACCCTGGCGAACCAATGCTATTGTACATTGCAGCTACACATCAGGTTGTAAGCGCAGTACTCGTTGTCGAATGAGAAACGGACGGACACAAATTCCCCCTTCAAAAGCCGGTCTATTATGTGTCCACTGTCCTCACTCCCTGCAAATCACGGTACCCGCATTATCAAAAGATCGCGTATGCGGTATTCATGGCATCCCGGAAGCTACGACACTACTTTCAAGAGTGTTCAATAACAGTAGCCTCGGAAGTACCACTTAACGATATTATAAACAACCGTGACGCAATGGGCCGGATTGTAAAATGGGCCATTGAGCTCCTCCCGTTCGACATAACTTATAAGCCACGGCGAGCCATCAAGTCGTAAGTCTTGGCCGACTTTGTCGCAGAATGGACGGAGGCCGAACTCCCTAAAGAGTATGGCAGATATTCAAATTGGATCATGCATTTCAACGGCTCCAAGATGTTGGCCGGACTGGGGGCTGGCGTCATTTTGACGTCCCCCACAGGAGACACAGTTCAATACGCACTCCAGATTATGTACACAGACTCCAACAATGCAGCCGAATATGAGGCCCTTTTACATGGTCTCCGGATGGTAGTATCCATGGGAATTCAACGCCTAGAGGTGCGCAGGGACTCGAACCTCGCAATATCCCAAATGAATGGAGACTTTGAAGCCAAGGATCCAAAGATGGCGGCTTACCGCAACGCCGTCCTAAAAATGTCAGCTCGGTTCGAAGGGCTTGAATTTCACCACATAGCCCGGGAAAATAATCAGGCGGCAGATGTCCTGGCACGCATCGGCGCAAAACGCGATGCAGTCCCCCCAAACATCTTCTTGGAAAGGCTATTCAAGCCATCCGTAAGATGGGAAGGGGAGCCATATAACAACAGCCCGGACCCAACTGCACTGCCCGACACCGAACATTCTGACACAATCGGCGGCTCCGCCAATGAGATAACACCTTCAGCCCACGAAATAATGGCCGTCATCGCCCCGTGGACAGAACCATTCCTCGCCTACCTTATTAGGCAGGAACTCCCCGAGGACCAAAACGAGGCACGCTGCATAGTGTGGCGATCCAAAGGCTACAAAGTCCACGAGGGAGAGCTTTATAAGAAAAGCACTACCGGAGTCCTTCAAAGGTGTATCTCCGAAGAGGAAGGGTGGAACCTCCTGGCTGAAATTCATGCCGGACTCAGCGGTCATCATGCTGCAGCTCGGTCCCTTGTGAGCAAGGCCTTCTGCACGGGCTTTTACTGGCCGACGGCCCGGGCAGACGCCCAGGACTTAGTCCAAAGATGCACCGGTTGCCAGCTCTTTGCAAACCAAAGCCATATGCCACCCACCGCCCTCCAAACTATCCCCATCACTTGGCCCTTTGTGGTCTGGGGGCTTGATATGGTTGGACCCCTTAAAGGCGGAACCCACAAGCACAAATACTTACTGGTCATGGTGGATAAGTTCACCAAATGGATAGAAGCCAAGCCTGTTAAGACGACCGAATCCGGACCTGTGATAGACTTTATATCCGGGGTTGTACACCGTTACGGCGTCCCCCACAGCATCATCACTGATAATGGCACGAACTTTACGGCCGACGAGGTAAAACTCTGGTGCAAAAACATGGGAATAAAGCTCGATTATGCTTCCGTCTATCACCCACAAACTAACGGCCAGGTCGAACGCGCAAATGGTCTTATCATGAGCGGCATTAAACCCAGATTAGTGCGGTCCCTCAAGGAATCTAAAACGCACTGGGTAGAGGAGCTCGACTCCGTACTCTGGGGGCTGCGGACCATGCCGAATCGCACCACCGGATACACACCATTCTTTATGGTGTACGGTGCAGAGGTAGTTTTGCCTCGCGACATAATTCATGACTCACCTCGAGTGCGCATGTACGAGGAAAGAGAAGCCGAGCTCGATCGGCAGGATAGTTTGGACGCATTAGAGGAGGAGCGTGACGTGGCAAAAGCCCGTTCCGCATTCTATCAACAGTAGGCTCGAAGATACCAAAGCAGAGAAGTACGGGCCAAAAATTAGAACGTTGGCGAATTAGTTCTACGCCTGCCGGACAAGAAAAAGGACAAACTCAAGCCCAAGTGGGAAGGTCCCTTCATAATTGACCAAGTCTTGACTGGTGGAGCATACCGCCTGCGAAACGCATCGGATAGCCGACTCGAGCCGAACCCATGGAACGCAGCCTGTCTCCGAAGATTCTATGCCCAGCGCCGGATCCTGTGTTTGTCTCCTTACTCTGTCCATTTTTTATATATACTTTCTATCTTACATTTCTCTCCTTCTCTCTCTTTCTCCCTCTTATAACCTTTAAAGGCTCATAAAGTGACGCGCTATCCGCGCTCAGTAAACCTGGGGGCTTCTTTAAACAGAAGCTTATTTATATGGGCTTCATGCCCAACACATGTGTCAAACTTCCGCATGTACCTTTTATTCACCATTATATGCATCGATATGACTTAAGTTTTGGCCAAGATGGGTTGCCTGGCTCCTGTGCTTACCCCTACGTTCCCGATTGTTCGGCTAGGTGGTAAAGGGAGCACCTCTGCGATTGTTACTGCCGGGTCAGCCGGACGTGTACCTCAGACTGGGTGAAGCCGAAAGCTAGCGTTTTTAAGGGAATATTCGGTCGGTGAACTAAAGATGATCTTTTTCTTTATCTATATGCCCCCAGATGTTTTTCTGCGTTTCTTTTCGCAGCATGGACATGCACTTTAGGGCATGCCCCCCAGGGAAAGGAACCCCTAACAGAACTATTCTCCCTGGAAGATGTTTCTTACTAACCATGTAATATAACATAACTAGTCGGGCACTTGTCTGTTCACGCACTAATGACCCCTACGCCTGGTCTCCATGCGTTCCCCGGTTCTTATATAACCGCATGGGAATTCGGACACACTCCGGACCGTCAGGTCCCGAGGCTGAAGCGAAAAGGTCGGCCATGACAAATGATCTACAATCCGGCTAGAAGGCATTATAAATGTCAATTCAATTACATAGTCATTTTGACTAATTGTATTCCTCTTCGATACCATCTAACAGGCTGTCTAATTTACAGTCCTGCTGGGAATACTTTGCGGCCAACTCTACTTGGCCGTACACTAAGCTTACATGGATCTCCTTCCCATCGGGCCCTATAGGACCAACCTCGGCCATGTGGTTGGGGTCAGCCTTTGAGTACCACGTCTTCACCATGTCCCAGGCCTCCCTAGCGCCTTGACGGCAGGCCGATATCTTCCACAATCGGAAGCGCTGTCGTGCTCCCTTTAGCTTCTCTGCAAGCTCTCCAAGACCTTCGGGCATGGAGATGGATGGCCACAGGGCCTGGGCGACGCCTTGCATCGCCTGCCGAACTCGATCGAGCAGTTGCGAGAGCTCGGGAAGAAGGTCACCCGTAGAACCGGGCATCTCCTCTGCAGGACGACCTGTTAGCACACCTACAGACATTACTCTGTTAATCAACTTCCCCGCTGAACTTTCTTTTAAAGGTTCGTTCAAGCACTTACTAAATATGCCGCGCCGAAGCCGCTGATTCTCCTTCACGGAGTCTGACAGCTGGGCACGAACATCTTTCAGCTGGTGTTGGCATCCTGGAGATCGTTCTTCTCCCGCCTCACCTTCGTCAGCACCTTCTCACCAGCCTTTAGCTGGCGTAGGAGGTGTTGCCTTTCCGGATTTAATCCGGCGCCATGTGCAATTTTGTTTGTCAGATTTGCACCCATGCCGCGCTTCACAAAATACTTATCTTTCAAAGGGTATATTACCAGAGGGGGTCTCCTTGGGCTCCCCTGCCGCGACCAGTGCGGCCTCAAGTTGGGCTTTGCACTCTTCCAGCTCCTTGGACAGTAGGGAATTCTTTTCTGTAAGAACCTTCATAACAAATGATCCTTAAATCAGTTATTCTAACTGTTTCAAGTCTCGGGGGCTACTGGTCTATATATAATTACCAAAATTTTCTTACCCGTATGTCTTTTACATATTTCTCCGTGGCTCTGGCTAGACCATTTTGAGCGGCACGGAGGTATGCATCTCCCAAATTGAAGGCATCTAACGCCCCTTGGGAGAAACAAGCGTCGCGAAGAATTGTTCGGCGGCGCCTATGGTTCATGGCACTCTCCACCTCAGAGTTGGTGGCAGACAACCCGTCCGCATCCTCCGTCGGAGGAGCGTCTGGCACGCGCCTTGCGTTCGCCTCCGCCTCCGGACCAGGCTTTGGAGCCTGGCTGGTGGAGGCGCGATTGGCAGCCTCTCCGGATATAGCCCGACGAGGTCTCTTTGTCCTAAAGAAAGCACGCGTGTCAAGTGTGCCCCAAAGGTATAAACACCTAGGATAGGGGGGCGCGCCATACCTTTGTGCTGATGCCTCAGTCCGGACTACACTTCTTTTCTGCCCACGGGGCCCTGCGGCCCCTCGTTGGCTTGTCGCCGCAGGTTCGGCCTTTCGCCTCAAAAACCTCCCCTGCAAAGTTTGGTTGTAATCAGGAAACTGAAAACACGAGAGGGCGGAAACCTATTCGGGGTACTGGGACTTTGGTCTCAGTTACCTGGGAGGCCGGAATTAGCCCTGGGTAATCAGCTGTAATGGCCACCAAGGCGTTGTCCAGGCTCAATTGATGGAATACTCCATCAATTAGCTCCACAGATATGTCCGGATCCTCTTGAGAGGCCGAATCAAGGGACCGTCCTGGGTCCTCGGGTTGTGGAGGAGGGCTGCTTATTTCCTTAACAGCCCGGCACAGTTCCTGCGTTGAAGTCGTCAGACTAAATATTTAACAATGGGAATACTAAACGGATGAGCAAGTAAATGCGACCACTTACCCAGCTTGGGGGATTGTGCATAGAGAATCCACCCTGTGGGTTGACGTGGAGAAATTCCTCCTCTTCTCCCTTGTACAAAGTGGGCAAGATCTTTAATAGAGTGGCAGCTGAATCCGGTCCCTTACGGCCGTAGCGGGTGGTGGCGTCCTCCCCGTTGAAGTCCCACATGGGGTGGCTTCTATACTGAAGCGGCTGCACCCCCCGCATGACGCATTCGGCCATAACCCCGATCATGGTTAGTCCAGAATGGGCTAACAATCTTATGCGGCCCATCAGGTAAATGATGTCCCTGTCACTTTCCCTCTGAGGGCTCCGCGGACGCCAGCTTAGGCGCTTCTTTAAGGGAGCACCGTCGAATTCAGGGAGGCCGATCCGGATAGGATCCGGCAGCGGGACGTCTTCTATATAGAACCATTCCGAGGGCTAGTCTTCGGACGCCTTCTTTGGGGTTCCGGACAGATATCCGGTCCCGGCGATGCGCCACACTTCGGCTCCGCCCACTTGGTACATTGACCCCTCCTTAGAACGGGGCACAAGGCAGAATAACCTTTTCCATAGCCCAAAATGAGCCTCGACGCCCAAAAATAGCTCGCAGAGAGCTACGAAGCCCGCGATATGCAATACGGAGGTAGGCGTGAGATTGTGTAGCTGGAGGCCGTAGAACTCTAGCAGCCCCTGGAGAAATGGATGGATTGGAAACCCGATCCCCCTTATTAAATAAGGGACGAGGCACACCCGCTCTCCTTTGGAGGGATTGGGGGCATTTTCCGCTTGCTTTCCACCGTTATAGATGGCAAGGCTGGCTCGAACCAGGATCATGTAGGCCGGAGGGAGGAATCCTTTGTTCTGGAGCTTCACCAGCTCGCTATGCGGGACGGAGCATCTCTCCCAGTACCCGGGCTGAGGGCTGGAAGGGCGAGGGGAGGAGTTGTGATGATTGGCCATGGTGGAATGGACCTTTGTCGGATGCGCTCTGATGAACACTCGCGAAGGAGGGGAAGATGTGGTTTGGATCTAAATCCTCGTCCCCTTAAATAGGGCAGCTCATTTACGCGGCTAGGGGTGTGAATGTAAAAGCACTCAGACTTTTCATATTCGTTTGACACGTGGGAAGCGGCCATTATTGGGCGTAGAAGCCGAGGAGTGCAACATCTACAAAAAACTGGACTTTATTCAACAGGTGCATGAAATCTGGTAGAGAACCCGGCTTGCAATGCCGAAGACAATCTGCGCGCTGGACTCATTGTCATTGAAGCCTGGTTCGGGGGCTACTGAGGGAGTCCTGGATTAGGGGGTGTTCGGATAGCCGGACTATACCTTCAGCCGAACTCCTGGACTATGAAGATACAAGATTGAAGACTTCGTCCCGTGTCCGGAAGGGACTTTCCTTGGCGTGGAAGGCAAGCTTGGCGATACGGATATTTAGATCTCCTACCATTGTAACCGACTTTGTGTAACCCTAACCCTCTCTGGTGTCTATATAAACCAGAGGGTTTTAGTCCATAGGACAACATACACATCAACAATCATACCATAGGCTAGCTTCTAGGGTTTAGCTCTCCGATCTCGTGGTAGATCTACTCTTGTACTACCCATATCATCAATATTAATCAAGCAGGACGTAGGGTTTTATCTCCATCGAGAGGGCCCAAACCTGGGTAAAACTTTGTGTCCCTTGCCTCCTGTTACCATCCGGCCTAGACGCACAGTTTAGGACCCCCTACCCGAGATCCGCCGATTTTGACACCAACAATCACCGTAGCCGGAGACTACAAGAAATCCTCCGAGTGCGCGGAGTCCCTTGTAATTGCTGAAGAGAAGAAGATACTGGACCGAGTCGTGGCCATGACCGGCAAGCAGTCGACCCTGTCCCCCGACCCTAAGGAATGTGGTGCCCAAGGGTCTTTTCAGCCGGCCAAAGAAACAAAGAGGGTACCTCCGGACCCAGATCACCCAGAAAGGTTTGCCACCATCGGGGCAAACCTGGACAGCAAATAGGAAGGCGAGCTCGCCGATTTCCTCCATGAGAATCGGGACATTTTCGCATGGTCCCCCAAGGACATGCCGGGTGTGCCGAAGGAATTCGCCGAGCACAAGCTACATGTCCGAGAAGGTGCGAAACCAGTCAAACAGCCTCTCCGCCGACTATCGGAGGAGAAGAGAAGGATCGTAGGAGAAGAGATAGCCCGGCTTCTGGCAGCCGGCTTCATTATGGAAGTTTTCTTCCCAGAGTGGCTCGCCAACCCGGTCCTCGTACTGAAGAAAAATAACAAGTGGCGCATGTGTATAGACTACAATAGCCTCAACAAGGCTTGCCCCAAAGATCCCTTCGCCTTGCCAAGGATTGATCAAGTAATAGACTCCACAACCGGATGCGAGCTGTTGAGCTTCTTGGATGCTTACTCAGGCTACCACCAGATAAAGCTGGATCCAGCTGACCGCCTGAAAACCGCCTTCATCACACCATTCGGAGCCTTCTGCTACCTGACTATGACATTCGGCTTGAGAAATGCCGGTGCCACTTTTCAGTGTTGCATGCAGAAATGCCTCCTCAAGTAGCTCGGCAGAAATGCTCACGTCTATGTAGATGATATTGTGGTGAAGACGGAGAAGCGCGACACCTTGCTGGAAGACCTCAGAGAAACATTTGAAAACTTGCGCTGATTCCAAATCAAGCTCAACCCCGAGAAATGCGTGTTCGGAGTACCAGCCGGCCAGCTCCTAGGCTTCCTGGTCTCTGAACGCGCCATCGAGTGCAACCCAATGAAGATCAAGGCCATAGAGAGAATGGAGATTCCCACCAAGCTGCGGGATGTCCAGAAGTTCACCGGATGCTTGGCTTCCCTGAACCGCTTCATCAGCCGGCTCGGAGAGAAGGCCCTCCCCCTCTACCGACTCATGAAGAAGTCCACTCATTTCGAGTGGAATGACCAGGCGGACCAAGCCTTCCACGAGCTAAAGAGGATGCTGACCACGCCGCCTATCTTGGGGGCACCGGCTGAAAAGGAGCCCATGCTCCTTTACATTGCCGCTACTAGCCAGGTGGTCAACACTGTCATTGTAGTCCAGCGCCCAGAAGAAGGCCGGGCTCAGCCGGATCAGAGTCCGGTGTATTATTTAAGCGAAGTCTTATCCACCTCGAAGCAGAACTACCCACACTACCAGAAGATGTGCTATGGTGTGTACTTCGCTACCAAGAAGCTCAAGCCCTATTTTCAAGAGCACCCCATTACGGTCGTATGTACTGCCCCGCTTGCTGAGATCATAGGCAGCCGGGATGCATCCGGCCGAGTGGCCAAATGGGCCATTGAGCTGCCCCCCTACGCGATCTTCTACCAGCCCCGCACCGCCATTAAATCCCAGGCACTGGCCGACTTCCTCGTCGATTGGGCCGAAACCCAATACCTGCCGCCGGCTCTAGACTCCAGTCACTGGCGGATGCACTTCGATGGGTCCAAGATGCACACCGGCTTGGGAGCCGGCATCGTGCTCACCTCTCCCAAGGGCTACAAGCTCAAGTATACATTGCAAATCCATTTTGCCGCCTCCAACAATGTGGCCGAGTACGAGGCGCTCATACACGGGCTCCGGCTAGCCAAAGAACTCGGCATCCGCCGGATCTTGTGCTATGGCGACTCGGATTTGGTGGTCCAATAGTCATCCGGTGACTGGGACGCCAAAGACGCAAACATGGAGAGCTATCGTTTCCTCGCCCAGCAAATCAGTGGATATTTTAAAGGATGTGAGTTCCTTCATGTACCACGTGCCGACAACATGCAAGCGGATGCCCTGGCACGAGTAGGATCCACCCGGCAAGCCATACCAGCCGACGTTTCTCTCCACCGCCTCCTCAAGCCGCCTCCAGAGTCTGATTCCATCTTCGTGCCGCCTGACCCCAACGCAGTCGGATCCGACTTGGGAAACCAAGCAGGCGGCACAGGGACTCCAACAGGCGGCCCGGGGACTGCCATAGTCGCACCCGGCCCGGGGAATTCGGAACTCGGTCTGGGGACTACTTCAGCCGGCGCGGGGACTCCAACAGGCGGCCCGGGGACTACTGCAGTCGGCCCGGGGACTACTGCAGTCGGCCCGAGGACTACATCAACACAACAGGCAATGGCCGACTCTGACTCCAACTCTTCACTACCCAGCCCACCCGCCCCTATCACAGTGGCAGTCCTAACAATAGAAGAAGTCACAGCTCCATCCTGGGCCCAGCCCATCCGCAACTTCTTAGTAAACATAGAGCTGCCAACCGACGAGATCTCGGCAAGACAAGTTCAAGCCGAGCCGGAGCCTACACAATCGTCAACAGAGAGCTTGTTAGGCGCAGCGTCACTGGAGTCTTCCAGCGCTGCGTCGAACCAGAGAAGGGCATAACAATCCTCAGAGACATCCACCAAGGCGAATGCGGCCACCACGC
The DNA here is from genome assembly GCF_002162155.2 of Triticum dicoccoides. Taxonomy (NCBI): domain Eukaryota; kingdom Viridiplantae; phylum Streptophyta; class Magnoliopsida; order Poales; family Poaceae; genus Triticum; species Triticum dicoccoides. The sequence goes on along the minus strand of NC_041392.1, from coordinate 250,240,949 downwards.
AGCCTCAAGATCACTCGTCGCCAAGGCTTTTCCCCATGGATTTCTCTGGCCGACTGCCTTGGAAGACGCCAAGGAACTAGTCAAAAACTGTAAAGGGTGCCAGGTTTTCAGCTCCAAGCAACACCTGCCGGCTTCTGCACTCAAGACCATCCCCCTCACCTGGCCCTTTGCCGTCTGGGGGCTGGACATGGTGGGGCCGTTCAAGACGGCGCGTGGCGGCATGACACATCTGCTCGTCGCTGTGGACACATTTTACCAAGTGCATTGAGGCGAAGCCGATCAAAAAGCTGAATGGGCCGACTGCCCTCACATTCATCGCAGATATTATAACCCGATATGGCGTACCGCATAGCATCATCACCGACAACGGCACAAATTTTGCACAGGGAGCACTGGCACGTTTCTGTGCAACAAGCGGCATCCGGCTGGACCTAGCGTCCGTTGCCCACCCGCAATCAAACGGCCAGGTCGAGCGAGCAAATGGCCTCATCCTCCCCGGCATCAAGCCCCGACTGGTCGTGCCACTGGAGCGTTCGGCCGGCTGCTGGCTCGACGAGCTGCCGGCCGTCCTCTGGAGTTTGCGCACTACCCCAAACAAATCGACTGGCTTCACCCCTTTTTTTCCTTGTATATGGTGCCGAGGCCGTCATCCCAACTGACATCGAGTTTGACTCGCCTCGGGTCACCATGTACACGGAGGCGGAAGCCAAGGAAGCACGAGAAGACGGTGTTGATCTGCTGGAAGAGGGCCGGCTGTTAGCTCTTAGCCGGAAGGTCAAGCCAAGATCTTTCCAAGAGGGCGATCTTGTGCTCTGGATGATCCAGTGAACAGCTGGCCAGCACAAGCTCTCGGCCCCTTGGGAGGGCCCCTTCATCATCAGCAGAGCTTTAGGCAACAACTCCTACTACCTAATCGACGCGCAGAAGCCGAAGGCATGCAAGAGAGATGATTCTGACAAGGAGTCGGACCGACCGTGGAACGCCAATCTCCTCCGAAGATTTTACAGTTAAAAAGCAGTACGTAGCACGCTACCTTTTGTATTAAGTACGAGACAAGGGGTGCCACGAGGAGTACTCGGGGACTACCCTCTTTTATCTATGAAAGATAAGTATCACACATACGATTATGTTGCTACACTTGCTTTCCTCGTCCAGCACCGGGTTCGACCAGTCGGCCCGGGGACTCGCCGCCTCAAGTTATATCTAAAGTTCCACCTGCAGCCACACAAGTATTGTGCCGGCACCCAAGCCCCCTCTTGCCAAAAGTCGCAGCTCGAAGAAACGACTGTCCGACTGGTAAGAGCCAAGGGCAAGAAAGGATGCCCACGCGTAAAACGGCTAAGGACTAACGAACTTGTATAACACAAGCCGGCGTCCCACCCCGCCAGCCGACTACTAGAGCAGTCGGCCGGCCGGCTTCCCGTTCACCTTGCTGCAAATCTGAAAAAGCTCAAGTACTTGCCTTCCCAAAAGGACCAAGTCCTTCTCCGGCCACAGACTGCAGAGCAGCTGTCCGGCTGGGAAGGCGGCGGCCAAGGGAAGGCGGCAAAGGAAAAAGCCAAAGGATAAAAAGCAAATGTAAATGGAAGCCAAACACATGCATAATATTTACACAAAAGAACTTCGAAAGGCCAACATTCAACATAGTCTGAATACACCCCTAGTGGGTGGAACTGCGCAAATTTAAAAGATTGTTCAAAGAAGTAATAAGCAGGAAAGCTAGGACGGCGGATCAAGCCAGGGGAACAACAGGCGAGTTGGGTAGGTTGGTGGAGTCGGCGGTGCCGGCTGGAGGAGTGACCGGCTGGCGAGTCTCGGCATCGTTGTTGGAAGCACGACCGGGCTGAGGCGGGCTGGTTGCTTCACCATCCGGCGCAGCGTCTTCGTCATCCTCTCCCTCTTCCTCTTCGCCCTCATCACTGGAGGCAATCTCCTCCGCCGAGTCCTCACCTTTGGCCGGGTTCAACCCGAACCACTCCTCCGGCTGAGCGACGCCGGCGTCATCCACCTCAGGAGCAAATGCGCTGGTATCGGTATACTCGGCGATCGCCGAGGTGCGCTGGATGATAGCCGGCCGCACCGCCTCCAGCTCCACGTCAGCCTCCTGCCGCCAGGTGCTCAACTGGTCCAAGTTCAGCCCAGGATACCAAGCCCGGACGAACTCCAGAGCCCACCCAGCACCGGAGCGGGCCGCTGACACCTTCCAAGCCTCGAAGCGGCCGACTGCGACCTCCAGCCAGTCGGCGGTCCGACTTGGGGTGCACGGAATCACCTCGCCAGGCCAGAGGGCGGCCAGCACTTGCGCTCCGATGCGCTGAAGATGGCGGAGCATGCGATGGGCCGGCTGCAGGCGGGCTTGAAGCCCCAGAAGCTGCTCCTGAAGTGACCGGCTGGCATTCGGCGCAATCTCGGCCCCCGCCTGCCGTCGCGCGTCGCGGTAGGCCTTGATGGCTTGGGTGGCGGTGGCTGAGTAGCCGAGGAAGTAATCTGCACAAAGAGGAAAGCAGTGACACAAAATCAAAAAATGATTCAGATAGTAGAAGGCAGGCAAGGAAGCAAAGAAGAAGAAGGCCTACCATCAATCAAGTCTTCCACCCGGCTATAGCCTTGGCTCAGCGCCTGCCTCATCTCGGCCCAGTTTGCCACCTCGGTCTCGTACTCGGCTTTGAGGGCGGCCTCACTGTCCTGCGCCTCCTTCAGGGCCGCCTTGTGGCTTTCCTCCTGGTCGGCCAGCTTCTTGGCCAGGCGGTCACGCTCTTGAGCCAGGGCGGTGCACTCGGCCTCCTTGGCACGAAGGGCGGTCTGGGCTCCGCTCAGCTAGCTCCTCAAGTCAGCATTGGCCCCTGCAATATAAAGAAAGAAGTCGTCAGGAAAAGATCCGACCCGACTACTCGGTAGTCGGCCCGAATCTCGGGGACTACACCCAGTGGGTGCGCTGACGCACCCCCACTTAAAAGAAAAACAAAGTGCTTACTCCAGCTCTCGGTCAGATCAGAGGCTTTCTGATTCAACTCCTGGGCCTGGGAGTTGAAGGCGGCCGCGCGGAGGTTGTGGTACTCTTGCAGAGAAGACAAGGGACGTGAGTAAGAACAAGATGGTAATCAAGCTTTCCAATAAGTTCCAAGCCGCCTGCTCAGCACCCGGCTCGGAACTCGGGGAATACACCCAGTGGGTGCGCTGACGCGCCCCCACGGAAGAAATTAAAAGCAATCAAAGGAGCAGGAGGACTCACCCGAATAACCGACCGCATCGTGAGAAACTCCTGGGTGTACTGCTTCAGCGCGGTGGCTTGGGCCTGAAGCCGGTTCCGGACGTCCTGCGCCGCCACATTCAGCACGGCTGTCCCGCCGCCCGACGTCCACCCGGACGAGCTGTCGCTGGCCGCCTCTAGGTCCTGGGCTGACGAGTCGGCGTCCACGGTCTTCTGCGCGTCCGGCGCTGAAGTCGCCTTCCCCGCGCGCCGGCGAAGCGGTGACGAGATCACAAGATCCCCTCCCATGGTCGGCTCATCCCCAGCCAACTGCGCTGGCGGTACTTCAGGCCGGCCTCCTCGGCCCGCTCGAGTCAGCGACGATGGCGCCGCCTCACTCTCCATCTCCAGCTGGCCGCGGACGGCCTCCTCCAACGGGGGCATAGGGGTGTCAGGAGCCGTGGCGCGGAGGGGAATGACGAACTGCGGAGGCTGGTTCTGTAGGGCCTCCGCCTCCCTCTCCGCATCTGCGTCCTCCGCTTGGGCCTTGGCGGCCGCGACGGCTCGCGCCTCCGCCGACTTCTGCTCCGCCTCTCGAGTCGCCCTCCGCTCCTCCGCCTCCCGCTCCTCCCGCGCTTCCCGCGCGTTTCGCTCCGTCACCTCTAGGAGGTTGGCGCGGGGATCTACCCGGCGCGAGCTTGAAGACCCTCCTACGGCTCCGACTATGGAGGCGGCCGGGGCTCGCCCAAGGGAAAGAGGGGCCCTGTTTGATAAATAGAGAAAAGGGTTTGGAAAAACATCAACCGAAGAAGAAGAAAAAAGAAAGGCATGAGAACAGCGACACTTACGCTGAGACCGCCTGTGGCTGCTTCACCACCTTACAGAAGCGGGCTGCCTTCACAACCGCCTCGTCCCGTTTGGTCGCTGCCGCGGTACTATTGGGCTTCCTCAGCCGACTGCCGAAGTGGGTCGATGCGGCCCAGCACTTCTGCGCGCCGCCCTGGGCAGTCGGCCCGGCGGATGGGCCCGCACAATGGTGATCGGGCGCCGGCCGGCGGCGTGCGATGACTTCGGTCTCGTCATCATCTGGCCAGTCCTCGAGGTCGGCCCCGAGCCCGGACCCGCCTGCGTCGCTGCCTTCCCCCGCGACGTCGTCTTCCATGGCAGCCGCCCCCAGGTCTGGGTCGTCTACGTCGTCCATCGTACGGTCGGGGAGGAACTGGCGTTCCACCCCTGCGACCCCGGTTGCTGGCGGAAGCATGGGGTTCTACCAAAGAAAGGCCGGCTGGTTAGGAGTCGGCCACCATGAACTCGGCAACAAGCAAAGATAAAGAGGAAGAGAAACTTACCACCGGCGGAGAATTGGCGCGAGAGTACGGCACCTTGCCATACTGCCACTCCTCGGTGAGCTTGCAGTTGGAAATGTAGTTCACCATGTAAGACACCTCGGCGTGAGGCATCTCCTTGGTGCTTAGCCGGCACGGGTCGAAGCGGCCGCTCATCTGGCAGATCATATGAGGTCGGCCCTAGAGCAGGAGCACCCGGCGCTCCACGAAGGCGGCCACCAGGTCGGCCCCGGACAGACCCTCCGACTGGATCATCACCCGGAGCCGGGCAATGGAGGCGGACCCGCCCGGAGACAGCGACCTAGACCGGAAGGACCATGAAGGCTGCCTCCTAGCCGGCGGGCCGGCTATGTAAGCCGGCAGGTTGACGAAGTCGCCCTGTGGAGCAATATTCTTCACATAAAAGTAGGACTTCTGCCAGAGCTTCACCGACAGGGTCAGCGGGATGAGCGGAAACAGGTTGTTGTCGCTCGCCCTCCGCATGGCGATGAAGGCACCGCATGGGGCGGGCATGCCCGCGACGATGGTGCCGAGCTTGCACTGAAAGAACTCTCCCCACAGTTCAAGAGTGGGGAGGACGCTGAGAAAACCCTCGCACAGGGTGACGAAGGCCGACATCAGCATCACCGTGTTGGGAGTGAGGTGATGTGGCTGGAGATGATAAAATTCAAGGAACGAGCGGAGGAACCCGCTCGCCGGCAGGCCGAAGCCGCACAGGCAGTGTGAGCGGAAGATTACCCGCTCGTCCTCTTCCGGCGCCAGCGAGATTTCCCTCTCCGGCGCGAGGCGGACCCGCACAAGATCCGCGCCCAGCAGCCGCCGCGTCCGACGGAGGAAGTCGAGGTGGTCGTCGTGGACGTTGGAGCCGTCCCAGGAGCTCGACAACGCCATGGGAATGGCGCGCCAGCGAGAAAGGTGCAACGAACGGAGGGTGCATAACCCAACTGCGACGAAGCAATGGCGAGCCAAGAAGATTGGCAGGAAGGCCGAGCGGCGGCAGGTAGCTGTCGTGACAAGAGGAGGAAGAAGAAGGAGGGGGCAGAGCGAGGGAGAGCGGGCGAGCGTTTGGCGCTCCCCTCCTCTCCCCCTACTTATAGCCTCATGCGGCGAAGCCGAGGAGGCAGGACGTGGGGGGATGTGGGATTAACTACACCCACTCCCCCACGCACCGTGATTATTGCACCATTACGGTGTGGGGAAACCACCGCTGGGGCACGCGCGGTCCGTCCAGGCCGCAGAAGATCCGCGCGTGGGCTGAGGCCCTGTAGTGGCGGGCCCCAGACTGCGGCGGCGTCCCGTCGCGCGCGTGGGCTGGCAGGCCCCTCCAGCCGGAGGATGCCACGTGGCGCGTGGACAACAAGCGGTCAGCTCACAGCCGGACTCGCGCGCCGACTGGCACCCGCCTTCAAACTTCGAGATCTCTAAGAGACGACGCGCCTAGTCGAAACCGGCTTCTAGTTCCCGACTCCTCAAGATAGGAAGCTGACTGAGCTCCTCGACTTTTTTCTGCCTTGGAGCCCAACCAGCTTCGGGGACTACTGTCGGAGTAAATGACAATTGGGTAGCCTAGCCGGCTTCCCCTGGTACTTCAGAAAAATTACAGACCGATCAAGCCTCCAAGAGTCCAAGACACGGGGCCGCCTTCCCCTAGCCGGCTACCTCTCAAGCCGGCTGCGCGAAGGCGGCCCAACCCTGAAATCTTTGCGAAACAAGACCACGAGAAGGCCGACTACTAGGAGCCGGCCCCTCAGCAGGCGGCTAAGATCTCGCCCTCAGAGTCTGCATGCACATAACGGCAACAAGACGGGGCGTGGCTACAGAAAAGCCTACCCCCCCAAATCCCGGCGCACGCCTGGCCACAGTGCACCATACGGTGCGGCCATCCCCGTCCGGCGCGGCACTATTGCCATGATGATCATGACGTCACCCACGGCGAGCGGCCAGTACGACCCGTGGGTGGCGGGCCCCCTTGGTCAGGGAGATCCCAAAGGCGGCCGGGCTTCCCGCAGCCGGCCAGGGATATGGCCGGCTTTCGATAGCCGGCCAGCTTTCTCCCTCCAAGGAGGAGCTTCATTAAGGAGACAAGAGAAGGTAAGGTTATAGTGATGAGCCGCCTCGTGGCGGCACTGTAGCCATGCTTACCATGACAAAGCCATCATCACCAGGGGCAAGGTAACAGTAACCAGCCCCCGACAAGACCCCCGGGCGGTGGGGCCGGCCTGTCGGCCAAGGGGTCGGCAGCCGGCGGGCCCACCAGTCGGCGGAGAAGCCGGCGGGCATGGACACAGATGGCTGGGGCCCACGCCGAGCCGAATTACCATTGTACCCCTGGGGGGTAGGCCTATATAAACCCCCAGGGTTCCCACGCAGGGGAGATCTCTCTTTGGATAGATTTTAGACACCACAAGGAGAAGAGGAGCGGGCTAGCTTGGCCCTCCTTCATCCTTTCACCGAACAGCTCAAGGAGCATTCTGTAGCTACCCTTCGAGCTAGTGATCATGCGGAGACCCTGCAGAGCAGCATTAGGGGTGTTATCTCCACGGAGAGCCCTGAAGTTGGGTAAGATTCACCGGCGCGCATGTCTTCGCCTTATCCCGTTTCCAGGCACCGGCGATGTATTATTGGCTCCCACAATGATAAGCCATCCATTGGCATATGTCGCACCAACCACCCGACACTTCTCCTGAGGATGCTCCACCCAGCCTCGCGAGAACGATCGGGCTGAAGAAGCACGAGCGCCGTCTCCACCTTCACTCGTGGAGAGGGGTGCGGCCGTGGGAGGCAATCTAGGCTCAAGCAGTACCACCTCGCCCTCCCTTCTCCTCTTCGCCGCAGGCCTAGTTGCACAACGAAGAAGAAGAGTCAGAAGCAAGCATCAGAAGCAAGAACAAGGTGGGACGAGAACACTTACTGGTCCACAGCGGCATAGTCCCTCCGCTTCGGGAGCTTGAAGCCGGAGAGCTTCGCGACACGAGGCGCGGGCACGCCAGCTTCGGGAGCAGAAGCAGGGGCAGCAGCTGGGCCGGAAGTAGCTCCAGGTGGCGCCAGAACAGAAGCGGCGTCCCAGGAGATCAGCGTTGATCGACACCTCATCGAGATTACGGGCGGCTCCCCCTTCTCCTGGCGGGCGCCAGCCTCGTCGGTGTCAGGAAGGGTGCGGAGGATGTCAACTTTGCTCAAGGGGGAGGTCTCCCCCATCCCTTCAGGGGTCACCTCAGAGTCTTCCTCCTCTTCCTCCCCGTGGGACTCACCAGAAGACAGCTCCACTGGCGTTGGCACCGCAGGGGCCCCAGTGGGCGCCGACGGCACCAGCCCGCGCCCATCAAAGGTCAGCCTGGTGGCCGCGACCTGCGCCCCATCCTTGTGGCGGAACAAGGGAGTGAAGACACTCTACGGGTACTCCTGGTCGTCCCCGACCAGGAGGCGTAGAGTCACAACCAGCTCACCGTCGGACAAGGCTTTCGGGCTCAGGCGAACCTTGTCCTCTTCGTCCCCAAGCTCCCACAAGGGGCACGTATGCGCCTGAAGCGGGGCTACGTGCAACATCAGGAATTCCCTCAGGAGCATGGCCCCTGTCACCTTTGTCGCCTTCGCGTTGCCCGGCTTCAGGTCGGTGTTCATCTGCTCCAGCACCAACTTCGCCCTCTCATCGGTGAGCTTCACGCAAGATCACCCCTTGTCGGACTGGGGCATCTCTGCTGGTAGCATCAAGCGTGGGTGGATGCACTTGGCGTCCATCATGGCCCACTTGCTCCTGAAGCCGCCGGCCTTCTTCCCAGTCTTCGAGATTGAGTTGGCCTTGCTGGCTGCAATGAAATTGGCACACCCGGAGGTATGACCCTCGTTGATGTGGAGGAAGAAGAAGTGGCACAACAGAGCCACGAACGACATCACACCGAGGTACGCCTCACAATAGTAGGCGAAGATCGACAAGAGAAGGATAGAGTTGGGATGAAGATGCAGCGCCTGCAGCCCGTAGTGGTCAAGGACCTCATAGAAGAAGTCAGAGAAGGGGGGAACCAGCCCTGCGACGATGCTGCTCGTGAAGAAGGGGAAGAAGGTGCTTCCCTCGGGCTCCAGCACGTCGGAGCCGCCCGGAGCTGAGTCTTCCCCCTCTCATTGCTTTCCCCCGCTGTCAGCAAGCGCGTGGCGGCGAGGTTCTTCTCCGAGACATTGGGCGCGTCAAGAGCTAGCTCGTACCAAGCCGGCGACGAGGCAGGCTTGACCTTCCGGGGCGCCATTGGTCGCTAATGCGGAAGGGGATGGGAGTAGATCTAGAGATTTCGGAAGCAGGGAGCAAGAAAGGGGAGCTGGAGCAATGCGAAAGGAAGCAATTAAGGCAAGCACTTTCTATGCCAGCCTTTTGACAGTCGGGCAGTTGCCGAGGCGACGTGGGAAGCGGAGATGCCCACGTCTAATCAATCGCCACACGTCGACCAAGGCTGCAGGCTATTGGGGCCCGCGGCGCTCCGCACTTGCCCTTTGGCTTCGCTTCGAAGCCAAGCCCGAGCGTGCCTTGGGCCCGGGGGCTACTGTCGGCGTTCTGGGAATGGGGGTCCCCAGACTTGCCTACCAGTGGCCCCCGGCATGGCTCTGCAAGCGGGCCCATACGACCCATCTTCACCAACGAGCATTCAAGACCCTCGCGAGGTGGACGACACAAGACCACCTCGGGAGCGGCCTCACCGGGCTGGCTTGTGAGGGGCGGAGAGATCAAGGCAAGGAAAACCTTGCGAGGTTCCAATGATGTGAGCCATGACGATCGAGACCAGGCAGGCGCCAGGATGGAGCCAACACGCACAGTGTCCTTGTTTCCTCTTTGGTGCTAAGGAGGCAAGCACAGGCGAGGAGTACTGAGGCGTCAAGCAAAGGTTTCCACATCGGTGCAACGAGACCAAGACTAGCAGGATGGCAAGACGGAGGTCACCATGGAGCCCAAGGCGGCGTCACCACCAGAGCCTTTGGCAGGCGAAGACTACTTTTGTCAGGATAACTTGTACTAGCTGTCCCCTTTCAAATTGGCCGTTGTTGACTCCTTTCCTGCTCAATACTTGGGGAGAGGACCAGGGCCTCTATAAATAGGATTAGCCACCACAGTAGGAGGCAACTGAACTGAACTGAACTGAAACTGAGCCTTAGTCATCTCATCTTGGACTAGATCCAACCCATCCACACACCCACCAAGCACAACAACACCTCGCTTCAGGAGGCTGTTCTTCCCCTTATACTGTTCATCCTCAGCCCGAGAGGCAATCCACCACACCACACAGGAGTAGGGTATTACACCACAACGGTGGCCTGAACCAGTATAAATCTTGTGTCTCTTGTGTTGCGAGTACGTCAAGCTTGCCTTTGAGATCGTGGCGAGGTTAAGGGCGTAAGTTAATAGGGGAGATCTTCATGCGCACCCCAGTGTTCGAACCTTGAGGGTTTTGCCGGAACCCGAGATCGGACAAATCCCAATCTCGATCTATGACAAGTCAACAAACACCATCGGACACACCTGTAGAGCATCTTTATAATCACCCAGTTACGTTGTGACGTTTGATAGCACACTAAGTGTTCATCCGGTATTCGGGAGTTGCATAATCTCATAGTCGCAGGAACATGCATAAGTTATGGAGAAAGCAATAGCAATAAACTAAACGATCATAGTGATAAGCTAACGGATGGGTCAAGTCAATCACATCATTCTCTAATGATGTGATCCCGTTCATCAAATGCCAACTCATGTCTATGGCTAGGAAACTTAACCATCTTTGATTAACAAGCTAGTCAAGTAGAGGCATACTAGTGACACTCTGTCTGTCTATGTATTCACACATGTACTAAGTTTCCGGTTAATACAATTCTAGCAAGAATAATAGGCATTTAACATGATATAAGGAAATATAAATAACAACTTTATTATTGCCTCTAGGGCATAATTCCTTCATAGGCTCCCCCTACATGTATGCAATCATGTGAATATGGAATATAAGATCATGCCAATGCATAAGCATGACAGAGCAAGCAATGGGTTACATGTATCTTGGCTATATGCATCAGAGCAAATGATGTAACTATAGGAAATGCACCTCCATGTTCATGATTCCTTCTTGCAACAATAGCAAGAAATCATCATGCACATGGATGTGATGCATATACTTACCTTGTGGTCTTGAGGTAGCTTTGGAAAAGATGAACCTGAGTAAACAAGGTTAGATAACACACGAACACCTACTAGACAAAGCAATTTAAGAAACCACAAGAGTACCAAGATTGGGATGACATGTAGAGATTGAGTACTAGGTACTCTATTTGATATAGACATTGTAAGGGCATATTTATCCCTAAGGTGTTTTGGTGATTGATGACAATGCGTTTGCGGACTAATCGTGTGTCTTGAGTTTCCCAGACGTTTCTTCGCTAGTCACAACATGGTTTGGTGTCCCTCGAAGACTATTAAAGACGACGTTTTTCTACGTTTCTTTTTGGTGGATTTGAGTCATAGGAAAGCCGTACTATTAAGAGGGGGTCCGCGTCAGAAAGGTTCGGGTGGAATCATCACGTACACATTTCTTTCTAGTCCCCTCCTTTCCCTCCACCTTGGAGCATCCTCCATTTTTATCTCTTTACCTTGTTCTGGCTGCTGTGTTGGCTTGCGGTAGTACTGCTCCCTAGTGAGCGGTAGTACCGTAGCCACCAGCGGTAGTACCGTGCTATGGAGCGGTAGTACCGCGGGTGCCCACGGTAGTACCGCTCCTCTAGAGCCGTAGTACCATGACCCCCAGGCCAAGTACCGCTCCCTCGCGGTAGTAGGGGCGGATGTAACTTTTTACATCCGCGCTACCACGGTAGTACCACATCCCTTGCGCGGTAGTACCATGCGCGGCCTAGCTCAGCTGCCAGGCGGTAGTACCGCTCCTCCGCAGTAGTACTGTGTTGGATTTTTGTTACGTACATTTTCCAGCGGAAGTAGGCACGGATGTTCTGTTATCCACGCTCTTCCCAGGCTTGCGGTTCCCTGCCTTGCGGTAGTACCGCAAGGGGGAGCGGTAGTACCGCATCTGCAGAAGTACCGTCCTCAGCCCATGTGCTTAAGGTCTGCCCTAGCTACTGCTGCTGCTGCGGTAGTACCGCGGCTCCTCACGGTAGTACCGCGTGGCCTCGCGGTAGTACTGCTGTTTTGGAGCGGTAGTACCGCTGGTCGCAGGCTGGTAGGTGGATAACGGTTGGTTTTTCTTCCTTAGATATATAAGGGGTGTCTTCTTCCTCGTCTTGACTACCTCTTCCAACCCTAAGCTCCATTGTTGCTATAAGCTCCATTTTCGCACGATCTCACTCCCTAGCCAATCAAACTTGTTGATTTGCTCGGGAGTGGTTGATGTTGGTGTCAAAACCGGCGGATCTCGGGTAGGGGGTCCCGAACTGTGCGTCTAGGCCAGATGGTAACAGGAGGCAGGGAACATGATGTTTTACCCAGGTTCGGGCCCTTTTGATGGAGGTAAAACCCTACGTCCTGCTTGATTAATATTGATGATATGGGTAGTACAAGAGTAGATCTACCACGAGATCAAGGAGGCTAAACCCTAGAAGCTAGCCAATGGTATGATTGTTATATATGAAGTTGATTGCCTATGGACTACAACCCTCCAGTTTATATAGACATCGGATAGGGTTAGGGTTACATAGAGTCGGTTACAATGGTAGGAGGTCTTGAATATCTGCATCGCCAAGCTTGCCTTCGACGCCAAGGAAAGTCCCATCCGGACATGGGACAAAGTCTTCAATCTTATATCTTCATAGTCCAGGAGTCCGGCTGAAGGTATAGTCCGGCTACCCGAACACCCCCTAATCCAGGACTCCCTCAGTAGCCCCTGAACCAGGCTTCAATGGCGACGAGTCCGGCGCGCAAATTGTCTTCGGCATTGCAAGGCGGGTTCCTCCTCCAAGTCCTTCATAGAAGATTGTAAACACCAAGAGTAGTGTCCGGCTCTGCAAAATAAGTTTCCCCATATTGCCATAGAGAGAATAATATTAACACAAATCAAATCTGCTGACGTATTCCGCAGTGCGTCATCACACTACGGCCAGGTCCTTTGCTTGAATCGTTTTTATTTTTCCACCTCAGCATGTTTTGCGAGGCGGTTTCCTTGGCACGTCTTGTCAAAGCAGAGATCGTGGACCCCCTTTACGGGATTCTCATCAATACGGACGTGGGTAACCCAACCGCGCCCGTTAGCATGTTTTCTCGATTAAAGGCGAGTCCCAAACGGTTACGGGGAGGGCTCCTGGTATTCAACCTCTTATAAAGAGACCAGGGCCTTACTCCTTTTCTCCAATCCCAAAACAAGTTCGCCCGTCGCCTCGAGTTCCAACACCCTAGGCTCCAGATTCCGGGCGCCTCAGACCTTTGACAATGTCCGGTTCCGACCTTCAAGGCCAATGGATGCCCTCCACCGTCACGGAGGAGGACGTGCTAAAGTTGAGAGAGGCTAAGTTCTTGACCGCCGAAATTCCGCACAGGTTGCCTGCTCAAAGGAAGGCTATCCCCAGTCGCCAGCCCGGTGAGAGCGTAGTGTTCATGTCTCACTTCCTTCGGGGGTTAGGCTTCCCGATGGATCCCTTCGTGAGGGGGCTGCTGTTTTATTACGGGCTGGAATTTCATGACTTAGCTCCAGAGTCCATCCTCCACATTTCCTCATTCATCGTTGTGTGCTAAGCGTTCCTCCGTGTTACTCCTCACTTCGGATTATGGCTCAAGACTTTTGGAGTGGAGCCGAAGATGATCGAGGGACAGCACGCAGAGTGCGGAGGCGCTGTCATAAGTAAGAATGCTGATGCTCCATGGCCCGAGGGCTCCTATCAAGAGGAGCTTGGCTTATGACAACGTGAATGGTTCTATATCACCGTTCCCAGGAGCGCCAAGTGTGTGGCGCCTCCTGCCTTTCGCTCGGGTCCCCCACCACGGCTAGCGTCATGGGTCAACAAAGGATTAGATTGGGGGTTATCCAAAGACGTGCCCCTGTTGCAGGGCCGCATTAGGGATCTCTTAGAAGGAGACCTCAACCTGGTCAAGGTGACGCAGGTCATGCTGATTCGCAGAACATTGCCCGGCAAACGTCGCTCCCTTCGTCTGTGGGAGTTTAATCCGGAGGGACCGCGAGCTCTCCAGCATTTTATGGGGGCAACACCCATGGAGATGTATAAACTGTTCTTCGGATCACAAATGATGTGTCCGGATTTGACCGAGGACGCAGGCCTAAGCTGCAATCGCCTGGATACCCAAGTAACTAACCTTGTGCCCGGACCTACTATCCATATAATCATCATAAACTTGCCCCTAAAAGAGTTGTCCTTCTAAACAGGAGTGGATAGCAAAGGCAAAGCTGATCAGGTGTCCGGCTCCCCTTCCCGAAACCAGGCCGGATCCCGTGCTTGTTAGGATGTTGAAGATAATGCCTTTGGAGGGAAGTAATGGGAAGGACAAGGGAACTATGGCCTCCTCGAAGGAGGCTGCTCCGAAGGGAGGAACCGACAATTCCTCTCCCAAGGGGAAGAAGAGGGCCGCCTTTGACGACCCGGAGACCATGGCCCCGAAGCGGGGGAGAAAATCCTCGTCAGAGGGTCCGACACCGGGGAGTTCCTCGGCCGAACTATGCCCTCAAAGGGATCAGCCCTCCAGCGAGCCGTAAGTAGAGAGAGGTTTTCCTTTTGAGGGATGAGAGAAATCCTTGATTTATATCTGAGAAGATTAACCGAAATTTTACCTTGTAGCTCGGACCTCAGCCCTTCTCAGCAGAGCTCGTCTTCGGGGGATCTTCTTCCAGAGATGATGGAGAGCGGGACGCCTCCCCCTGCCGTACCGCCTAGCGAGGCGGGCGACCCTGAGGTGTCGTCGCGGAGGGTTTCTCTGAATCCGGCAGGGGCGGAAGATAGCTATGTTGTCCCCCAAGGCTCTCCGCGTCCGGCCTTCGAAAGAGGCCATAGGACAAGTCCGGCACCGTCTCGTGCTCGACCGGAGGAGCTAAAGATTCTGCTGGGGCGAGCTTCTATCTCAGAGGAGCACCGTGCATTGATGGGCATGGTGATTGAAAGGATTTCATCCACAAAAAGCGGATTGCATGAGGCCGTCAAAAGTTTACTGACGGGTTTTGAGGTACGTCACATAATGTACACTTTTGTCAGTTGCGCATAAGTAAGATGCGCCCTGTGTAGATAGTAGCCCCTGAGACTCTGCATGCTGTCAAGAAATGACGGCATGCAGAGGATCATAATCCCAGGTCTAAGATGTCGCCTTTGAATGTAGGTGACGAGGTGTCCGGAATCAAGCCAAACTGATGATGTGGCCGAACTAAAGCGGCAACTGGACATGGCAGATGCCGACATCGCGCTTGTCAACAAGCGGCTTGATGAGGCTCAAGGTATGTAATTCTTCGGGCGGCATCAGGTAAGAGGAGCTTCATGCCAGTGTCTTACAATGTATGTGCTTGACGCAGATGGTACGACCACCATGGAGAATCTTAGGGCAGAACTTGCCCGAGCTAAGGAGCAAGCCAGAAAAAGCGATGCGGCTGCCGAGAAGGCCCTTGAAGAGCTGAGAGCCGAACAGGCTGCTCACTGCCGAAGCAAAGAAGAGATGGCCGAGATGGCCGAGAAGTTAAAGAGTGCTGCAGACCGTTGCAAACTTCTTGAGAAAGAACACCGGGCGAGACAGACGGACTTAGAGAAGGCCGTTGCCGATGCCAAGGACGCTCGCTCTGTGATGAGAGCTGCGAAGGAGGTGCTGCGTCAGGCCGAACAGATTGCGGCTGGAAAGCCCTTTATGCTGCGGAGGAAGTTTTGTGATCCGAAGTTTGCTCCGTTGGACCGGATGTGGAGTGTGGAGGACACCTATCTGGATTTGGCAGCAAGTGCTGCTGATGCGACCGAACACTTTCGAGATCTAAAAGATCACGAAGTGGAAAAGCTTTTCTGGTCATAGTTCCACAATCCAGAGCGTCCGCTGGCAGTGGATGATCATTTGGCTCAATGGGCCGAACTGAATAGGTTGTCTGGACTCGCCATGAAGTATGTCATGGGTCACCTGTGGCCGGGGAGATCGGAGCCGAAGAGTTATTTCAGCTTGGTGCAGCAATTCCTTGACGCGGTGCCGTGTATAAATGTAATGAAGAGGTCAGCATGCATAGAGGGCGCTAGGATGGCTCTTGCCCGTGTTAAGACATACTGGGCAGAGATGGAGACCACCGTTGTTGCGTCCCGAGATTCAGACAAAAGCCGAGTACCCTCCGAGCACTATTTTCAGGAAGTTCTTGAAGGTGCTCGTGTAATAGAGACACAGTGCCCGAAAGATGCTATGTTATGATAGCATATATAATTATAAAGTAATATTTTGATAAACTGTAGTGGCCTTTTTTATACTTGAGCCTCCAAGTATTGGGAACACCTCCTGTGCGGCCGTTTTAAGATATATATATATATATATATATATATATATATATATATATATATATATATATATATATATATATAGAATCTGAAAGATGGCAGTCGTTGGCTTCAGCCCCCACGCACATAGTGCGGGGGTGCTCGCAGAAGACGCATTTTCACACTTAACCCAACGTCTTGGTCCTACAAAGGAGGTGATAGCGCAGCGGGCCAGGCAACCGGACTATAATGCTTTAACACTTTCACTTAGCCATAGGGGTTTGACAATGAGACTATTTAGGTAGCTCCTTGGTGGCAACTGCGCTCGTCCGAGTTCGGGGTGCGTATGTGCCTGACCGGGAAGCGGCCCTTCGTTAAAGCGGAGGAATACGATAGATTCCGATAGGTCATCGAGTGGCTGACCAGTCTCATGCTACATCATGACAGTCAGTTTTCGGCTTTCTCTACTTAGGTGCTCGCCTGGCCGAACCGGGGCACAATCGCAGTAGTTCTCCTGGTGCTACCTTAGCCGATAGAGCGGAACGTAAGGTAGCCGAACTCAGGAGCCAGGCAACCCAACATTTGACCAAAGACATGATTCGGAGCTGATGCATATAATGCCAAAACTCACGACGCCGAACACTCCCTAAGGTGTTCGGTCTTTATGAGTGCGGGCGAAACAACACTCTTTATTAAAAAGATCCCCTAGTGTCCAGGTACGTGCAAAAAATCTGACGTGGCCACATGCCAAGACGCCAGCCTCCTCCTTGGTTATATCAGAAAGAAAAAAACCAGGGGATGTGTAGCAACAAGAGACAGTAAAAAAAGGTTTACGCAGGGTCTTAATCTAAAAAGAATCCTTTAGGACGGGTCCCTACTGCACGTCTGTGCCTGTGTCTTCGTTGTGCCGTATCCTAGACGGGCGCCGCACGACGTTCATCTGTAAAAGAGAGGAACTAAGTTGAAAACGGGTCGTGCCGAAAAAAGTTTAAAATAAGCAAAGTATAAAGTAAGATATATAAGGTTGAGCTTTATTGTCTCTTATTGTATATGCGTGGAGCCCCTAGTGCGGGGGTATATGGCTTCTAGGCCTGCATCAATGATGATTTTGCACCGAACTCGTCTATCCGTGTTCGTGGTCTTGAATGACCTATTTTGAAGTTTTTTGGCCGGTGAGGCCATTTTGCTATGGGGCTGTCAAAGCGGCCGCACAGTCCTCCGCTTGGGGAGGCGCACTTTAGTGCTTCCCCTTCAAAGAGATGATGCCTCATGGACCGGGTATTGCGTTAAAGCGCGCGAAAGCTTCGCGTCCCAGTAGTGCTTGATAGCGACTTGAGAACGGGACGCGGAGAGCTTTTCGCGGCGGAGGTTATCGGCAGAGCCAAATGTGACTGTGAGCCGGAGAAAACCCGTACAATGGGTGTCCGGACCAGGTATTACCCCTTGAAAGGAGGTTTTGCTGCGGTGGATTCTTGTTGGGTTTATCATCTGCTGGATTGTATCTTGATATATCAGGTTTAGTCCACTGCCGCCGTCCATAAGGACATTTGAAAACTGGAGTCCGCCAATTATTGGATTGAGTATCAAGGCAGTCCAGCCTACATTCTTGATATTCCTAGAATAATCTAGCTGATCGAAGATGATCGGTTTTGACAACCAGTGGCAGGACCCTTTGGGGATGGGCCGTGTGGTGCGTACCTTTACGGGCGCCGCACGTTTTGTTATGTGGAGTGAGTTCACTGTTTTTACTTCTTGTGGGAAGTTCTTTTGTTTCCTGGTGCTCTGCTTTTGGGGTTCGTCCTCGTCTTCGCTTGGTGTGTCGAGCCCCTTGTGTTCGGCATTGAGTCTGCCGGATTGTTTGAAAACCCAACAGTCTCTGTGGGTATGGTTGCAGGCTTCCCAGGAGTACTGTGTATCTGACATATCCTGTCTAGGATTTTATTTAGGTTGGATGGATCGTCCCTGTTATCCTGGGGGGCGATTTTTCCTGATTTTGTCGTGAGCCTTTGAATCCGGCATTGACTGCCATGCTCTTCAGACTTTTGTCCTTAGTCCAGCGACGGTCCTTGTTGCGTCGCGGTTTTCCGTTTCCATCCCTGGTTTCGGATGTACTTGGGTCGCTGGGGCTGCACCTTGCCAACCAGCTGTCCTCCCCTGCACAAAAGCGGGTCATGAGGCTTGTTAGTGCGGCCATTGTTCTTGGCTTTTCTTGGCCGAGGTGTTTGGTGAGCCATTCGTCTCGGACGTTATGCCTGAAAGCTGCTAAGGCTTCGGCGTCCGGACAGTCGACTATCTGATTCTTTTTAGTGAGGAATCTATTCCAGAACTGCCGAGCTGATTCTCCGGGTTGTTGAGTTATGTGACTAAGATCGTCTGCATCCGGAGGACGGACATAGGTCCCTTGAAAGTTTGCTCGGAAAGCATCCTTGAGCTCTTCCCAGCTTCCAATTGTGTTTTCTGGAAGGCTTTTAAGCCAATGCCGGGCTGGCCCTTTAAGCTTAAGGGGTAGATATTTTATGGCGTGGAGATCATCTCCTCTAGCCATGTGTATGTGGAGGATATAATCCTCGATCCAGACTCCAGGGTCTGTTGTTCCATCATATGCCTCTATGTTTACGGGTTTGAATCCCTCTGGGAATGCATAGTCCAGGACCTCATCGGTGAAACATAGGGGGTGTGCGGCGCCCCTGTATTTGGGTGTGCCGGATTCTGATGATGGCTTCATAGTGTTGCTTACGAGAGCTTGCTTTCTTGGCCCATAAATGGACCTGACTGGGCCATGATGCGAATCCTTAAGTGGGTCGCATGCCGATTTAGGTGTGGCGCCGCTTGCCGCTTTATGGGTTCGTCTATCCGACCGTGTGGCTTTTTCATTTTTTGAATGCGAGGGCTCTAGGGCCTCTTCGTCGAATTCAGGCAGTAGCTTTCTTTTCGGATAGCTTTTAGTGCGGCGACTGTCGCCGTACTTATCTGTGGTATTGATTACTTTGCTCCATCTAATCCGGAGTGCGTCTTCCGCTGTTTCTAGCTTCCGCTTCTGCTTCTTTAGGCTGCGTGCAGTTGCAACGAGCCTCTCATGGAAATTCTTCTGCTCCATAGGTTTATTCGGCGTGAGGTCGTACGGAATGCCGTTTTCGCCGGAGGAGGGATGTTCGGTTTCTCTATCCGTGTTGCCCTGTTCGGACGGTTGCTCTAAGGCCTGCTCGTCGTCTACCAGCTTGTCCTGCTCTATGGCTGGGTTTTTGTTGAGGCGGGGCTTGGGTCAGCGTTTACGCCGACGCTTTGATTGCTTTTCGGGGGGTCGATCTCCCATCCCATCCCCTTTTTCCTCGTTGTTGATTCCTTTAGGGGTATCCACCATGTACACATCGTGAGATGAGGTGGCTGTCCAATGCCCTATGGGCGTTGGTTCGTCGGTATCTGCTGCATCGTCATCCATGCTGTCGATGTCTCCAGAGTCGAAGTTGAGCACGTCATTTAAATTGTCGACAGTGCTACCAAGTGGGTGGTGGGTGGGCTTCGAATTTCTTCATCGTCCGTATCCCATCCTCGCTGACCGTAGTTCGGCCAGGGCTCTCCTGATAAGGAGAGAGTCTTGAGAGAGTTCAGGATATCGCCACAAGGCGAGTGCTGAAAGATGTCTGCGGTGGTGAACTCCATTATCAGCGCCCAATCGGATTCGATTGGCAGGGGCGCGGGGGGTTCGGAGTCCGGGGAGGAGTCCGGATCCTCGGAGTCACGGGTCGTGCAGAGTGCGGGGCTAGCGTTCGAATCGATCGCTTTCGGGATCGCAGCCCCCGAGGTGACGCCCAACCGCTCATCCTCGATTGGCGCAATAGGCTCCGAGTTAGGGGTTGGAACCGATGTGTGTGCGGCCTCCAGGACACTGTCCGGAGGCAGAGCTAGATCATGCCCCTCGAGATAGTGCGGCGCGCTTGGCCTTGGCTTGAACCCGTCGAAGATCAAGTCTCCGCGGATGTCAGCCGTGTAGTTTAAGCTTCCAAACCTGACTTGATGGCCAGGGGCGTAGCTTTCGATCTGCTCCAGGTGGCCGAGCGAATCGGCCCGCAGAGCGAAGCTGCCAAAGACGAAGATCTGTCCGGGGAGAAAAGTCTCACCTTGGACCGTATCGTTGTTGATGATCAAAGGAGCCATCGGGCCTAAAGGCGACGACACAGAGGAACTCTCAATGAAAGCACCAATGTCGGTGTCAAAACCGGCGGATCTCGGGTAGGGGGTCCCGAACTGTGAGTCTAGACCAGATGGTAATAGGAGGCAGGGAACACGATGTTTTACCCATGTTCGGGCCCTCTTGATGGAGGTAAAACCCTACGTCCTGCTTGATTAATATTGATGATATGGGTAGGGCAAGAGTAGATCTACCACGAGATCAAGGAGGCTAAACCCTAGAAGCTAGCCTATGGTATGTTGTTGTATATGAAGTTGATTGCCTATGGACTACAACCCTCCAGTTTATATAGACACCGGATAGGGTTAGGGTTACACAGAGTCGGTTACAATGGTAAGAGATCTTGAATATCTGCATCGCCAAGCTTGCCTTCCACGCCAAGGAAAGTCCCATCCGGGCACGGGACAAAGTCTTCAATCTTGTATCTTCATAGTCCAGGAGTCCGGCTGAAGGTATAGTCCGGCTACCCGAACACCCCCTAATCCAGGACTCCCTCAGTTGAGAATGCCCCGATCTACACTTCCACCAAGAGAAATTTGATTCCTCCCACTAATCCCTTGCGGATCTTGTTACTCTTGGGTGTTTGAGAACCTTAGACGGTTGAGGTCATCGCGGAGCCATAGTCCATTGAGGTGAAGCTTCATGGTGTCGTTGAGAGCCTCCAATTGAGTTGTGGATATTTCCCCAACTTTGTTTGTAAAGGTTCGATCGCCGCCTCCAAGGGCACCAATAGTGGAATCACAGCATCTCGCATTGTGTGAGGGCGTGAGGAGAATACGGTGGCCCTAGTGGCTTCTTGGGGAGCATTGTGCCTCCACACCGCTCCAACGGAGACGTACTTCCCCTCAAAGGGAAGGAACTTCGGTAACACATCCTCGTCTCCACCGGCTCCACTCTTGGTTATCTCGTGCCTTTACTTGTGCAAGCTTATTTGTGATATATCTCTTGCTTGCTTGTGTTACTATCTTTGTTGCATCATATAGGTTGCTCACCTAGTTGCATATCTAGACAACCTACTTTGATGCAAAGTTTAAATTGTTAAAGAAAAGCTAAAAATTGTTAGTTGCCTATTCACCCCCCTCTAGTCAACCATATCGATCCTTTCAATTGGTATCAGAGCCTCATCTCTTTATTAAGGACTTTACCATACGAAGAGTATGGTTGATACCGTAGACGGTGTGGAGGAACACTCCGGTGTGAATCCGATCTCGTCTACGGGCGATGGGGGAACCTCGGTCTCTCGTGACGAGTTCGATGTGGCCTTGGAGACATTGAAAACCTCCATGACGACCGAGGTTGAAAGCATGTTTACTAAATTCCTTGAAGGGCTTAAACTATCTACCGCACCGTTGAAAGTGGGTGATCCCACTGACAAGGTGACGGATGCTATCTTCGACAAGGGGGAAGCTAGTAGTGAAAAGGCTCCTTCTTCTAGTGGTAAAAATGGCACCGACATCTTTGCTCATGTGGAACCACCACTTGTTTATGGTGGACCGGTTCCTTCCACTCATTTGAATCATGCCGGTCCTTCCCCTAAGATTGTGAAAATGAGGACTTTGATTCTTGGGTTTACGGCTTTAAGCGTCATTTAAATCATGTGAACACTAATCTTTGGAGAATCATTGAAGAAGGTTTCCATCCGCATGATCCAAGCAACTTCACTCCTCGAGAAGCCGCGGTAATCAATTCAATGAGAATGCTCTCTTCATCATTCAAGATGCAATTCCACCCAAAGATCTACCTCATCTTCGGCCCTTCTCCTTGGCCAAAGACACATGGCTTTGTGTCGTATCGCTATACCGGGGAAGCGCAAGCATTCAACGCTCCAACTATGAAGTGGTGCAAGATAAAGCCGATGAGTTTGCAATGAAAGAAGATGAAGAACCTCGTGAGCTTTATCGGAGAGTAACCAAACTCACGGTCTCACTCTGAGATCACGGGAGCAAGGACACGGATGACAATTGGATCAAGCGCAAATTCCTCAAGGCAATGATGCCTTACCACAAAGGCCATGTCCTCCGTCATTCGTCAAAGGCCGGACTTACACACTTTGACCTCAAGTGAAGTGTTGGATGAGTTTGTGGCTATGAACATCTTGGACAAGACCGCCGACAATGCGGTGCTTCGCTCTCAAAGGGCAAAGTAGCCCAACCTTGCATTAAAGGCCAAGGTTTGCGGTGAAGAGGAAGAAGAAGAAGAAGAAGAGGAAAGCAACCCCGAAGATACAAAGTATGCCTATCATGAACACATGGCACTTGCTTCAAGGCAATTTTGGAGTAAGAAAAACTCAAGGCCAAACTTCAACAAGAACAACCACTACAAAAAAATACACTTCCGTGATGATACGTGTTTATCACAGTAGGTCGCTTTTTTTGTCATGCATGTACATCCATGACAAATTTATGACAGAATCAAGATAGTCATACCTGTGCTGTCGTAGAAGTGTTCCATGACATTACCAAAATTATCATCACGGAAGTGTCCACTTCCATGACAATAAATCACGCGTCACAGAAGTGCTTTCGTCAAGGGTGACCAACACGTGGCATCCACCGTAATGGAACGTCGTTAAGCTACCGGGTTGCGTTTCGGATCCGATAACCCATTAACAGCCCCGACCAATGGGGACTTCCACGTGTAAAATCATCATTGGCTAGAGGAAACACGTGTCGGCTCATTGTCGGGACAGATGTCATCCACTCACTGGACAGAAGGCGCCTATGATACGTCGACACGTGGCACGACCCAACAAGTTTAAATGGGCTGGCCCAACTAAAGGCCCACAAGATTTTGCGGACCATAATGGGTCGGCCCAGCTAAAGGCCCACGAGATTTTGCGGACCATAATGGGCTGGCCCAGCTAAAGGCCCACAAGATTTTGCGGGCCATAATGGGCCGACCCAGGTAAAGGCCCACAAGATTTTTGTGTGCCGTAAAGGGCCGGCCCAGGTAAAGGCCCACAAGATTCTTGCGGATCATAATGGGCCGGCCCAGCTAAAGGCCCACGAGATTTCGCCGACATTAATGGGCCGGCCCAGCTATAGTCCCACAAGATTTTGAGGACCCTAGTAGGCCGGCCCATTAACTGCCTGCCATGTTTTGGGCCAAATACCAACCCATATTTGATCCGGTCCATTAATGGCCTGCCATGCTCCGGGCCTAATAGTGACCCATATGAGATCCGGCCCGTTAAAGGCCTACCACGTTTTGGGCCAAATTACGGCCCAGATCAGGTCTGACCCTTTAAGAGGCTTTGGGCTCAATTATGGCCCATATCAGATTCGGCCCGTCAACTAGACACTATGCTTTTGGGCCCACTTGCTAAAGGCCCACTTAGTAATTCTGCCTGATATTAGTTTTGCCCTGTTAAGGGCCCGTTTAACATTTCAGCCCAATATTAATTTCAGCCTGTTAAAAGCCCGTCATATAGTTGGGCTTAACTACGACCCGGTTTGCATCCGGCCTACTCGCAGCCGATATCTGATTGGGCCAAACAAGGACCGAGACAATTTTTTGGCCAGTTAAAAGCCCATGATTTGATTTGCACAATCATGGGCCGGGGTTCATTTCGGGCTGCTGCCGGCCCATGAGCTGTTCGACACGTTTCAGGCCCAACCTACATCGTGATTGCATGACGGCCCGATTATGTACCGTAATTTTACAATTTGGCCGGTTTATTGCGAAGACATGATATATATACAGTAAAATAACTGCAACATCGTGAATAAGAAAAAAACCTAGACTATACATTAAAGAAATTACAGCATATTACATCCACTGGGCATCAAAGTTCGCACTATGATAATAAAGCACAAGCAGACAGCAGATTACATACACTGGGCATCAAAGATCGCCACCAGTGCAAATAAACACGCCAACAAAATAATATACAAAACCGACAGCACTTCAATAGAGTTCAAGAAAGGTTAGCCCTGCTGGGGAGCTGCAGCGCAAGCAGCTGAGCAAGATGATGAGACTGCTCTTGTTCAACACTTATATCTTCCTCACTCTGAAAGATAAACAAGCAGACAAATGACATGTTTTGCACATAAAAGTATCAGTGCTAACAATTCATCACATTTCTTAGTGACGAATAAAGTGACGCACTTTAAATTTGCATTAACACAATATGGTATTGTTCAGGTCAAGACATGGCGGGAAATGACATTGTGAAGGAGTTGGCAGCTTCACGACACCACTGGATTACAGATCAAGAACTCATAAATATCAATGGTTTGTGCTGTCAATTTATACAATTTCAGATTGGCAAATAAAGAGACGGTTTAAATAATAGTAGAATGATATGACATTGTTCATAGTTAAGACATTGCAGAATATGACATTGTGCTGTAGTGGGTAGGTTCACCACACCACTGGATTACGGATGAAGAACAAAATCATACATGCAGTGCAAAAGAAGATCACTTGCTCTGTATAGTTTAATTTACATGGTATGAAGAAGGAACTTGGTTGTACAGCTGAAAACTTAAATTGAGAAAGGACAAACTTTTGTTTATGAACTACATATAATAAACTTTAAACAAGCAATTTGATGCAAACACCAAAAATAAACAGCTGTTGTAGTCATGCCTAACCAAATATATACAACAAAGTTTGAAGGCTTGAGATGGACAAACTTACATTATTGGTGAAGACAGGCTCTATAAAGGCCTTGTCCATGCTGATGGGGGGCAATTCAAGAAGTTTACCACAGAATCTTCTTCAAAAGCATTGCCTTTATTCTACATTTTGTTAAGAGTAAATATAGATGTGATAATATACGAGAAAATGGAGAATATTTAAGATAAGATGAAGAGTGATGCTACATAACCAAGTAGCTATAAATGTAAGTGCAGCGATACAGGCAAAAGGTACAACCAAGAGTACCAACCTTATGGTAAGAGTAAATATAGATCTGATGTGTAGAAAATGGAGGGCAAAGGAAAATAAGCTGCAGAGTGATGGTACATGAACAACTACCTGACATTATAAGTACACTGATAAAGGACAACATGTACTTACAAGAATAATGCAGAGCTAAAAAACATTGGCATTGGATATATTCTACACTAATGTAACCATTCATATAGATCAGATAATTTGGAGCGAACAATTGATAAGCAAGCTATCATACATACTGCTGTCACATAATGAACCAGGTATGTATGCAAGTACAGTGATACAGGACAACAGGTACTAACAAGAGCAAAGCAGCGGGCAGCATATTTGCGATATCCTGTCATTCTTGTTAAACCGGAATTCTTCTTCGAGTAGATTTCCTGCAAAAAAGATCCGTAAGGCACATGCGTAAAAGTAGAAGTTCAAATTGTCATGTGATTTCATAGAAAGTACCTCATCCTGGGAACGAGACCAGTGCATAACAAGGTTTTTCCATTCAATGTCTTCTAAATTTAGCACAGGAGACTTCACCGGAAATTCATTTATAGACTTGCCATCAAAGTGTGATTTCCTCAGGTAACACCGATACTACTGCAATGCTTCCTTGAAAAGCACAAGCAAGCTTTGCTCGTCATGACTATCCAGATTGACCCTCTCCTAGTTACAACAATGTAATGTAAATCATAGATGTGTTCAATCAGCAGAAAACAGGAAAATAATAACCATGAATAATAGCACTTACACGTAAGTTGGACAGGAAGATGTGAAAATGGTGTTTGTCTTCACAATAATCTTCCCATGATGGGAATATATGCACGTAGTCCCTAACAACATTGAAAGCATTGTCTTATAAACTGGGAATAAATGGAATGGGGTTCCAATCTGCAGGAATTGGCCGTCTCTGCAGTTGGGATAGGTCTTCGGCCGGTGGACTTGCTGTACTTTTTGCTGGAGTGGGATTTTTCTGTGGTACAGCTGGTGCTATGGAAAATGAAATCGGTATACCTTTTGCTGGAGTGCAGGTCCTGTGTGGTGGGGCTAGTGGTGTGGCCAGTGAAGTATGGGTACAGTCTGCTGGAGTCAGTCCTACGTTTTGTGTCACTGGTTGTACAGCTAATATAAGTGGGGTGCTATCTGATTTCTCCGGCATCACCACGTTTTTCAAGGACTTTGCTGGTGCTCCTTCAGGTTCGGCAATCACCCTCTTCCTTTTTGATGTCTGATGCACAAGAACAACATTCGAGTGGAAAAACAAGGTATGATGACAGATGGAATATGTATTTATAATGGATGGGCATGGCATCTCGACATATATGATGAGTAAACTAAGCAGATGGCGGTGCAACAAAGTAGAAGAAATGCAAGACAACATATGCAAGATACGCGCAATCAATAAAACCTTGCCAAATTAGAACAGGCACCTTGATGGGTGAACAGGACAGGCCATCTGCCTTTGACTCCTCGAGGTTAGAATAATCATTAGGATAATATTCTGAACAAGAATCAACAGGTGGCGAGCGTACGAGTTCCATTGCTTCCAGAATGGCACTCAATGCCTTGCTGCCAATTTTGTAAGTCATTGCAGTGTTCCACAATATTCTTTTGATGCACGGATTCTGATATTCACTGTAATTGCGTATAATATCTGAGAACCATGAAAACATAAATAGTTGTGAGATTATCTTTGTAATGCAGATGATATTATAATATAGGGGCGCCCCTGTAAACACTTGTGTGCTATCACTGGATTCTGATGAGAGAGCTCATGTGTGCTGTAATATGGTGCGTGCATTTATATAATCTGGCACAAGTACACAAAAAATAGGATCCAGAAGTAAGGATAGCTGGCCGATGAAAGGTTCATAATATACTGTATAGAGAGTTTATTGCCAAACCATGATAACAAGAGCACACAACAACTAGGAAGATCATAGTGTACATAACATGGGTACACCATAACCAGGATATATAAATCGGGAAAGTGGAACTGGCTGGAAATTACGGTGTTGTATTGCCGCTAGTAATTGAAAGCCTATCGATCACGTACAGGCCAGCTCTATCAGTTGTTGACTGCAGATGTCCCTGCTCCCCTTCCTGACAAGGAACATACTGTGCTTCCCATACAGAACACCGCACGGGCCGCCGGCCGAACCACCGGCCCCACCGCCTGTGTTCCTCCGCCACCCCCACCCCCGCCCCCACCCGTGTCGAGTTTTCTTCTTTCGACGAGGCCCCACCACCGCCTCCCACAACCACCGTCCCCACCCGAGCCCCTTCGATCGCACCGGCGAACTCCGGCGAGCTCTAAAAAATCGACTGACCCAATTTTGAAATTTAGTCTACTGTGATTTAACTAGTGTGGAATATAAAAGGGGAAAACTATAAGCATTGCGAGTATGGTGTTGAGCGTGCCATGGCGGATCTGAAGGTGCAAACCGGACAAAGGCAACTTCGCAACCAAGACAAGAAATCAGAGTAAAGCAGTGGCGATCTATTTTCTTGCTGCGATAAATAAGTTGAGCAGATACGAAAGAGTACCGCCTCTGGTGCGGCGCCGTGTACACATCTGCTGAGAATTTGATGGTGCTGCGGTAGCGATGGCTGTCGGCAGCGTGGAAGCAGATCTAGGAGGGTAGACGGTGGCGGCGGGGCATGGTGGACGAGACGGTCGTAGGAGCGGCGCCGGCAAGGTGGACAACGGCGGGGATGAAGCGAGAGGACGGGATGCAAGGATCCCGGTTCGAAGCCGTGAATGAGAGAGGTCGATCTCTTGTAATGGACGTCGGCGTCGGGGTATCAGCTCCGGCATGGTGGAGGAGGACGATGGTGGATGGGGTGGCGGACGGCGGCGAACGGAGGAGGGTGGGGTGGAGAGGGTGTTTTGGCGCCCACGGAGTACGAATGGGGAAAAGGGAGGTAGAGAGGAAGGGGGGAACCATATATTCAGGGCGCGCTTGTCTCAAATGTGAGGAAATTTACAAACTTAGCCCCCATTTCAAATTTCTACTACATCACAACAACATAGTCGGTTGGGGATAGGACGGTAATCTCGCATACATCAAATATTTGCCGACAAGAGTTTGTTTTTGGCGCCCACCGTGTATGAATATGAATCGGGGAGGGAGTCGATTTCGGCCGAGGACACATTGTGTTTTGGTGCCCACCATGTATGAATCCGGGTGAGAGGCGGTTACGTCACGTTGGGTGAAATTACAAACCTACCCCTATCGAAACCTATAGAAATCCAGCATATATGCTTTGCGTGGCAGGGATAGGCAGTAGTGATTTCCATCTCGCAGATTTTGGTTTCGGGCGGTTACTGCGACTTTCCCTGCTTCGTTCAAATTTTGCAGAGTGCACGTTTACCGTGCCAACTCAATTCGAATCCCGTTTGTATTCTATTTTTTTTGGGCGGGATCCATTTTCAATTGGAATTACATTCTATATACATCATTTTTTATATATACATTCAAAAGCACAACACCATTTATACATAATCATGGCTTACAAATGGCATGATCTCAGATTCATAAGGTTGTATCCATCAATTTGGATTTTCAAATATTTGAAACCACTTTATGTTGAAATCCAATGTATGCATTCCTCGCTAACTGTCTCCAATTAATGTGTGTTTCATGCGGGGTTTTTTACTTCTCAAACATATATAATGTGTTTCACACACGCAACATATAGTGTAATCCCATTTAGACATTAATTGCATATAAACCATGGATTGTTTGTAATTGAAGAATCTATGGATCACCAATATTGATAAACTATATAACATTACACGTGTGCCCAAATTCAAATGAATATGCATGTTTGATACACCAATTCGCGTCATGATATTATCGATGTCGTGATCTCCAGTTTAAATATTTGAATCCCCTTTAATCCAGATATTCGTCTCATATAGATATCACTCATGCTTATATAGGACTATCTCTCTAGACCTATACGCGTTCATCGTCTCTCAGGTATCTCTCGTGTTACCTGTATGTCGACAATGATCTTTTATCTTCGTAACACACTGACGGTACTCTCTCCCTCGACCTTCATCACTCTATCTCTCTCTAAGTATATCTCGCTCCCTGCTATGTGTCTCTAACTATGATTCTCCATGTGGAATCTCTTTCTCTCACACAAACACAAAACTTTGTCTCCCGGGGTCTCATTTCTCTCTACTATTCCCATGTGTGCCACTCGCACACCCCTCATACATAGATGTCTTTCACTCCTTAGATATGAGAACCTACGACTCTTCCTCTTCAATATCTCTTTCTCACACACAAACACAAACTCTGTCTCCCAGGGTCTCATATTTCTCCATTGTTCTCTTGTATGTCGCTCACACACACCCTCTCTCCCTAGAGATATCTTGCGTTCCCTCATATGTCTTTCTAGCTATCACTCTCGTTGTGAAATATCTTTCTCTCTTGTAGACACAAAACTCTGTCTCTCTGGATCTCATTTCTCTCTGATATCTATTTGTATGTGACTCACACACACCCTCTCTCTATCTCTCTCACACCCACACACATAACCCAGCCTTCTGATCCACTCGACTCCTATCTCTAACGCACACTAGCTAGCATCTTTATCTTTCTATTTATCTGTTTCTCCATCAACCTTCTTTCTCGCCCTCACTCTTGATTCCTATCACGCACACTACATATGTTTCTCTCTACATGCAGTCAAGTGCCCTCTCACAGACATATATAACTTCACCCTTCGAACCACCCGACGGTCATCTCCAACACCCAAACTAGCGGATGTCCCTCTAGCTAGCATCTCCATCTCTGTATCTATCTGTAGTTTCTCCATCAACATTTCTTTCTCGCACGGAGTCTTGCTTCCTATCACCCACACTATATATGTCTCTCCATACACATGCATTTATAGGTTGGTCTCTTTTGCACAATCGTTGCGCCTCACTCCCTCTGCTCGCCATAGATGCATGCTCCAGCCCACGCCACTATCTCTTAAAGACAAAAACACATGCTCAATTGTCGGGACTTCTTCCATGCATTCTCACATGCATGCATATTGTCATACCGATCCGTCTCTCCCATGTCGTTGATCTTATGACTTATGTCTTCTTTATTTTATCTCGATCATGCGCGCGCGCACACACACACATCCCACGTATACATGTATACCTCTCACACATGCACGTTCAAGGTCTCTATGTCTCCATACGTAGTTAATTACCCTCAATCCTAACGCCACATCGAATCGTTCTCCTCTTTTGTGCACATAACTTCTGCCTGGATGGGTAAAACACACACTCACACTTAACAATCTCCTTCTAGCTACCCCCCGCCTCTCACTCTTCCCCTATATCCCCGAAACCAATAAGACCATCCCTTAGTTCAATTCCCGCCTACATGCACCATCGATATATAGTAGTCTTCCTCGGTGTCTCTCGAACCAACACGTTCTCTCGAAGTCGACTCCTCTCACGCGCACACACCTTCTCTTCCCTCTCTACGGGCATTTTCTCTCTTGCACCCCATCGTTGGTGGCCTCTGCCATACACATCACCTCTCTATGATG
Source organism: Triticum dicoccoides (assembly GCF_002162155.2). Lineage (NCBI taxonomy): Eukaryota > Viridiplantae > Streptophyta > Magnoliopsida > Poales > Poaceae > Triticum > Triticum dicoccoides. The sequence goes on along the minus strand of NC_041392.1, from coordinate 250,210,360 downwards.
AAAGCCATGCACACTTAAATTACGTCCGCCACAGAGGACCCCGCGACACACGCACACACACATGCACGCACCCCCCAACACACACACACTAAGACTCCATCTCTCTCTCTCTCACACACACACACACAAACACACACACACGCAAGCACGCACGCCCGCCCCCCCACATACTAAGACTCCATCTCTCTCCCTCTCTCACACACACACAAACTAAGACTCCATCTCTCTCTCTCTCCTCTCTCTCTCTCTCACACACCCCCCACACACACTAAGACTCCATCTCACACACACATGCTCTAGGCGGAGCATTTGTTCCTACCACCCTTCATCCAACCTTACCCGTATGATAAACAATCACCTTTATTTACTTGCATAACATGGACAAATTCCACTTTACTTTAGTAGTCGGCAAACTTATCATCTGTACCCTTATAAAAAACGAGTTGGTGGTGATGGTGTGCCCGCCATCTTGTAATACAGACCGTATGATCCATATCTGAGGATAGAAAGCAAACTATGATAATTTTACAAAATATACCTGCACCTCTCTCCACATCATTATCTCGCGCAACCTCATTGCTCAATAATTAAAAAAGGAATAAGTCTCTGGAACAATCTAGCATGCATGGCGGCCGCTGCCGCCTGCCGGCGCCATCCAACCCCATGCCTCCGCCCATTCCGACCACCAGTCACCACCACGCTCCACTCCTCCTCGCCTTATCTCTCATCTTTCATTTTTTCAATGACATTCTCGAGATACCAGTTTTCTGATAAAATTCTTGAGATATCATTAGTTTTTACACATGGGATTACTCCTGCATGGGTCAATCACAACAGGTGTTCTGTAAAAAAAATGCATATTGATGTTCCGTGCAATGCACGAGAATCTTGCTTGTAATTATATAATGCAAATCACGAGCAGGAAGTGACATTTTTTTGACACAACCACGTTAACATGGCCACGTAAATCACTAGCTAAAGTAAATACCATTATACTTATATCCCGATGCAAAAGGTTGAGTACATGTCCGAAGAGTAGAGTCGCACACACGCACTCTATCTCTCAGAATCTCTCTCTCACACACACCAGTTATGTGACGCCCACTTAAGCAGACACGTATGTTACAATTTGTGCACCTGCGGGTACACATGATGCTGCACATTTATTTAAGCCGGAAGACGAACCCAAATAGTAGCTGCATTCATTCCCCTCCCGCCGCCTCTTCTCTGGTCGCCGTCGCCCGGTAGCCATGGGCCGGCCGAAGGTAACAACATACGCCATACTCCCGCTGGAGCGGCGCTTTAATATGGAAATTTTAGTGGTCATGCATGCATCTTTTTGTGCTAGCACTCCTATATAAGGGTTGACCCGTCGCTTCCCGCGGACGTGTGCGGGCGGTGGAAGAGGAAGGAGAAGGGAAGCGGGCTGTGGAGTAACGTTTTTTACCACAATTTCTTAGGAAACTGAGTGCAATAATTGAGTAGTTTTGCAAACTACCAGTACTACACCTGAAATGGTTCAAAACCTATACTCCCTTGCCAGCGCACGCTTCCCGCGTGAAACAGTCAGCGTCCCCCTGGAGCGTCAGTGCCGCATTAATGCCCGGCCAGAGCGGAGGCGACCTCTCACTAGCACCGGCTTTGAAGTGGCGCGATGGCCGAGAGAGCGCCGCTTCCCGGTGCACGCGACTGCTCCGCGTCGAGACTGGCCATAGGCCCTGTTTGGATCCATGGGTTAGAGTTAGTTTGAGATAGTTGGGGCTCAAATAGCCCTAAACTATCCAAGCATGAGGGTTTAAATTGGAGCAAGTTGCACCGAACCCACCGAAAATACTATCCCACCCAAGAGGTGCTAACTAGAGATAGTTCTCATTGGGACCACTGAAAAATCACTTTTCTCTCTCCATGAAGTGCATTTATTGTCAATCTAACCCTGTCACCCAAACACCTCTTTGGCTACAGTTAGTTCAGCGTTAGTCATGAGTTAGTCTAACCTCTAGCTAAGTTAGAGTATCAAACAGGAGCAGTATAGGACATGTAAGTTGCTCAAAGCATATAGGCAAATTCGTACATGAAAGGATTTTTTTCTTTTTGAAAACGGAATGGGAAAGGAATTTTTTTAGAATGCTCTTGGCATGTCGCTAACATGTGATAGTTAATCGACCTCAATAGACGGCAGAAACGCCAGCCGACCGCACTTTGATAGAGACGAGGGGGGGAGAAGCGATACATGTTGCTGGATTACTAGAGATAGGTGTCGCACGGAAGCCAAGAAATATGGTGATAGCGTGGGTTAGCCATGTACTAGTATGATACTACACTGAGTTGCCATGTTTCGTACTCTTCCAGTCCACTGTGGAGATGATTGGTTAATTTTATATCGCTGAATAATATTAAATATTATGAGTGCAGACGCTCCACCACGAGGTTCCTTGCTCCTTCTCGGTCGTCCGGAATCTATGTTCTTCCACTCTATTTTTTTACGTGAGCTTTGTTCATCCTTTTGCCAACACGCGAGACATCTAGCATCAAGGTGCACGTGTTATGCAAGGATCGTTCCATCTATATGAAGAACATGTGGGACTGGAACTACGAGATGAACATGTACCCAGGAGTGGACGTACGAACATGAGTAATGTAGCGCAGTAAGTGAAGTAGAAAGGCACAAATGGTATGAACATGTGTGGCATATAGGGTGTGTTTGGTTGCGTTCTCGTCTCAGCATAGTTGTTCCCTCTTCATGCATGCTCAACTTAACACCCCTCTTCATGCATGCTCTCTTCATGCATGCTTCTAGTGTATTTGTGCTAAACTAGTGTGGACTCATGCACCCTCCATACACTCTACCAAACACCCAAAAGTAGGTCGAGAAGGGAACTCTTGGGTGGCATTTGTCTCTTACTACGTACTACCACTAAATGTTGTACGTGCAATGCACGGTGATGTTATGGAGTACGTGCCTAAGTACTCTACTACTACTATATTAGTTGGAGGCACATATTAACTTTTATATTTGTTTACGTGTATGCCCCGAGACCTTCCAACTAGACGTGTCTTTGTCTCCAGGTCGCACTTTGTATCATTCATACCACTATGTACTACTATGTGTGGTCTCCGACCCAGAAGTGGAAGAAGTGGAGACGCTCTACCACGTTGTTTTTTTACGCTGGGCTCTACCACGTTGTTCATGTCCCACTCCTTTTGCTAACGTGTGGGACATCCAGCACGTGCCATGTTTGGCACCCTTCGTCGTAAGAGTTGAAACGCTAGCATTCATCAGAAATAAAAAATAATTATAAATCGGCAGTGATACTATTTTTTTGCGAACCAATCAGCAGTGATACTATACCACACGGTTTCCTTGCTCCTCGATATCGGAAAGAATACTTCCGTTTGCCAACATGTGGGATGTCGACCATCCTGGTCCACTTGCCATGCACGCAGAACTCCAAGGGAGTCACCCAGGTCGTCGCGCCGCAGTAACAATGACTAATGAGCCGTCAAATCATAGGCCCACTTCCCACTTTGAAGTTGCTTGGACGAAGGAACCATCATGACTTCATTGAATTCCGCTTCTTGAAGAAAACTACTGTACCAGCAGTACTGCTAGCTACAGTAGTTACTCCAACAGAGGCCTCCTTTCGTTCATAGGATAGGAATATGAAAATCATAGGAAGTGAGATGACATGCATCTCAATTCCTATAGAGAAAGAGATGCCATTTGATGCTTAGGATAGGAATTTTTCCATTTACTCTTGGCTACTGTACTGGTAATTTGCTCTAAAAACTACAGTAGTAACTAGTAGTACTGGTACATGCTCGTACTCAGACACACACACACACACACACTAACTATTCGTACTACTACTTCTCACATGCTGGCCAGACGCCATCGGTCTCCTTCCCAGCTTTGCCTATAAAAGGGAGGTCGCTCCTCCCAGAGAGACGCACCGGAACCTCTTCCTCCTCTCACCACAAGTTCCTAAGCACTGCGCTGCTGCTACGATCTTCCCCATCCCGGCTTGCGGCGTGCACAGCAGGTCGGGACAGTAGGCCTCCGAAACCGCACCTTTTGAGTCCTGTACGGGAGAAGGGTGATAAGGTTTTTGGGGAGCGCTCACCGCGACTACTGGCTGCTTCATCACGGACGATCCGGTCGCCGACGACTACTTCCCCGACGTCCATGATCTCCTCGACGACATGGCAGACGAGGACACCGACCCCAAGTCCAGCACTTCCACTGCTGCTGTCCCGTACGTGTTCTTGCTCTTTCTGTTAGATGTCATGACACAGTTCTTTGCTCTACTTTCCGTCCTACATGTGTTAGGTTCTACTTCATATATGCAACTTCATCTAGTGTCTGTTCTAGATGTGTTTAGTTCAAGTTCATATATGCAGATGCTCTTTACCTTCTCTCTGTCCGAACGCATGACTTGTTTTATCTCTACTATATTAGTCATGCTTTATCTAGTATTTCTGTTAATAAAATCATTCGGTAAATTGCTCATATTTCCAACAAAAAACATTTGAGAGGAAATAGATAGAGAGAAAGTGAGAAAAAGTTGTAACCTAGGCATTACAAGAGGAAGGAGGGAGTGGTGCACATGCCAAGTTCACCGAGCTGCCGTGTTTCACACTCCTCCGTCGTAACAGTGGAGACAATAGATTTCATCAAAAATAAACAATGAATACTCGTTGCTCGTCATCTATATTGGAAAGAATACTTTCATTCGCCGACATGTGGGACGTCGACCATCCTGGTCCACCTGCCATGCACAAAATTATCCTGGTCTACCCCGGTCGTATCGCAGGCCCAACCTTTCCCACTGTAAGTTGTTCGGACGAAGGAACCATCATGACTTCATTGAATTCCGCTTCTTCAAGAAAACTTACTGTACCCGCAATACTGCTACCACACACGAAGACTGGACGACACTGTACCACGTCATACTCCCTTTGGTCCTTTTTAGTTCGCATATAAAATTTGACTGAAGTCAAGCCTCGTAAAGTTTGACCAACTTTATAGAAAAAATATCAACATTCACAATCTAAAATCAATATCAATAGATGTATCATGACTTAAAGTTTCATATTGTATAACTTTAGCATGGCAGATGTTAATATTTTTTCATATAAATACGTTCAAACTTTGTGAAGTTTGACTTCAGAGAATTCTAATATGCAGAGTAAAAAGGACCGGAGGGAGTACCACTGAAACCCACTAGGCCAAACTAGCCCGCCTAGGTCATCTATTTTGGAACGGAGGGAGTACGTCTCTGCACTGCTATGATTTTGTGTTGCACGTCATATCACTGAAACCCACTAGGCCAAACTAGCCCGCCTAGGTCATCGATCGCTAAGCCTACAATTTTAGGAGCTAGGGCTATTGGTCGATCGACGAGGGATAAGTATAAGCGTACCACGAGCTCATCAGCCCCAACGTTTCTCTTTGGTGATTGTTTTGCAAGTACTATAGCTCGCACATTAGCTAGCCTACTAACACCAAGAATCATCAAACAAGCCCTGTTGATATGATAAACAGTTCAAACTTACATCTAATCATGCCATATATTACATCAAAAGCTGGCGAGGATACATCTGTTTCCATAACTCGGAGAGGGTTCGCATGGTTCATCGCATGATTCAATATCAAACAAAAGTAGCAAGATCCACCCACACAAGATAGTGCACTAGCCCTAAGAAGGTTTGATAACACGCATCATTCTGGTAATTAAACACAGGGCAATGCAAACTACCCTGAAGGATTAGCGCGACCAACTATTTCTTGTCATCAATCTCTCGGGCAATGACCACAACACGGACAACAGCATGTGAATCGATTTCTGGGGCGATCTCCACAGGACTGACCGCGACATCGAAATTGATCTCTGGGGCGATCCATAGGATGGACAGCGGCATCGGAATCGATCTCCGGGGCGATGCCAACAGGACGGGCCACGACATCGGAATCATCAAGGACATCCACCGGCACCTGCACAACCCTAACATATTAGCAAGCACATTGCAAATAATCAAAAACCACAACTATGGTAATAAGCCATTATTTTTTACCTTGTGCAGCTCACCGGGGGATCTCAACCCTCCGGGGGCCATCTCCTCATCCTCGATGGGGGCCATCACCTTGCCAGGGGAATACTGCTTCTCAACGGTGACTATCTCCTCAAACTCGGTCTTGAGCTTCACTTAGGTGGCAATCAGAGTTCCTGGGGTAGGCACGGCGGGGCCCTTGCTGCTTTTCCAACTTCCTTTGAGGAGTTCGTCCGCCAACGTCCTCAACTCTTTGGCCAATGCTTGTTTCTTGGAGTTCTTCGTCTCCATGGGTTGGCCCGCCAACATGGTCAACTCGTTGGGCGGTGCTCGCTTCCTGGAGATCGCTGTCTCCAGTGGGTTGTCCGCCGGCAACTCTTTGCCTAGTGCTCCAGGATCCATCAATGAACTGACAAACAAAAAGCAATCGAAAGGAAATCACAATCGCAATGAAAACGAGAAAAGAAAAGGATGTGAGAATCGGTCGGTGCTTCACAAAAAGAAGATTCTTGGAATGAAAATATAGCAGCATAACTGATTCGCCCACCTTTCCTTCGTCGGTACATAAGAAAAATGGCAGAAGTGAGTAGCCTGGAGTGAGGTTTTCTTGAAGAAAGGGAAGAAAGGGCTTGAACGAGCATTCCAGTGAAATGATGGTTGCTTCGTCCAGTCCAACTTGGAGACCACCTTACCACTGCTGTTAAAGGTGTGGGTTTTGTGATATGACGGGTCATGACGACCACATCGGGGTTACAGGTGAGTCTCGACTATAGCACCTCGCTGTGATTTGGTGGATGGCACGCGGGCCCGGATGCTTTGAAATGTCCCGCATGTAGATAGAGCGGCTAGTCATATAGGAGTGCTCAATATTGTGCACCGCGACCAAGGTGGAGAGGAAAATGAGAGAACTACGTAATTAATGCATGAGTTTAATTAGGGTAGTTTTGTAAAGTACGAGATACATTCCTCCAATCGCAAAATGCCTTGGTTCATGGGATTTGAGATTTGAGCCCTATAAACCGGAAGGGAGGGAGTACTGCACACGGTGTAGTCTAGTCACTTATTGAAATCTCTAGAAAGGAAAATACTCCTTTCCGGTTCACAGGGCTATACTACTCCCTCTGTCTAGCTGTGTAAGTCATCTTACGAAAACCAAATAGTCCCAAAACACTTAGGCGCGGTGCATTAACTTCTACCTTGTTTCTTGTTTCTTGACATATCAACCAATAAGAGATGAGAGGTGTGCATGCTTTTAATGACTTGCAATGGCTAGTTCATTGCATGCAATGCTATTAATTAGTAAATAAACATTGGTGACCCCAGGAGGAAACGGTGCTAAGCGCGTGGACCTATGCAGAATGAGTATCAACTAATGGATAATGGAGTTTAATTGTTAAACAATAGCAATTTTGCCTCATGCAAGAGCCTGGCTAGTACACCAAGGAACCGCACCACGCAAGCGTTCGCAACTGCCACGTTCGGGTTGCGCTTGGCTCTTCGCCTCTTTGAGAAGACGAACAATAATGATGTTACTCCTACTTCTACATTATTGAATCCACTGCTGCATGCCCGTCCACCTCGTGCGGGAGGGATAGCGAAAGCTTCAACTTACTGCTCCTGCCTTTGCGTCTATGACAGGTGGGCCCAACAGGTGGTTGGCCCTCCTGTCATGCAGCCAAAGGCAGGTGCAGTTAAGGCACCGGAGCTCAGTCCGCGAGGGAGAGGGCATTGTAGTAATCAAATTTCTTGGTCTTGTACGAGTTGACGAAGATAGGGGTTGCTTGCTTGCTAGGGTTGCTTGCTAGGGTTGCTCACTACGTATATATAGGCCGGAGCCTCCGCGCTTGCTTGCTAGGGTTGCTCTATTCACACACTCTCATCCTCTCTAGATTTAAACAAGATAGGGGTAGTAACACTGTCTCTCTCCCTTCAAAAAACACTGGCTTTCTATCCTCACCGCTGGTTACAGATCCGGACGTATCCCCCTCCACGGTGAAGGGGAGGAGGGGCAGCGTTTAGGCCATCGTCGACAGCGAGGGAGGAGACCCACTGCCGGCCGCACCATTATCTCTGGCCGAGTGCCGGCGTAGGAGGTCCTCCGATCCCTTCGTCGTTGCCTGTCGGCGGATCCGGCCTCCCGCGGCCCACCTATCCACATCCCGATGACCTTCAGGTATATCTTCGTTCGAAACCGCCTTAGCTCTACTTCCCCAGCTCGCTACGTCACTGCATGTGCATCATTTTCTACCTCTCAGCCCCTCTCGATCGGATGGTCCAACGTCACATATTTTTTCTTCTATTGTTAGAGGTAAAGCTACTTCATGGAGTCGAATCTTGTACTCCCTCTGTCCGAAAATACTTGTCATTGAAATGGATGTATCTAGATGTATTTTAGTTCTAGACACATCCATTTTGATGACAAGTAATTCCGGACGGAGGGAGTACTTGGTTCAAACAAGAAATAAAGTGGGGGTGGGGGACTTTAGTATGTACATCTGACTTGGTACAAACAGGAAGGAAAGGTGGTGAAAGTAGTACAGACTGGTCATCCAACCGGTCTCTTGGACGAAAAGGAAAATATAGGGGTAACGTTGTACACAGTGGTATGACCAGGACTAGATATGCTATCCACACATAGGAGTAGGTGGCTAGAGTGAACAAAAATGGGACCAACCCAGATATGTTTCTTGGATGTTTGTTTCTCGGGGCAACAAACTATGAATCACCACTTTATCAGAAGAGTACTGTACGTGGAAAGGCTGACAGTTGGGTCCACGGCCACAACCCAGTTTTTTTGTGATTTGCCAAGTAAGTCGCTTTGTCAGGCATGTTGGGCTGCAAATCTTTCAAGACGAGGAGAGCTTTCATTCGGCTGGCCGAGAAAATGGCCCATCAGTAATGAGAAATGGGTTGTACTTTTTTAAAACACATCAAACTGGCAATTAGTTTCAAATATCTTTTTTTTTCATTTCGAGATTTGTAATTACATTAATTTTTATGCGTGGAGAATTTGTTGGATTTTATATTGATATACATTTATTTTTAAAATCAGTTTGAATGTGAGTCAAAATTTCGGGATTAAAAACAGTTCGGACTGCACCGAAATATGCAAAATTTCGTATAATTTTTTAACCGTGGCCACAATATGGGCTGTAATGCTAACAAAAAGAATATGGGCTCCAAAAAAACCTTAATAATTAGCAAATGGGCTGTAAATTATTAGAAATAATGGCAGATGGGTTGTATGCTGTTTTCCATAGATTTGAGGCTTTCCTAAAAAAAGGTTGACGCACAAGCAGTGACTGTTGGATGGCCATCCAACGGCCGTCGTGCTTCTTCAATCTCTGCTCTTCCTGCTCCAGCCGCTCAAACAGGCGTCGGCAGGACTGCGTGCTCCCTCCTCCCCGCGGCCGGCTCTGCTGCCGGCAGGCCTCACCGCCCCACCGTACTCCCATCGTTGGCCTAGCCATCCCTCTACTCACCCACACCTGCTATTATTCTCCGGCGACGGCAGACGAACCAGTAAACTCTCGTACAGTCATACTCCCCTCCGCGTGGGAAACAACTGCCGAGTGTTCCCTGCCTTCGTGTCGTTCCCTTCCTAGGCCTCGCCTTCGTCCACCGCCTTGGTGCTCTCAGCGCGGCCTGGTCAACATGGTTAACGGACGACATGCATCTGAAGTGGACTTTACGTGGAGAGGCCGATAGCTGGGTCCACGACCGCACGCAAGGAAATTCCTCCTTATTACGCGCAAAATAATGATTCCTCCACCTAACATGAGGGACCCACCGAAAGGGCCTCTGTATTTCGCAAAAAAATGTTACCGCCGCTGACAGCTCAGATCTACCAGCTATATCTTTGCACGCAAGGAAGTGCCTCCTTATTACGCACAAAAAATGAATACTCCCCCTGTTAGCTGGGACCCAGTATAGTGGCAGGCTGACTTGTGGGCCTACTAAGTTGATGGGGACGGAGGGCTTTGTCAACTTAGTCAATATGCACGATTCTAGCTCCACTGATCGTATGATGTCCATCCAACGGCCGTAGTGCTTCTTCAACCTCTGGTCTTCTTGCTCCAGCCGCCCAAACCAGCGCCGGTCGTGCCTCGTGCTCCTGCCTCCCGTGGCCGGCTGCGATGCGGCAGAGGCCTCACCGCCCCCTACAACTCCCACCGCTGGCCAGGCCATCCCTCTACTCACCCACACCCCCTGTTATTCTGCGACGACGGCAGCCTCACACCGCAGCGAACCAGTGAACCCTCGTACTCCTCTACACGTGGGCATCCACTGCCGCGTCTTCCCTGGCTCCGCGTCGTCCGCTTCCTAGGCCTCACCGTCGTCCACCGCCCAGGTGCTCTCGGCGCGGCGTGGTCAACGTGGTCAAGGAACGGCTTCCATCGGACGTGGACTGTACGTGGAGAGGCTGACAGCTGGGTCCACTGCCGCAGCAAGGAAGTGCCTCCTTATTACATGCAAAATAATTGTTCCTCCACCTGACAGCAGGGACCCACCGAACGGGCCACCATATTTCGTGAAAAAACGTTTGCCCCTGACTGCTGGGACCCACCAGCTACATCTTCGCACGCAAGGAAGTGCCTGATAGTCGGGACCCACCTGGTCGAACCATATGTAGCGTTGTCATTCTGGTCGCGAACGTGTATGTACATATATACTGGTGGATGTAGAGGCGCACACGTGTCGTAGTAGAGGCGGCCAGGGTGCAAGAAAGAAAATACGGCCACGTATGTGTACATACGGGCGGGGTCTCGAACGCCTACTCGCGCATACGTACGGCAAGGGCTCGTGTACATGGCTGGGTCGGAACAGAGAAACAATATCGTCACCGTGTTCATGGGGAGGCAACGGAATGCGTCATGTTGATGGGGAGGCAATGTAATGCGTCGTGTTCATGGGAAGGCAACGGAATGCGTCGTGTTCATCGGGAGGGCTTGGACGGAACAGGTGATGGAAATAAGGCCTGGCGTACCGCAGAACGGAGGAAACAACCTTGTGTTCGACCGGCCACGTTCGAAATGGGATCCTGTTGATCGGGAGGGGTCTGACATACCACAAAACGGAGGAAACGGACCTCCTACGGTCAAAACGGGGTCCTATTCATCGGGAGGGGTGTGGCGTACCGCAAAACAAAGGAAACAGACTTGTGTTGGAGCGGTACGGTCGAAACGGGGGTCCTGTTCATTGGGAGGGGTGTGGCGTACCACAAAACGGGACTCCACGGGATACTGTTCATCTCCACTGTTGACCCCCTCCAGCCTCCACGAGCTACTGTTCATCCACCGTCGACCTCCTACAGCCTCCACCTACGACTGTTCATCCACGGGCTCCTGTTCATCCAGCCTCCACCGCGCGCTACTCCACCGGCTACTGTTCAACCAGCCCTCTCCGCGGGCTCCTGTTCAACCACCCCTCCACGGGCTATTGTTCATCCTGCCCTCCACCGTCTACTGTTCATCCTGCCCTCCACGGGGTGGTCCTGTTCATCCAGCCCCAACCGACTCGATCGATCGGGGTCCTGTTCATCCATAGGCAACACCACGGGGTCCTGTTCATCCACCCCCACCGGGAA
>NC_041392.1:250183168-250198241 GCF_002162155.2 Triticum dicoccoides | reverse complement strand
ACTGTTCATCCAGAGGCAACATCAATCGGCTTCAGGTAGCAGCAGTAGCGAAGGAATCGCTCGATCGGGTTCAGTTAACAGCCATCGATCGATCGCTCGGGTTCAGTAACGCGTAGCCTGCAGTGCAATCGCTCGGGTTCAGTTAGATCCCAACGCCTCGCTCGGGTTCAGTTAGAGCCAATGCCTCGCACACACGCGCGTATGTGTACAAGAGAAGCGTGCATCGCTCGGCCCCCGACCTCCCACCGTAATCGGGAACTCCCTGAAATTTTCCTCCCCCTCGCTTCTACCATGGTTTTTCCCGTCATGGACGGCCCAAAGAATGTCATGCAGCTGCGTCTCCGGCCCGCCCAGGACGAAAAGCCCATTTTCTGTCATGATTTTTTGTCATAGAAGTAGGAGCCTCCACATCTATGATGATACCGGGTTTTGTCACAATTATAGTCATAGAAGTGTCATATGTATGACAAAAAAAATTCGTTCGGCCCAAAATGTCACGGATGTGTCTTTTTTTTATAGTGAACTCAAGTGGCACGAAGAGCAAGCAACGTGTAAGGACTTGCTACAATTGTGGCAATGTGAGTCACTTTGTTGCGGAGTGCCCGTATGAGAAGAGGGAAGACAATGGTGGCGAGCTCATTTGAAAGGACAAAGCCAAGTCTTTCCCCAACAAGAACAACTTCACCAAGAAAATCCCTCACAAGGCGTTGGTGGTTCAAGAAGAGTACCATGAGGATGATGATGATGAAGATGGTGAGTCGGTGGCCATGGCATCCGTTGCCATTGCAAAAACTCCACGAGTATCTCTCTTCGACTCACCCAATGAGAACATCACTGCCAAGTGTCTCATGTCTAAAGCCACCAACAAGGTAACTCCCAACATCAAAACTACCATCATTAATAATTCTTCCTTGACGGATTGCATTGATGAATGTGGGGGATCTAATGTGGAGGAAAATGATCTTGAGTCCTTTATGGGTAAACTCAAGGGTAAATCCAAGAAGCATTTTATTGCTCTCTTGGAACAACACGGTGAAGCCAATGACATGATCGAGTCTCATGAAGATACTATCTCCAAGATGGAGGGGTATAGTCATGACTATGCCGATGAGATCTTGGATCTTTCCAATGCTCTTGAGGAAGAGTGTGGTCTTCGTTTGGCTCTTGAGGAGTCACACAATGTTGATCATGCTAAGTTAAAGAAAGATTTTGATCATGCTCTCATTGTCTCTCATGTGCTAAACTCCGAGAAGGCCGAACTTGAGGTTGATCTTGCTAGACTCAAATAGGAGTTTGATCTACTTGACAAGGCTCACAAGGTCTTGAAGGGTGCTCATGCTAGCCTTGAAGAGTCTCATGATCAACTTCAAGTAAAGCTAACCAAGGAAAAAGCCACTTTTCCTCGTATGATGTTAATTGATAATGCAAATGCTACTAACCCGTGTTGTGAGCATGTGCATCTTGTTGAGGAGAACGCTAAGCTAAAGGTGCAACTTGAGAAAGGTCTTGCGTCTTGCATACAAGGCGAGAAGAACCTCAACGACCTCTTGACCAACCAAAAAGGAGTTGTGGCCAAGGAAGGGATTGGGTACGTGCCCAAGTCCAAGAACAAGAAGAAGAATGACAAGGCCAAACGACCTCCTCCTCTCATGCAAACCTTTGTGAAGGAGAGTGAGGGTGCTTCTAAGGAGAAGGAGAAAAACTCCATGAGGGGTATAGGTGCCAAGAAGGGAAACGCTCCCCTTTCAAACAAAGCCGGGGACTTTAACCCTTCTTACGTGTTGTGTCGCGCTAGTGATGGGCATGTTTATGCCAAATTTGTTGGTTCTCCTTATGAGTACATTGAATGGTCTATTTGGTTTCCTAAGACCCTTGTTACTAACATCAAAGGACCCATTACAAAATGGGTACCTAAAACTAAGCATTGATCTCTTGTAGGTGTTTGCTTCCGATGGGGGATCATGGTTGCTCGATAGTGGAGTTACTAATCATATGACCGGAAGCAAGGACTTGGTGGTGGACGTGCAAAAGATTCCATCCATGCCCACCAATGTTGAGTGGGGTGATGCCTCGTCTTCTAAGGTATTGGGACTCGGTAAAGTTGTCATTTCTCATGATCTTACGATCGAGAAGGTCATGCTTGTTGAGTCCCTTGCATACAATTTACTTTCCGTTCGTCAACTAGCACTCATGGGCTTTGCCGCTTTCTTTGATATTGATTCTGTGGCCCTCTTGTGGATCAAGACTCTTAAAGTATCCTTTGTTGGGCATGTCGAGAACGGTCTCTATGTGATTAACTTTTCGGAGCGACCCACTAAGACCGCGACATGCCTAATGGCTAAAGTTGACGTGGGATGGCTTTGGCATCGCCGTTTAGCCCAAGTCAATATGAGATCTTTGCAAAGTCTTCTCAAGGGGGACCATGTCCGTGGACTAACAAATGTTAGTTTTGCCAAAGATCGTGCTTGTAGTGCTTGCATCGAAGGAAAGCTACATGAGAAGGCTCACCCTCCCACGACTATCATCTATTCGAAGAGGCCCTTGGAGCTCCTTCATTTGGATCTCTTTGGACCTCCATCCTTTGATAGTCTTGGGGGTAGAAAGTATTGCTTAGTGATTGTAGATGACTATTCAAGATACACTTGGGTATATTTCTTCAAGAGGAAGAGTGAGACCCAACAAACCGTCATCGATTTTGCAAATGAAGCTCAACGACAGCATAATACAAAGATCTTGACAATAAGAAGCGACAACGGCTTCGAGTTCCAGAACTACACCTTGGATGAGTTTTTGAGTGATGAGGGAATCAAGCATCAATATTCCGCACCCTATACCCCTCAACAAAATGGTGTAGCAGAGAGGAAGAACCGGACGTTGATGGATGCGGCAAGGACCATGATGGCGGAGTTCAAGTCTCCCTACAACTTTTGGGCCGAAGCCATCAACACCGCGTGCCATGCATCTAATCGGCTCTACCTTCGCAAAGGCTTGAACAAGACTCCATATGAGATACTCACCGGTAACAAGCCCAACCTCAAGTACTTCCGGGTGTTCGGGTGTAAGTGTTTCATTCTCAAGAAAGGTGTCCGTTTGTCTAAATTTGAGGCTAGAGCTCATGAGGGCATATTTGTTGGTTATGCTACAAACTCTCATGCTTACCGTGTTCTGAATAAGTCCACGGGACTTATTGAGGAAACGTGTAACGTGGAGTTTGATGAGAATAACGGCTCCCAAGTGGAGCAAAGTGGTACTTGTGATGTAGGTGATGTAATTCCTCCTCAAGCCATAAGAAGAATGGGTGTTGGTCTTATCCTACCCATTGAGGAACCCCTTGTGGCCGAAGGAGAAGGACAATGTTCTACTCAAGTGGAATCTTCACCAACCCAAGACCCACACGCTTCCGAATAACAAAGTGAGGGCCCTCAACCTCATGAACAAGACCAAGGGCAAGATCAATCTCAAGATGGTGTTGTAACATCAAGTGATGCCCAAGGTCAAGTTCCATCCTCAAAGCAAGCTCAAGATCAAGAGCATCCACGAGAACGAGAACAAGCTCAAGACGACGCTCAAGATGATCAAGTGACCACTCCTCGTCTCACCCCCGAGGAGGAATTGGAGCGTCGTGCCGCCAAGGTTGCTTCCAAGCTCTCCACCAAGGATCATCTCATGACAAATGTGCTTGGAAGCTTAAGAAAGGGGGTAAGAACTCATAGACAATTAGCAAACTATTGTGAACATCACGCGTTTGTCTCTTGTGTTGAGCCCCAAAAGGTCTATGAGGCGCTCGAAGATCCGGATTGGCTCAATGCCATGCACGAAGAACTCAACAACTTCGAGCGCAACAACGTGTGGAGATTGGTGCCAAGGCCGACGGTGAACCACAATGTCATTGGAACCAAGTGGATATTTAAGAACAAGCAAGATGCTCATGGGATTATCGTTCGCAACAAGGCTCGCTTGGTAGCACAAGGCTACTCCCAAGTCGAGGGTATCGACTATGGTGAAACCTTTGCTCCTTTTGCTCGTCTTGAATCCATTCGCATGTTGATTGCATATGCTTCTCATCATAACTTTAAGTTTCAACAAATGGATGTGAAGAGTGCTTTTCTTAATGGTCCTATTAATGAATTGGTTTATGTCAAGCAACCCTCGGGGTTCGAGGATCCCTACTTTCCCGATCATGTGTATCAACTCGATAAGGCACTCTATGGCCTTAAACAAGCCCCATGTGTGTGGTATGACCACCTTACCGAGTTGTTACAAGACCGTGGTTTTGAAGTTGGGCTAATCGACCCCACTCTTTTTACTAAGAAGGTCAAAGGGGAGTTGTTTGTGTGCCAATTATATGTTGATGATATTATCTTTGGTTCCCCTAACAAAGCTTTCAATGAGGAATTTGCCGCTCTCATGACCTGAAAGTTCGAGATGTCTTCCATGGGAGAGTTGAAGTTCTTTCTAGGGTTTGAAGTGAAGCAAAGAAGAGATGGAACCTTCATCAACCAAGCCAAATACACTCAAGACATGCTCAAGAGATTCAAGCTAAGTGATGTCAAGCCGACTTCCACTCCAATGCCCACCAAGTGCCAACTTGACATAGATCCCAATGGTAAAGCAGTGGATCAAAAGGTATATCGCTCCATGATTGGCTCCTTGCTTTACCATTGTGCATCTAGACCGGATATCATGTTGAGTGTGGGACTTTGTGCATGGTTTAAAGCCGCACCTAAGGAAAGCCACTTTGTGGCAGTTAAGCGAATCTTTTGATATTTGGCTCATACCCCAAACTTTGGCTTATGGTACCCAAGAGGAGAAAACTTCAAGCTTGTACGGTATTCAGATTCCGATTGGGCGGGAGACAAACTGGATAGGAAGTCCACTTCCGGAGGGTGCCAATTCCTTGGTTGCTCTTTGGTAAGTTGGTCTTCCAAAAAGCAAAGTTGTGTGTCTCTCTCGTCCACCGAAGTGGAGTATGTAGCGGCCGGTAGTTGTTGTGCACAACCCTTATGGATGAGGCAAACTTTAAAGGATTACAGTGTCATTTGTGATAAAGTGCCTCTTTGGTGTGACAATGAAAGTGCCATCAAGATTTCTCTCAACCCGGTGCAACACTTCAAGATGAAGCATATTGAAATTCGGTATCACTTCATCCGGGATCACATTAGGCGAGGGGAGATCGAGCTCAACTATGTCAACACTCATGATAACCTTGAAGATATTTTCACGAAGCCGTTGGATGAAGCAAGATTTCGCGAGTTAAGGCATGAGCTAAATATCATTGATTCGAGCAATATTGCTTGAACCCTTGCACACCCCACCATACTCAACTTGTTGTCTTGTTTAGATGTAGGCATGGACATAGGGGAGTGTTGTTATCTCAATGAACTCTCCCTCCCCCCATTATGCATAAATTGACCAAGTCTTCCACATTAGCCATGTTTGATGGTACTTGTGCTTCAAAGAGGAGTTTTGGTCATGGGCCCAAGGATAATTCTTCGCGGTGCCATACCAATTGACTCAAACATAGGTGGCTCCGGCCACCGCCCTCTCATTGGAGAGGTTGTGTCTCATGGTCGTCTCTTGTTATCCTTTTGCCCCTTCTTCTCCTTGTGTTTGAGCTTGTTGGGTGGTGTGGTGTTCGTTTGAAGTTTCCATGCGAAGACCACTCTTTCTTTTGTGTTGGAAATGTGCTTCTTCTTGAGCTCACGGTACTACCGTGGCCTGCCACGGTACTACCATGCGTGGAGTGTACAGTACTACCGGCCCAGCGCGGTACTACCGCCTGGGGGAGCGGTACTACCGCTTTTGTGCGGTCCTTCCGCCCAAGCAGTCCTACTGCGATGATACACGGTACTACCGCGCTGTCGGAGGCGCGTGGGGATAAGGACGGAAACGGGGGGTTACAACTTCCCCATACCCATTCGTTAGTTTCCCCCACTTCGTCTCTCTCTCTCTCGCTCAAGAACGGGGCCGGAGTCCCTCGCCGGATCTTCGTCTCGGCTGCTCTCTTTGGATTCCGACCGGTGGGATCGTTCCCCACCACTTCCTCTTGCCATGGACCAAGGTTTTTCCCCAAATCCCTCTCTTTCTTGTTAGTTCTCTTGTCTCTAGGTTTTTGGGGAGATGCTTGTGTTCTTGAGATTTTAGGCTAAATCTTTGCAAGAGAAGGTTGTAGGAGAGTAGTGTTGCGTAGACATTTTACCTGATATATTGTCCCGTGGTAGATGTGATCAACCATAGTTCCGCCGTGGTTTCGCGCGTCTTCTCAGATTCAAAAGTGGGCTTGGATCTGACGCGGTGCGGTACTACCGTGCCTCTGATGCGGTACTACCACTCGTTCGGTGCGGTACTACCGCATGTTCTGTGGCACTAAGATCTTACTACCGCTCCAAGCCACAGTACTACCGTATCCTCACATGGTACTACCGCGCCTAGGAGCTGTACTAAAATTTTAGTACCGCATGACCAAGCGGCACTACCGTTGTTGTCCCTTCTTCCTTGTGGCATTTTATCCCATATGATTTCTACTTGTTTCCCTTGCTTTGCTGTGGTCTTTGCATTGATTCTTCTCGCTCTTTGTGTGTGCTTTCTCTTGTGTCTTAGGTGGTGGCTCTCCCTGTTCCAATCCCAGTCGTGACACTGGCTCCAAGCTATTGCGCAATCCTCAAGATGAAGCACCAGAGGGCTCCAGTGCCCCCAAGAGCAATGTCAAGACCACTGCCAGCAAGCAAAAGGAACCTGCTAAGGGCATGGACGAGATTCCCATCAATGAGTACATCGAACGTTGGAAGATCAACCCTTATGTGAATGCTCATGCTATCCTCAGAGGCACTAAGTTGTTTTGGACCAAGCAGCAGGCTCTCATTTATCTGGATGTGATCAAGAGCAAGCAGAATACCTTCGTGGATGTCAAGTGGATAGACATGAATCACATGAGGAAGGACAAGTTTCGGGAGTATTTTGGAGAAGCTCTGGATTTGGTGGAGCAGTTCGCTATTGAGCCCGTGATCTCCTTCCACCTTCACTATGACCCTGAGCTTATGTGTCAGTTCTTTGCCTCAGTTTACTTTCACCCCAGGGATGAGCGGAGGATGACCTGGATGACCAATGGCCGTCCGTTGTCTGCTACCTAGAAGGAGTTCATGGGTCTACTCCACATTCCTGATGAAGGGCTTCACACACCCGTTGGTGTTCGCCCCCATGCCAATTCTAAGTCTGCTAAAAAGAACTTGCTTCAGCCGTACTATGTTGAGAAGGTGCTTCCCAGTGGCAAGTCGACTTGGGTGCTGAAATCTTTTCTGGATATCATGCATCGCATCTTCTGCAACACTCTGTTCCCTCGCATTGGCGACAAGGACAAGGTTCATTCCTATCTGGTGGAAATGATGCTCCTATACGTGGAGGCACGTTCGTCTCAGACTCAGCCACTTGATGTCTACACATCATGTGGTGTGAGCTTCGGTTTGCGGTGTACACCCACAAGGTACCTATCTATGGACCATACCTGTTTCTGTTGATCTCCACGACTTGGGAGAAGATGTACCCTGGTGATGAGTTCCTTGCTCCAGACTGGATTCGGCATGAGTCCATCAGTCTCCGTGTCAAGCCCAACTGGGCCAACACTACTACTTGTGTTGAGGCATCTGCTGCTAGGAGGGCTGTTGGTGAGGAGGAGGCTGGTTCAGAGGATGTTGCTGAGGACCGTGCTGCTAGGTCTTCCCCATCTTCCTCTGAGCCATCATGGGCCAAGAAGTTGAAGGACAAGATGAAGACTCTCTTTTGCATGCAGGCGAAGGGGCAGTACAGGACTCACGTGGCATCCAAGGAGAGTCTCCGCCGTGACAAGAAGGTCATGAGGCTCTTTGGAGAGGATGTCTCTGGCGGTTCTGAGGATGCCATCATGCCAGATGATGCATGGATGGTGAAGCAAGGTTTCAAGTGGACTAGTTCTGAGGAGGACATCGAGGAGACCGTCCCCGCTGCCTGAGCCACCCCGTGTGTGTAGGTGTCCTCTCTGCCTTTTTGGCGTCTCGATGCCAAAGGGGGAGAGAGTGTAGGGATTTGTGTGTTTGCGAGTCGTGCGTCATGTTTGGTGTGTTTGCTTTGTCGTTTGGACCTCGTTTGCCTTTGTTTGGTTTGTGCCTTTGAGACTTATCCTTCATATGGTGTAAGACATATGCACTCTATTCTATCTTAGTGAGCTTATGTTTGTGCTATCTTGTCTAGTGTTAGCCTTACTATTGCAAGATATGCCTTGTCTCTATAATATAGGGGGAGCTTTGATCCTAGTATGTGTGTTGTGCAGTCCAAACCACCCATCTAGTTGGCACACATCTAGGGGGGGGGGGGCGTCTATATTCTAGAGAGGAGGGGTTTGCGTTTGCTTAATTTTATTTCCCTTGTGCAAATCCCGTATTGTCATCAATCCACCAAAAAGGGGGAGATTGTAAGGGCATATTTATCCCTAAGGTGTTTTGGGGATTGATGACAATGCGTTTGCGGACTAATCGTGTGTCTTGAGTTTCCCAGATGTTTCTTCGCTAGGCACAAGACGGTTTGGTGTCCCTCGAAGACTATTGAAGACGGTGTTTTTCTACGTTTCTTTTTGGTGGATTTGAGTCGTAGGAAAGCCATACTATTAAGAGGGGGTCCGCGTCAGAAAGGTTCGGGTGGAATCATCACGTACACGTTTCTTTCTAGTCCCCTCCTTTCCCCTGCACCTTGGAGCATCCTCCGTTTTTATCTCTTTACCTTGTTCTGGCTGCTGTTTTGGCTTGCGGTAGTACTGCTCCCTAGTGAGCGGTAGTACCGTAGGCACCAGCGGTAGTACCATGCTGTGGCGCGGTAGTACCGCGGGTGCCCATGGTAGTACCGCTCCTCTGGAGCCGTAGTACCGTGACCCCCCAGGCCATGTACTGCTCCCTTGTGGTAGTTGGCGCGGATGTAATTTTTTACATCCGCTCTACCGCGGTAGTACCGCATCCCTTGCGCGGTAGTACCGTGCGCGGCCTAGCTCAGCTGCCAGGCAGTAGTACCGCTCCTCTGTGGTAGTACTGTGTCGGATTTTTGCTACGTCCGTTTTCCAGCGGAAGTAGGCACGGATGTTCTGTTATCCACGCTCTTCCCAGGCTTGGGGTTCCCTGCCTTGCGGTAGTACCGCAAGGGGGAGCGGTAGTGTCGCGTCTGCGGAAGTACCATCCTCAGCCCATGTGCTTAAGGTCTGCCCTAGCTACTGCTGCTGCTGCGGTAGTACCGTGGCTCTTCACGGTAGTACCGCATGGCCTCGCGGTAGCACCGCTGTTCTGGAGCGGTACTACCGTTGGTCGCGGGCTGGTAGGTGGATAACGGTTGGTTTTTCTTCCTTAGCTATATAAGGGGTGCCTTCTTCCTCGTGTTAACTACCTCTTCCAAACCTAAGCTCCATTGTTGCTCTAAGCTCCATTTTCGCCCGATCTCACTCCCTAGCCAATCAAACTTGTTGATTTGCTCAGGAGTGGTTGAGAAGGCCCCGATCTACACTTCCACCAAGAGAAATTTGATTCCTCCCACTAATCCCTTGCGGATCTTGTTACTCTTGGGTGTTTGAGCACCCTAGACGGTTGAGGTCACCGCGGAGCCATAGTCCATTGAGGTGAAGCTTCGTGGTGTCGTTGGGAGCCTCTAATTGAGTTGTGGAGATTGCCCCAACCTTGTTTGTAAAGGTTTGGTCGCCGCCTCCAAGGGCACCAATAGTGGAATCACGGCATCTCGCATTGTGTGAGGGCATGAGGAGAATACGGTGGCCCTAGTGGCTTCTTGGGGAGCATTGTGCCTCCACACCGCTCTAACGGAGACGTACTTCCCCTCAAAGGGAAGGAACTTCGGTAACACATCGTCGTCTCCACCGGCTCCACTCTTGGTTATCTCGTGCCTTTACTTGTGCAAGCTTATTTGTTATATATCTCTTGCTTGCTTGTGTTCCTATCTTTGTTGCATCATATAGGTTGCTCACCTAGTTGCATATCTAGACAACCTACTTTGATGCAAAGTTTAAATTGTTAAAGAAAAGCTAAAAATTGTTAGTTGCCTATTCACCCCCCTCTAGTCAACCATATCGATCCTTTCAGACATGTCCCCAAAGAGTAAGGATATGCAATGAATTCGAAGATTTCCTTCCCTTAGATGTCTTTCTCCCCCTGAATCTTATATTGGATAATGGGAGAAGATAGGGAAAAGAAAATCAGAGCAAAACAAACATAACAAACTTAACACATGCTAACAGGTCTTTCCCCTCTTGAAGACATGTGACTTCTCTCCTCTATGGATAATAAGCATCTGGAGAAGCTTAAGGTGTGCATTCTCTCTTATGTGATAAGATTTTTGCGCTATCTCTCCCCCTTTGACATTAATTTCCAAGAAGGGATCTTCTGGAGCATGAGTCAAGTAGGTTTGGTCCTTGAGTCACATTACAAAGCAACATGCAACTTAAGATGCTGGTAGAGGACAAGAATCATCGAGTGGAGCTGGAACAAATATGCATGATGCAAATGACAAAATGTTTTCTTAGTATTGAAATCGGTAACACCGAGTCCTTTTCTTCGGTGGCACCGAGTTGTTTCGGTTTAGCCGATAAGAAACAAATCGGTGAGACCAAATTCGACACAGAGAGAAAATAATGGTCATCTCAGCTCACTAGGCAAATAAGATCTCGTAAAGATTTGCAGGGAATTAACTGAAAGATTTGCAAGGAATTGGATGCTAGGAATGCAGAACAAGACAGAGAAAGGAGAACAAATCTAGATGAAGTTTTTTTGAAAAGGGAAACAAACATGCAAAAGACAAATGCAAGGACACATAAAACACTAGAGAACTTCATCTAGAATTGGTCGGCGACAAAGTCACCTATGTTAGAGTATATTGACTGAGGAGTCAAGTGAGATCACTTGATCGTAGGTCATACTCATTGTTTAAGCTCAAAATGGGGTTGCCATTTTTCATTTAAGCATTTTGATGTATTCACAACTTGTTGAGCTTCTTTGACCCATGACTCGGGGTAAAGCTTCTCTAAGATGGAATAACACACCTTGGGTGGTGGTGTTGATCTTGATCATGTAGTTGAACTTGTGTGGGATGCTCAAGGTTGATGTAGCTCATCAATGAGTTGGGAGAACCACTTGTAGTTTGAGTTCATCTTCCTAGACGGGTTAGTCTTGCAAGGAAGAGCACTTGTGTATCCAAAGTAACAATCATGAAATTTGATACCAAATGAAATTTGATATATAGAATTTGTCAAAGGATATGTTGAAAGGTTTCATGCTTTCTTGTCTTCAACCACCATATTGTAGAGACTTGGTGATGTAGATATTGCTCAAGATGTGAGTGAGTTGTAATCTCATGAATTCGAGCTCATCCAAGTACCTACAAGGGTTAGATAGCATGCAAGGGTACAAGTTTAGATCCAAGACATATGATCATCATCATAAGAGAAATATCAAGGATCAGTCAAGGGCTCATGCCTTGCATGTATCCAAACGGAGTTTCTACTCCAAGTTTGAAGCATCAATGATGTTCAATTCACCTCTCAAATGGCAAAATACTTTCTCATCAAGCGGTTTGGTGAAAATATCCACCAATTGGTTATCGGTATGAACATGCTTAAGATCAATGTCTCCTTTAGCAACATGATCTCGAATGAAATGATGGTGAACTTCAATATGCTTAGTTCGAGAATGTTGAACGGGATTGTGAGCAATCTTAATAGCACTTTAATTGTCACAAAGCAATGGATCATGTTTCACACATATGCCATAATCTTTAAGAGTTTGGGTCATCCAAAGTAATTGACCACAACATGAACCGGCGGCAATGTATTCCGCTTCGGCGGTAGATAAGGATACCGTGTTTTGTTTCTTAGAGGACCAAGACACAAGAGATCTACCAAGAAATTGACAAGTACCCGAAGTGGACTTTCTATCAACCTTGTCTCTGGCATAGTCCGAAATGGAGTAGCCAACAAGATCAAAAGAGGGCCTCTTAGGATACCAGATGCCAAAATTTGGTGTATGAATTAAGTATCCCACTATCCTTTTCACAGCCTTAAGATGACATTCTTTGGGGGCCGCTTGATATCGTGCACACATGCACACACTTAGCATAATATCGGGACGGGAGGCACATAGATATAACAATGAACCAATCATAGAGCGATAGACCTTTTGGTCAACATGTTTGCCATCCTTAGTCAAGTCAAGATGTCCACTAGTAGGCATGGGTGTATTCATACCTTTGCATTCTTTCATGTTGAACTTCTTGAATAAGTCCTTGGTATACTTTGTTTGGGAAACAAAGGTACCCTCCTTAGTTTGCTTGATTTGCAACCCAAGAAAGAACTTGAGTTCACTCATCATAGACATCTCAAACTTCTCCAACATTAGCTTTCCAAACTTTTCACTAATATGAGGGTTAGTCGAACCAAATATGATATCATCAACATAAATTTGGCACACAAATAATTCACCATTAACCCTTTTAGTAAAAAGAGTGGAATCAATTTTTCCAATCTCAAAGCCTTTTTCAATAAGGAACTTAGTCAAGCATTTATACGATGCTCTAGGAGCTTGTTTAAGACCATAAAGAGCTTTGTGAAGTTTGTAAACATGGTCAGCTTTCTTAGGATTAACAAAGCCGGGAGGTTGTTTAACATAAACTTCCTCCTCAATTTCACCATTTAGAAAAGCACTTTTAATGTCCATTTGGTACAAGGTAATATCATGGTGATTAGCATAGGCAAGTAAGATGTGGATGGACTCATGTCTATCAACGGGGGCATATGTCTCACCATAGTCCATACCTTCGACTTGAGTGTAGCCTTGGGCGACGAGACATGCTTTCTTGTGAACGACTTGTCCATCTTCGTCTTGCTTGTTGCGAAACACCCATTTGGTACCGATGATGTTGTGGTTGTTGTCGGGCTTCTCAAGCAATGTCCACACTTGGTTCCTCTCAAAGTTGTGTAGCTCTTCGTGCATGGCATTTATCCAATCTGAATCTTCCAATGCTTCTTCAACCTTCATAGGTTCAATGCTAGAGATGAATCATGAATGAATAATGTTCACAGAAAATAGCCAAACGAGTTTTAGAGCGAGTGATTCACCCGGTTTGGATATCATTGAAGATTTGTTTGACGGGATGGTCTCGTGAAACTCTTTCTCTAACTCGTGAGGGCTTTTGTTTGGGTCGGGGTGGAACATCTTCTTCATCATCTTGTTCTTTCTCTTGGCCTTCTTCGTTGTTGATGTTGTTGTTCTCTTGTCGAGGTGGAGAAGGAGGTTGATGAGATTTCATCTTGGTGTACTTCCTCATTTTCTTCATCTTGACGTGTCCCACTTGTGGATGCCTCCGTGTCAACTCTTGGTTCACCCTGTCGTGAGGTAGAAGCTTCCACTTGGACGGACGAGGTACTCTCCTTCACCTTCGTTGGATGAATCTTGCCAATAGGAAAGTCTTGGATTGCTTCCGAAGGGTCTTTGTCTCCTACATCAATTGGCAATTGCTCTACTTGCGAGCCGTTAGATTCATCAAACTTCACATCTACCGTCTCTTCAACCTTTCAGGTGAAATTGTTGTAGACACGGTATGGGTGAGAGTTTGAGCCATAATCGAGTAGGAAACCCTCATGAGATTTAGAAGCAAATTTAGAACGACGATGCTTATCAAGAATGTAACACTTTGAGCTGAATACTCGAAAGTATCCAACTTGGGGTTTGTTACCAGTGAGAAGCTCGCATGCTGTCTTGCTGAGTAGCCTGTGAAGATATAAATGATTTGTTGCATGACAAGCTGTCTCAACCACTTCCGCCCAAAAGTGTTTTGGCGTCTTGTACTCATCAAGCATCGTTCTCACCATCTCAATAAGAGTCCGGTTCTTCCTCTCAACAACTTCATTTTGTTGAGGAGTGTGTTGGGGGAACACAATATTTCAATTTTTTTTACCTATGATCACACAAGATCTATCTAGGAGATGCATAGCTATGAGCGGGGAGAGCGTGTCCACGTACCCTCATAGACCAAAAGCGGAAGTGTTTAGTAACGCAGTTGATGTAGTCAGACGTCTTCGCGATCCAACCAATCCAAGCACGAACGTATGGCACCGCCGTGTTCAGCACTCATTCAGCATGATGACGTCCCTCGAGCTCTTGATCCAGTTGAGGACGAGGGAGAGTTCTGTTAGCACAATGGCGTGGCGACGACGATGATGATGTTACCGGCGCAGGGCTTCGCCTAAGCACTACGACGATATGACCGAGGTGTGTAACCGTGGAGGGGGGGGACCGCACACGACTAAGAGAAGACTTGGTGTGCCTTTGAGGTGCCCCCTCCCACGTATATAAAGGGGGAAGGAGAGGAGGCCGGCCATAGGGGGCGCGCGCCATAGGGGAGTCCAACTAGGATCCCCAATCCTAGTTGGAGTCCCCTTCCTTTCCAATAGAGGGAGAGAGAGGGAAGGAGGAAGAAGGGAGAAGGAAGAGGGGGCACCGCCCCCTCCCTAGTCCAATTTGGAATGGCCATGGGGGGGCTTCCCTTGTATCCCTCCTCTTCACTACAAAAAAGACACATCCGGTACATTTTGGGCCAAACGAATTTTTTTTCTGTCATACATATGGCACTTCTATGACGATAATTGTGACAAAACCCGGTATCATCATAAATGTGGTGGGCTCCTACTTCTATGACAAAAAATCATGACAGAAAATGGGCTTTTCGTCCTGGGCGGGCCGGAGAAGCAGCTGCATGACATTCTTTGGGCCGTCCATGACGGAAAAAACCATGGTAGAAGCAAGGGGGAGGAAAATTTTGGGGAGTTCCCGGTTACGGTGGGAGGTCGGGGGCCGAGCGATGCGCGTTTCTCTCGTACACGTACGCGCGTGTGTGCGAGGCGTTGGCTCTAACTAAACCCGAGCGAGGCGTTGGGCTCTAACTGAACCCGAGCGATTGCACTGCAGGCTACGCGTTACTGAACTTGAGCGATCGATCGATGGATGTTAACTGAACCCGATCGAGCGATTCCTTTGCTACTGCTGCTAACTGAAGCCGATCG
>NC_041392.1:250156069-250182849 GCF_002162155.2 Triticum dicoccoides | reverse complement strand
AACAGTAGACGGTGGAGGGGTGCCCGTGGAGGGGTAGTTGAACAGGACCCTGTGGTGTGGAGGGCTGGATGAATAGTAGACGGTGGAGGGGTGCCCGTGGAGGGGTGGTTGAACAATAGCCAGTGGAGTAGCGCGCGGTGGAGGTTGGATGAACAGGAGCCCGTGGAGGCTGGAGGAGGTCGACGGTAGCCCATGGAGGCTGGAGGAGGTCGACGGTGGAGATGAACAATATCCCATGGAGTCCGTTTTGCGGTACACCACACCCCTCCCGATGAACAGGACCCCCGTTTCGACCATAGCGCTCCAACACAAGTCCGTTTCGTCCATTTTGCGGTACACCACACCCCTCCCGATCAACAGGACACCCGTTTGGACCGTAGGAGGTCCGTTTCCTCCGTTTTGCGGTACGCCACACCCCTCCCGATCAACAGGACCCCCGTTACGACCGTAGGAGGTCTGTTTCCTCTGTTTTGCGGTACACTATAGCCCTCCCGATGAACAGGATCCCGTTTCGAACATGGCCGGTCGAACACAAGGCCGTTTCCTTCGTTTTGCGGTACGCCATGCCTCGTTTTCATCGCCTGTTCCGTCCAAGCCCTCCCGATGAACACAACCACACATTCCGTTCTGACCCAGCCGGTTGGCTCCCATGCTCAGTTGCCTCCTAATGAACACGACGCATTCTGTTGCCTCCCCATGAACATGACGACGACGCTGTTTCTCCGTTCTGACCAAGCCATGTACACGAGCCCTGGCCGTACATATGCGCGAGTAGGCATTCGGGACCTCGCCTGTATGTACACATACGTGGCCGTATTTTCTTTCTTGCACCCTGGCCGCTGTACGTACGTGTACATGCTACGTGCGCGCCTCTACTATGACACGTATGCACCTCTACTACGACACGTGCGCGCCTCTACATCCACCAGTATATATGTACGTACACGTTCGTGACTAGAATGACAACGCTACATACGCTTCGACCAGGTGAGTACCGACTGTTAGGCACTTCCTTGCCTGCGAAGATGTAGCTGGTGGGTCCTAGCAGTCAGGGGGCGAATCGTTTTTTTGCCCGGACGCACTTCCTTGCATGCGAAGATGTAGCTGGTGGGTCCCAGCAGTCAGGGGGAAACGTTTTTTGCGCGAAATACAGTGGCCCGTCCGGTAGGTCCCAGCTGTTAGGTGGAGGAATCATTATTTTCTGCGTAATAAGGAGGCACTTCCTTACTGCGGCCGTGGACCCAGCTGTCAGCCTCTCCATGTACAGTCCACGTCCGATGGAAGTCGTTCTTGACCACGTTGACCATGCCGTGCCGAGAGCACCAGGGCAGTGGACGACAGCGAGGCCTAGGAAGGGGACGACGGGGAGCCGGGGAAGACGCGGCAGTGGAAGCCCGCGCGGAGAGGAGTACGAGGGTTCACTGGTTCGGCTGCGGTGTGAGGCTGCCGTCGCCGCAGGGCCTGGCCAGCGGTGGGAATAGTAGGGGGCAGTGAGGCCTCCGCGGCAGCACAGCCGGCCACGGGAGGCAGGAGCATGCGGCACGACCGACGCTGCTTTGGGCGGCTGGAGCAAGAAGACCAGAGGTTGAAGAAGCACTACGGCCGTTGGATGGACATCGTACGGTCACTGGAGCTAGAATCGTTTATATTGACTAAGTTGACAAAGCCCTCCGTCCCCGTCAACTTAGTAGGCCCACAAGTCAGCCTCCCACCAAGGTGGGTCCCAGCTAGCAGGGGGTATTCATTTTTTTGTGCGTAATAAGGAGGCACTTCCGGTGGGTCCGAGCTGACAGCAGGGGTAACATTTTTTTCGTGAAATACGGTGGCCCTAGGGTGGGTCCCAACAGTCAGGGGCAAACGTTTTCTTTGTGAAATACTGGTGGGCGTCCGGTGGGTCCCTGCTGTCAGGTGGAGGAATAATTATTTTCCGCGTAATAAGGAGGCACTTCCTTGCGGCTGCCATGGACCCAGCTGTCAGCCTCTCCACGTATACTATTCTTCTGATGGAATTCAGTCGTTGACCACATTGACCACGCCGCGCCGAGAGCACCACGGCGGTGGATGATGGCGAGGCCTAGGAAGGCGACGACGCGGAGCCGGGGAAGACGTGGCAGTGGATGCCCACGCGGAGAGGAGTATGAGGGTTCACTGGTTCGGCTGCGCTGCCCTCGCCGCAGAATAATAGGGGGTGTGGGTGAGTGGAGTGGAGGGATGGCCTGGCCAGCAGTAGGAGTAGTATGGGGGCGTTGAGGCCTCTGCGGCAGCACAGCCGGCCACGGGAGCCAGGAGCAGGCGGCATGACCGGCGCTGCTTTGGGCGGCTGGAGCAAGAAGACCATAGGTTGAAGAAGCACTACGGCCGTTGGATGGACATCACACGGTCAGTCGAGCTAGAATCGTGCATATTGACTAAGATGACAAAGCCCTTCGTCCCCGTCAACTTAGTAGGCCCACTATACTGGGTCCCAGCTAGTAGGGGGAGTATTCATTTTTTGTGCATAATAAGGAGGCACTTCCTTGCGTGCAAAGATATAGCTGGTGGGTCCGAGCTGTCAGCGGCGGTAATATTTTTTTCACGAAATACAGAGGCCCTTTCGGTGGGTCCCAGATGTCAGGTGGAGGAATCATTATTTTGCGCGTAATAAGGAGGCATTTCCTTGCGTGCGGCCGTGGACCCAGCTGTCAGCCTCTCCACGTACAGTCCACTTCAGATGCATGTCGGTCATTGACCATGTTGACCACGCCACGCCGAGAGCACCAGGGCGGTGGACGACGGCGAGGCCTAGGAAGGGAACGACACGGAGGTAGGGAAGACTCAGTAGTTGTTTTTGTTTCCACACGGAGGGGAGTACGACTGTACGAGGGTTAACTGGTTCGTCTGCCGTCGCCGGAGAATAACAACAAGTGTGGGTGAGTAGAGGGACGGCTAGGCCAACGATGGGAGTACGGTGGGGCGGTGAGGCCTGCACGGCAGCACAGCCGGCCGCGGGGAGGAGGGAGCAGGCAGTCCCGCCGACGCTTGTTTGAGCTGCTGGAGCAGGAAGAGCAGAGATTGAAGAAGCACGACGGCCGTTGGATGGACATCCAACAGTATACAGGCCATCTGTGGAAAGCCTCAAATCTGTGGAAAACAACATACAACCCATCTGCCATTATTTCAAATAATTTATAGCCCATTTGCTAATTCTTACGGGGTTTTTTTGGAGCCCATATTCGTTTTATTAGCATTACAACCCATATTGTAGCCATGATTAAAAAATTATACAAAATTTTGCATATGTCGGTGCGGTCTGAACTGTTTTTAATCCCGAAATTTCGAGTCACATTCAGACTGATTTTAAAAATAAATGTATATCAATATAAAATCCAATAAATTGTCCATGCATAAAAATCAATGCAATTTAAAATCTCGAAAGGAAAAAAAGATATTTGAAACTAATTGCCGGTTTGATGTGTTTTATAAATGTACATCCCATTTCTCATTACTGATAGGCCATTTTCTCGGCCAGTCGAATGAAGCTCTCTTCGTCTTGAAAGATTTGCATCCCAACAGGCTTAATAAAGCGACTTACTTGACAAATCACAAAAAACTGGGCTAGCCATTTTTAGAAAGAAAAAAAACTACTGGCTGGTCTGTGGTAAACATAAAAGAAAAAGGCTATCTAGACAGACCAGAGTGTCTCGCACAACCCAGTTGACACCCTGCTTCCGTCTCAAAAACAAATTAAATAAATGCCACTCCAATTATGGTGATTCATAAAAATGCCACTGCAATTTCCAAACTTTGAAAAATGCCACTGCAATTTTTGCAAACTTTGAAAAACGTCACTGCAGTTTGCAAACTTTGAAAAACGCCACTCCAGACTTCGAAAAATGCCACTACAAATGGCATGCAATGGCATTTTTCAAAGTTTGGAAATTGCAGTGGCATTTCTCGGATACACCAGATTTGGAGTGGCATTTATCAAATTAACCCAAAACAAAAATAACTGGGCGAGCTGCTGGGTCCCTGGTGTCAGCCGCTCGTTGTGCAATTCTCTCGTTTATTGACTATGTTGACAATGGCATGGGACCCAGATGTCATAAATCCACTAGGAGGAGCCATTTTTTTATTGGCTTGAAATAAGGAGGCACTTGCTTGCGTACTGCCATGACCTTGGCGAGTCCCTGCTGTCATCCTCTCCACGTACAATCATCTCCTGATTGTGTACGCGTCAACTTGCTAGGCCCACAAGTCAGCCTCTAAACCCGTGGAGGACAAATACAACCCATTTAAAAAAACAACAGCCCATTCCATACGTTCAAACGGAAAGTTCAACATTCAGAGCAAAGTAACAGGTCTGATCCACATATAGAGTACTGAACTTCCATGTTGACAACCATCATAGCCAAGTTAACTATCTACTCCCACTAATACTCTAGTAGCATACAAGTACTAACTTACTCTTAGCTAACTAGACGATGCCGACCGCCATCTGTGGTACACGCTAAATGCCGGCACCGGCATCGTGCGCCTCACCTCGGACTTGCAAGAGGTGCGATAGGGCGCGTTGCTCACGCGCGTTGGCCCTTTCCATGCCGGCGTGGTCCACCGAAGCTTCGGCTTCCAAGCGGGAAACCCACTTGACGAGTTGGTAGTAAAAATCGGCGTCGCGAATGTGTGCGTGCCCGACAGCCTCCAGGGCTATTTGCCGTGCGCCGGCCTCCACGTAGTCGGCCCAGTTGCGGGCGCTCTGCTCGCGACTCAGAGCGTCGGTGCGCTGCTGCTCCATGTCCCGCTGGCGGCGCAAATCGCCGATAGCTGCTCTTCCGCTAGGCGGTCACGCTCCAAAAACTCCTGCTGCTCCGCCATGCGGCCGCGCTCCAACAACTCCTCGATCTCCACATTGCCATCTAAAGATAGATAGAATGCCTCCTCCCTCCGTCTGCCTTCCGGTGAAAACCCGAACACTAGTTCCGGCGGTGACCGCCTCCGGCGTCGCCTACTGCTGACGGGCGGGGGCATGGCGGACGTGGCGAGCGACATCGGGCCGGTGGGGGCTTATGAGGATATGGCGAGTTGGGTCACGGTGGCACCGGAGAAGGCCGGGAAGCAGTACTTATAGGCGGAAGGTAGCGCGACGGTCATCGTAATTCAATGCATAATGGCTTAGCGCGCCAGCTTGCCGTGGAAAACTAGAGAAACTGAAATTATGACTGTGTCGTCCCGTCCCATCTGGGTCGCACGCCGGCATGGCGGTCAAATGAGTGCACTCGAATCATCTCCCTCCTTGTCAATAACGATTCCACGGATTTAAAAAGCCCGCAACAATTAAAGCGTATCTTTTTTCGCATCAGTTAGCTGCCTTAATTATGGCCGGCTGCATGCAGGCACTCAGAATCGCTCGTAGGCAGTAAGCGAAGCAGCATCCAACGAGTCGCAGCCGAGGGCACGCATGCAGCCACTTAAATCGCTGGAATTAATTAGGCTTAAACTTTTGCATGCCATTAATTATTGCCATGCCTTGGTCTTGCTGCTTTGCTCACGGAATTAATTAGGCTTAAACTTCTTCAGAGGTAGGCATTTTTATCCGTGTAGGATCGATAGTGTAGCTTGTCAGTTTCTTCAGAGGTAGACATTTTTATTCAAAAAACTGCCACTTTGCATCTTGCGTCGCAAATAAAACTGCCAGGAGCGCATTTGTAGGCTAGCTAGTGATCGATCAGTAACTTGTAAACACTGAGCGCACAGAAAAAGTAACTATTAATGCATCTCAATGATTCACAGATCGTATACAAATATGCAGCTCCAAAAGCAAAGATCAGCCACTTCGGATCTTGCATCGCAACTAAAACTAACTAGTACGATTCCCATACATAAGATCAACATGTTAATGCATCTCAATGATTCACAGATCATATACAAATATGTAGCTCCAAAAGCAAAGATTTAGAAAAAACATCTATTCTTCCTACTAACATGGATGCTTCTCTTGGCCAACATTCAATACAGACTGAAAGACAAATTTGTTTGTGAAGTCTACAATTCCTCTTGCAAACGTAAGTGGTTTCACCAATAGCTGGAACCATGAGAATGAACCACACATGATGGAGGAACATCCACTGCAATATGATTTGGTCTTCTCTCGATCACACCGCGAGACTATTTTCGGAATACAAACTTTAAATTAGGCAAAATGGTGCCCATTGTATAATCAGACCAAAGCAATGAAGCACCTATGTTGGCCAATAAATAGTACAGTACTACTTTTCTGCAGTCGATGAAGTGACTATCCAATCTTTCTGTGTCTATTTTCAAATGGCACTGCATGCAGTGACTATACTATTCTCTTGTGCAGTTCACGGACACTTTGTTTGTTTGCCAAATAGCAACGGCCAGACATCTCCGTCTGCAAAAATATCAAGCAGCTAGTAAACATATACCACACCTTGTATTTTCGGTTTAAACATGTCTCTTCCGCTTAGCATCTGTCATGTTCTGCACTGGACAATCTGATACAGTTATGTTTTGCCCTGAACAATTTCATACTGAATTGATTTGTTGGTTCAGAGTAGAAATATAGCACCTATTCTTCATCAGACCAAGGATATCCATGTTCGCAGTGATGGAAGAGGTGAAATCGATACAACCGAAATTAAGCATCCAATCATTGAATCCTGTCCTGCACCTCCAATGTAGGTCCACCCTGCCAATAAATTCACATGTAAACCACTAGTATTACTATCTAATGACAGTACAAAAAGAGTAGCAAACCATGTAAACCATGTAAACCATGTACCTTTGTAATGAACAACTCACAGTGCCACCAATTGGATATAAAGGTTTGGAAAAAACATGCTCCTAATGTTGATCCAGTTGGACTTTTTGTGAAGTTCCACTAAAATCGAGCATCCCTGTTTGCATAGATATTGAAAGTGTGATTACTCTAAAAGTGGCACTAGTTGAAGCATAGACTCACAAATATAAGCATTCCAATTTCTTAATGGGAAAAGGTAGCAAGAATGTTTCTAACCACCTGTTTGAAGGAATAAATAAAGCAAAAATAGCTGATGTCAGTAAGGCATACATAGTTTTTTTTTGAAAAACTAAGCCATTCCTGACCTTTCCTCTTCTTTTAAGCAAATTTTGTGCAGTTCTACTAAAATAAAATGCCATCACCTCCTTGACAATTCAGTGACACTGTACAAAAGGCAATGACTTAACATTACATCATGATGTCAGGTATGTAGTCGACAGGCATTAGAGACAAACATACAGACCTCCTCCGATAACATAATGAACATTAATTTTAACAAAGGCGTGACTAGCTTTATCGGGATAATTTGAGTGAACTCTACACCCTTTGTTCCTTAATATAAGACGTTTTCGCGGTTCAATTTAAAGTACCCAAATGTCTAGTATTTAGAAAAACAGGTAGTAGTTTTCTTGAGCACATATCTGGGAAAGCTTGCCACACTTTATTTATGTCCATATGCTAAAGCAACACCATTCGAATACTACAAATATACACTAATCCAGTGGCTAGTGCAATAGTAGAGTAGTTAGTTTATCACAGGGTACAATACAATGGTTTTACTGAACAGATTTCAATAAACTCTAGCACTGGAAGGTTTCTATAAGAATTAACAATACAAAATGTAAAGGTAACAAGTTTCAGCATTGGTGTACTAGCTGTGCATGAGCATTAAACCAAATACAAAAGTCTGAAGGTAACTAGCATTATTAACTAATGACAGTATAAAAAATTGCAAACCATGTACCTCCAAGGTAAATATCATTTCAAACTCGGGGGGACCCTAAAAATTGCTATCCCAATCTTGATAATCGATCAAACATAAAAACTTGATCGAACGAATCAAGAGAACAGCCAAAGGAGGAGGTGCCCACTCTTGACCTTTCCTCTTGTCTTTATAATTGTCTGTGCAGTTTAACCAAAATAAAATGCCATCAGCGCCTTGGCATTTTGGTGACACTGTACAAAAAAATTAACTTATCTCATGAAAGTGAGGTATGTAATCTATAAGCATTGACAGTGCAAAAATCTGAAGGTAGTAACAAGTTTCATCGTTGGTATACTGGCTGTGCAATAGCATTAGAATGCCTTAGCTGGAAAATCTTTAATACATCCACAATCAACAACTAACCCTAAAATAATCCAGTGACATTAAATGGCATTGCTTAAATTTAGGGACAATTGCATTTTTACCCCTAGTTGGTTCCTACCCACGGGTTTTGCCCTTACTTTTCGAGCTTGCTCAGTTTTTCCCTTACTTTTTCAGTCGAGGTCCCTCGAATGCCCTTTAACCGTTTGACCAAAACTTTGTAAATTCATAACTAATTCATATGAACTCAGAAAATGCAAATACGATATCAAAATGTTCAGATAAACATTACCTTTATGTGCATATCATTTGCATTCAGGACAAAAGCACCCTTTAAACTACCTGAAGTAATTAATGTTATTAACATTATTAAAAATAAAAAGGTATAAACAATTTTTTTCATGAATAAAAAATACATGTAAATGTAGGTGATGTTTTCTTAACATCCAGATATCTTATTTGCATTTTTCTGAGTTCGTATCATCTTGTTATGAATGTTCTAACGACTTTGACCATTATTTGGAAACTTCATAACAAATTTATACGAACTCGGAAAAATGCAAATAAGATATGAGGATGTTCAGGAAACATCACCTACATTTGCATGTAATTTTTATTCATGAAAATAATATTGTTTATACCTTTTTATTTTTAATAATGTTAATAACATTAATTACCTTAGGTAGTTTAAAGGGTGCTTTTGTCCTAAATGAAAATGATATGCACATAAAGGTAATGCTTATCCGAACATTTTGATATCTTATTTGCATTTTTCTGAGTTCATATGAATTAGTTATGTATTTTCAAAGTTTGATCAAACAGTCAAAGGGCATTCAAGGGACCTCGACGGAAAAGGTAAGGGCAAAACTGAGCAAGATCAAAAAGTAAGGGCAAAACCCGTGGGTAGGAACCAACTAGGGGCAAAAATGCAATTGTCCCCTAAATTTATCGGTGGCATTAGACTGAGAGCGGCATTAGTTAAATGTGGCATCACTTTAGCAGTAGCATTGCTTGACTTGACTGCTAGCGTTATACTAACAGCAAAAAAGTGGCAATAAGAGCATGGGAGGCCCATTCGGACAGTGGGCACACTAGTACGATGTACCTCCACTGACGCAGAGTGGTGAGGGAGGTATGGTTGCCCAGAGCAACAAATATCCAGGCAGCATATGTGGATTACGTCCCATTTTTGTTCTCTTTAGCCACCTTTTTCCTATGCGAGGACAACAAACCGATCGACCTGGTCATTCTCTATTGCGTTGTCATGCCTTTCTACCCTTCTTCAACCAAGAGACACGAGACTCGTTCCTTAGCTACTGATTTCCCATTTTCAACCCAGATGCGGGTTCGATGCCTACTCTCTTGGACAGTACAGTCTCCCTTCCTTTCCTTATTCAACCCAGACATGGATTAGTCTGCATGAAGTAGGGTTTCCTTTAATAGTGCAAATTATGGTTTTCATCAGTGTGGCCACAGAGCAGAGGATAGCAAATTGGGAAGATGGTGGAGTGGAAAAAGATCCACATGCAACGACGTGGCTGATGGGGCAATAGAACAAGGTTATGGTTCGAAAAGAGGTAGCATACCTGAGGGTCGGCGGGAAGTGGCTTCGCTCGTGGTCGTCCTCCTCCGCACACACTACAACAGCGAGCTTGGGGACAGAGGCCATCCCGCGCGGGCGCTAGGTCTGAGAGGACGGCCTTGTCGTCAGTGCGTGACCTCGCTCGCCGACGACGAGTGCGTCAACGCTGCACGTCCTTTTTTCCCCCGGCGGATCTGTGACCACCGATGAGGAGGGAGAGAGGGGACGTCTTTTTTAGATCTGGAGAGAGGGTGGTAGTGTGAGAAGCAAGTGGGCAGCCCTTAGCAAGAAAGCGCTCAAGCTCCAGCCTATATATCTCTTTTATACTACTAGTACTGGAGGTGGAGTAGTGGTAGAGTAGTTTATATTTTCTCTATGTACAGTACCAGTTAGTCGTGCTTCAAAACTAATCGGCACGCCATTAAAAAAATAAAGTTCGATAACTAATGCGGCACCTCGGGCCAACATAGCCAGATCGCATTTTGCACGAGAAATTACACACCATGTTTCGTTGACATGTGGTCCCGTTCCAACATATCAGTGAGATGACGACGAGTAGTAGGAGTATTTACGAACTGACGTGTAGGCCGGGGCGCCTCTTTGTGAACCGTGGCAAACTCGCAACCGTCTATCGACTCTTCGCCTTTCCCTCTCGATTTGGAACTGCTGTCGCACGCTCTTCCTCTCCCTCCTCCATTTTCCTTCAGCCCTTCACCCTTTCTTCTGCCATTGTTCGATCGTCTTCTCCATGGAGGGAACAGGCCGGAAACGGCCCCGTTATTCTTTCCCCAATCTGAAAGATGACGTGGTGGAGGAACTCATTGATCGGTGCGACGTCATCACCTCGGCTAGCATGGCAGGTTCGTTCAAGCCCATTCTTGACTCAACTAATAGCATCATTACAAAGAACCCAAGAGTCAAGGAGTGGTCTGATCTCTCCTATCTTCTTCGCCGTAACCCTGATGATTGGCGCCGGCACGACGGAGGCCTCGCCCTATGCCAGTTGATGCCACTTGATAATGATACATATGATGTTAAGATGCCATCGCTTGAGGGCAAGGCTTGGGCGGGCGCAAATGGAGATTGGGTTGTTTACATTGGGTCCAACTACGAGTGGGAACTTGTGAATGTGTACACTCGTGACCGGGTTCCACTTCCAAAAATCTTAGCAGACTGCCCAGAGGTTGAGCACACCGGTATTGTATGCACGTTCAAATACGATCATGGTGACTGTATTCTATGGAATATAGAAATTTGTTGAGTTCCCAACCGCTCTTGGCATTACAACAACTATCAAGTTGTTGCTATCTTCGACAAGCTTGTTGCCGTCCTTCGTGGTTCGACTCGATGGATATTGCTCAAAAATCAGTTTCATTACACGGATGAGTACTGTGATGCAATTTAATACGAGGGCCTTGTGTCTGCTGCCACCACTCGTGGCACTGTTTTTGCATGGGATCCTCATAGTTTCGGTACGTTTGTCTTCCACCGTAATTATAATTGTTTCATCCACATGCATGCGGGTTAGCAAGTTTCCCTTTACTAATTAACCTTCGTCTTGTGTTTCCAAGGTCCTATGAACATCCCACCACCTATACTTGAAATTTTTTATAACCAAGGGGGACATGACGATGGTGATGATCACGAGCATGAGGACGAGCAGCGCCCATATACTCAGTGGCGCCTAGCAGCTAATTCCGATGGATCACCTCTTCTTGTGTGTATACAACCCACTGATGATGTTACTGCTAAGGAAGCAGGTGTAGTCTCCCATGGTCGCACTCTCCAGACCTATTCCAACACCCATTGCATGGTATTCGGGATGGATACTAGTGTGCTAGCTCCAACTCCTTCTCCCTGGTACAGAATTGATAGTCTTCGAGAAAACTCGCTCTTCCTTGGACAAAACAATCCAATGATGGTGAAAGGCGATCCAACTGATGTTGACACAACGTTAACAGTACCATTTATGAGAAGAAACTGTGTCTATACCTCGGACATTTGGGTGGTTCCCTACCCTGGTACTGATATAGTAGGCCACTTCAGCCTGGATGATCAGTCCTGCGTTGGCTTCCAGATCGACAATCGATGGCCTGTCCCAGAGAATCACTTGTGGTTCAAAGCAAGCGTTTCCAACACCGAGGAATGGTTGAGTTGAAGTTCATTTCATTGCTTGTTATTTGTTGTGTAGTGAAAACTTTAGTATTTATGATGTATCCTCGTTGTCGATGTGGGTTGATGACCTATTGTATGTAATAAAATGATATGCCTGTGATAAACTTACTAAATTTATGAATGGCTTTCGAGTCGCTTCTCTAAGTGAGTGGTGCGATTTGGCAAAAAAATATTTTCCGAATACATAATTGTACGTGCATTGCAACAGGTTATCGGATGAGGCCAATCAACAATAGTAGTACACTATTTGTACTAGCTTCACATGCTTCGCGCGTCGGGCGGGTGTTTTTACTATAGCCATATGTTAATGTGTTCGTTGTACATAACCAGCACCTCGAATCCTCGATACTAGTACTATATAGTAGGAGTAAGTAGTAGGAGTAGTAGGGTGGCATGGGCCAGAAAAAGCATTCACATCCAGGAGTACGACACACGCCACCACCACGACATCCATCTGACACCATATTATTTCTTGGAGTCCATGCTAGAGCAATCTCTTCAACCTCATCGTTTCTCTAACTTTAGCCATCACGCGGTGGGCGAGGTGGGGGTTTGCCGATAGTCGGTTTCCTTAAACTGTGGTCCCACTTGTAAGGCCAACTCCAACGCACGACCCCAAACGGACCTCCGTTTTGCACGAACTCCAACGATAATTTTGACTGGAAAAGCAAGATCAAAGAAAACAAGAACCACAAGAATACATTTTACTACTCCTGTAAGTTGGATTAGTGCCTTCTCGATGCATTCATTGTTGATCTGCGGAGGTTCGATCTTGCGTGCTTCTTTCTTCTTCGAGTGTAAAGAAGTAGACGTTGCTTCCTCGCATCTAGTCTCATGTCTAGCCTCTATTCTAGTAGGAGTATCAACAAGTGCACTAATCTCATCTCTAGCCTCTGTGCTAGCTTAAAGTGATAGACCATCTACTAAATTGCACTCTATCAATATATGGATGTACTCTTCTTCCCAATACAAAAACCTGCATCCATTCTACTCCCTCCGGTGCACAATACATGCCTTAAAGTGATAGACATGTTTTAGTATATAGGTACATCCATTTTTGGACAAATGGAAGTCAAGTATTTTGGAACGGAGGGAGTACACAATAAATTTTTCAAGTTAGCACAACTAGTCTAATCCGAGAGCACAACCGAAGATTTGG
Source organism: Triticum dicoccoides (assembly GCF_002162155.2). Lineage (NCBI taxonomy): Eukaryota > Viridiplantae > Streptophyta > Magnoliopsida > Poales > Poaceae > Triticum > Triticum dicoccoides. The sequence continues at coordinate 250,169,831 of NC_041392.1, read as the reverse complement.
TTGGGTTCTTCCTCCTTTTTCTGACACGTGGGACATCCAGCATCCAGGTTGTGTCATGAAAGAAAATAGAGTGGTAGTTGAAGCCACGAGATGTGCAACTTGGGTTAAACTATAAATAGAATCTTACTACTCTTGAGTAACTCCAAAAGCGGCCACTGAAGATCTTTATTGGATTTGTTTTTCATCACCAGCACGTTGAGGTGAAAGATGTGCAGGTTCAGTGGGTCCTCTTGCATTTTCACTGACATGTGGGGCCGCATGTGAGCAAACAGACGATGGGCTCCGCGCGTCCGCTGGCTGGCTGAGAAGAGAGATAGAGGAGGGCTGATCACAGACTGCAGGAAATTTGTTCTACGTACCGCGATATAGGCTCGATATAGTGGGGTGGCATGGGCAGCATTCACGTCTAGCAGTACGGCACACGCCACCCACACGAGTCCCATCCGAAACCAATTTTCTTGGAGTCCATGCTACAACCATCTCTTCTTCCTCCTGTTTTCTCAGCCATCGCGCGGTGGGCGGGGTGGGGGTTTGCCGATAGTCAGTTTGCTCAACTGCGGTCCCACTTGTAAGTGAAAATGCAACACCACACGCATTCCCGCTTGAGCGGCCTGCCGGACCAACCGTGTGGGGGTGCGACGCGAACACGGCGGGCTTTTCCTTTTGAACTCGTAACTTGTAAAATTTGGTTCTGCTCCATGGCGCGACCGATAGATAGAAAATAATGATTTTGCCTAGAGTAATGAGAAGTTTGGTTCTGGCGCCGTTCATGCATGGAGTACGTATGAAAATTATGAAGTTGATGCGAAAGGTAAGATAATTACTGTACTATCATATACTACTACATGGATTTGACGGAAAGATAAAAATACATACGGATCCATCAACGACATCCTCACGCCCTAGTGCGCCAGGTCACCAACCGACGTGTGAGGAGCAGCGGCATTGGCGGCGAGCTCAACGTGCTTCTGAACAGTGCCGTCCAAGGTTGCCCTGCGGTCCAAGAAGGCCAGCGTCCTATTGTCCTCCTCTTGCATGTAGTAGTCCTTGTGGACAATTTGCGCATAGACGTGGGTGATTATGTCGATGGTGTCTTGCTGCGCCAGGCACTGCGCGGCGAGCGCGACCTCGAGGTGGACATTCTCCGGCGCGACGGCGGGCAATCGCAGGGCCACCAGTGCGTCGAAGAGGTTGTCACCATAGTGGCTATTGAGGGTGGCGGGCATCGCAGAGCCTGGGCACATCAGCTGGAGGCTTACGTCAAAGTCGTCTGCAAGCTTCTTGACGACGGTGAACTTGTCGAGGAAACCGAAAGGGACCTCGTCGAACAAGGAGACGAAGCTGCCATCCAAGCAGCCCTTCGCCCTGGTGGCCTCAAGCAATACTACATGGAGACGTTTCTCGGTGCCGGGCCGCAGGCCGGCGTCATGGACCATCTGGCACAGCCGGTTGATGCTCGCGCTCATCGCCTCCATGGGTCTAGCTTAGCTTCTAGTCAACTGATCTTGCAATTCGAGTGAACACTCTTGCCCTTGGTTAGCATGCGTAGGTGCGTAGGATTTCATACTACTCCTCGGCCCTCTACTGCACCTGCCTTTGGCTGTATGATAGGTGGGCCAGCCACCCCCTGGGCCCACGTGTCACTCACCCAAAGGCAGTTGCCGTAAGTCAATGAAGCTGCGTCCCCCTCCGTGCCGGTGCAGTATAGTCATCTCACCGGACCTCTAGTTGGGGCCAAACGAGAGAAGTTTGATGTTTACTGGTTTATTGGTCCCCTTTGCATTTTGCGCCAAGTTTTGACCTTTAATTTAACTAATAAAATGTTAATGCATGTAAACAAAAATGTTGTGTAAGTGACCTTACGAAAACCAAATAATCCCAAAATACTTAGGCACGGTGCATTAACTCCCTCCTTGTTTCTTATTTCGTGACATATCAACTAATGAGAGATGTGGGCTGTGCATGCTTTCAATGACTCGAGACTACCAAACATGACATGAAGTGTTTAGTTCATTGCATGTAATCCTATTAGTACTCTAGTTAGCAAAAAACATTAAGTTTTCTCGCCGATAGGAATAAAACACCATGTATTTATTTACAGAGGGAGTAGTACATTTTTTGTGACATGCATTACTAGATATTGCTAGTCAAATACTAAAATCCAGATGGACGTGGTAGTACTCCTAAATCCAGACGGTGGTGCTACTAGTACTAGTAGTAGTACTACCAATGTAGTAGTAGGAGTACTAGCACTGTACTACCCGTTGGTCAAATTATTACGTGCTGCTCCTCACAGTGAAGTGACAAGACCCTGTGCCGGAGATGACACCTGAGTATAGGCATCGTGTTCGGCATACCATAGTCAGCCTCACCGTCTGCAGTCACTATCATCATGGCTGTAGAGCTAGCCTGCTTACAACTAGCCCTGTTCGACATAATTTCCCGTGCGTAGATGCCCGTGCATTGCACGAAACACCAAGATTGGGGGTGGACGGCTCTGGTAGCGGCCATCGTGCCAGATTTTTCCACGACCTTCTAGATGTGGTGGGGAGGAGATAAGGCTGATTGTGAGAGACAAGGAGTTGTTTGTAAATAGGGAACAAGTGCGGTCATCTTTTTGCAAAAATGGAGAAGCTTGGTTTGTATGCGTCAGATCTAGATCCGACGGCTATTGGTGAAAGATGGGAGGCACAACATCATCACCAACTCAGGACCTGTTTGATTCGCAGGATTTTGAAAACGCAGGAATAGGACACGGCAATATTAGAAGTTTCAAACTGATATTACAAATGTTAGGAGTAATGCTGCACCTACGAAGAGGGAATTACTAGGAAGTTTACGTAAGAACTTTCATTACTTTAGGTGGATGCAGCATTATCGTACAAACTAAAATCCACCACCCTGACAAGTCACTAATGGGCAAATAAGTTTTCGAGTCTCTGGCCACTTGATGTTTCAAAAACAAATTCAGCTTCTGCGGAGACTTTGTCATTTAGGCTGAGACGCTTGTGGTGATCAGCACGCCATTCATTGTTGCGCCAGAGAACGCCAAACCTCATTACCTTGAGCACACTTGCCTCCAGAACAAAGAACCTGGCAAATTTAATCTCAGACGTGCTGCCTCGGTAGTCGATCAAATCAATTTCTGTAAGATTGAGATCAAGTCATTCGATGAGATTGTTATAGTGCAACACATTTTTCACTTTCGGGTCTTTTTTTATCTGCAAAAGAAGAGAACATATTAGAGCAGCTGGCTGCATAAGATTGGCGTGTCATCAAGAGGTACCAATATCATTCGCTCATACGATAGGGTTGGCTGGCCAGTGATATTTTTTCACTACAAAATTGGTAGAGTAAACCAGGACGGAGGTAGTACTTGCTCTTAGGGTAACCATAGAGTTACTAGAGTAGTCTAAGTTACTTTCCACTATGACTAGCCTAGGCTACTATAGTAGTACAGCATAAAAATGATGCAGGTGATCACTTGAGAAAAAAATACTAAAAACATTTCTTTCGGTGCAGTGTGTAGATGCAGTTTTGAACACTACACTTTTCATCGTAATTTGGGAAAATTACAAAAAAATTGAGCTACCTTGTGATTATCATTTACTTATAGGAAAGAAGTTTCACCTCGATGAGTAGCTTCTCTGTGCACGGAAAGCATGTAAGGAATCCAACAACTTGATCCAGATTGGGGCCGATAGATTTTAGTGCTAAGATCTTCACTGTGCGCACGGACTGGGTCAAGCTTGTGGGAATCATTTTCTAGAAGACGGTCGTAAATACATCAAGAAGAAATTAAAAAAATGTGAATTTCAAGAAGATGGAGAAGAAGATGAGTCCTATACCTGAACGATTACGGATCCAATAAAGAGTTCGGAGATTTTGGCAGACGAGTACACTAACGTTGTCAATTTCGGCGCGTCAATGACCCTGATTTTTGTTGGACCTTCTAGATCCCATACAAGCAATCTCTCAAGGAAAGGCGCATTCTCAATGACCATAATGTGGAACAACTGGAGTGATCTCTTCCCAATTGATGTCTTGTTGTGGGGCCAGCAAGACACATAAATCCATCGGAGATTCGTCGAGGCGATGTGGAGGCTAATGAACCCGTGGATCTGCTCAAGACAAAGGTACTCGAGCATAGTACAGCTGTGGAGCAGGTGCTCCATAGCCTTCTTCGTGATGACAACGTCGAAGAGGTCGAGCTGCTTGAGTTGAGGGAGAAGAAGGGTGTGCATGACATTAATCTAGGGAAGATAGTAGGAGCTGAAGCTGGTGCGGCGTAGCGTTGGCGTGAGGCGGAGCACGGACGGCGGCAGCGAGCGACATCGTCCAGCTTCAAAGCTGAGCTCCTCGAGCTGATCTAGGGCGGGGGATAAGAACCACTCATCGAACTTGGGTTGGACCATGCAGTTGGTACTGAACATGCGGATGTCAAGGCGTCTGGCTGGCCCAGGGTGCGATGAAAGGATCTTGGAGACTGCGGCCATGCGTTTGCAATCCCCGTCGCAGAGGCAGCTGTCGACGGTGAGGTTGAGGGGGACGCAGCGCCAGAGGGGGCGCCACCACCGGGAGAGCAGGGCGATCTACACGACAGATTTTGTGGGGAGGAGGCCGATGATGACGAGCAGCATGTCGTCGGGGAGGCTGCTGATGAAGTCCAGGCTCGCCGGATGCGGTTTTGGCTCGAGTCGCCTCCGCTTGTTGGCTGCCTCGCCGTCCATCTCAACCGGCGGCGATGCCGGTGTACACGTGTGCTGGTGTGTGTTGTGTGCTAGGTGTGCGCGAGTGCGTCCTTCTGTGCATGCCGCCGCGCAGTGGTGAATTGTGCGCGAGTGCGTCCTTCGCACGCAAGAAGTTTGTCCTCAATGCGCCCTCAATTTACTAGCGTGCAGAGTGCTACCCCGAGTGGTTTCAACTTTCTTTACTTCACCGGGTGTCAGATGGGCCTCTAGTTTACTTATTTTCACCCACTGCCACATGGGCCAGCACACGAAGATACAAAACATGAGCTAACAAGGCAACATGTGGATTGGTTGATTGGTCAACTAAACAATGTACAGAGCTATACGCTGACACAGTGACCTTATAATCCGTCAGTATAGAGAGTTCGAGTGAGAGGGGAGGCCCGTGAGAGATAGTAGAGAGGGAGAGAGAAAGAGCTACTCCCTCCATTTGATAATGTAGTTCCAACATTTTTTAAGTCAAACTTTTGAAAATTTGACCAAGTTTATAAAGAAATTACTTATATCTACAATACCAAAGATAAATGATAGTATGAAGTAAGTACATGTTGTGATGAATCTAATGATTGTTCCAGATGTAAATGTTTTTCTCCACATATACCTGGTCAAACTTTTCTGAGGTTTGACTTTTCAAAACATCCATATGCTTATGGACGTGACAGAGTCCCTAACTAGAGAGAGAGAGAGAGTGAAAAAAGTGTGCGTGCGTGTGTGAAAGAGACATGGACAACACACGATAAAAGTAGAGAAAAAGCATGTGTGTCTTATGCAAACATATCACACATGCATCTTCGATAACGGAGGCAAGGTGAGGAGATAGTGTGTGGTTGTTTGGAGCCGAGAGAGCAAGACCCCTAGCACGTGGCCAAGAAGGGTCTGACAAACAAGGGAGAGATGTCGAGAGAGACGTACGGAGAAAATGCAGACATGGGGAGGAGAGAGAGCGTATGTTTGTCATAGAGAGATCCCCTGGAGATCGTGATGGGACTACATGGGTGGGAGATCGAGTGACAAGGTGTGTGTGCGATAGAAGATGCCCCAAGAGATATCGAGATAGACGTATGGATGGAAGGAGACAATACGTGTGTTCTTGATGGCTAGTAAGAGATAATCATACTTAGGAGGGGGGGGGGTGCTTGCGCCAATGATGGAGTGAGGGATTATGGTACTTAGGGTGGTGCGTGTCACATGGAGAGAGAACAAGGGCGGAGAGTGTTGGATGGGTCTATATGTATAGCGCGAGCGAGACATGTGTATGTGTGAACCAGGGAGATATAAGGCCAGCTTGGCTTGCGTCCTGAGCATCTTTTGCCTGGCCTGGGGTTGTGGCTGGATTTCATGCACGCTTGTTTGGTTTCTACCCTGTGAAAAAGAAAGCCCGCCTGGCCTGGGTTCCCTTGCACTTTAATTAGCCTGGCCGAGCTCCAGACACTGCAAGTAGCCTGGCCCAGGCGACCGATTTGGAACGCCTGGCCATGCCTAGTCGTGTGGCCACGAGGCTAACAGCAACGTGGATGGATATTAGCATTAAATAATTGATGCATGGATTGATTGATGGGATGTTGATGCTTTGCCTGGCCCAGGCATGAACCAAACGCTTCAGCACCACACAAGCCTGGCCAGGCAGAAATATTTTACATCTCACATCCACACCAGGCAGTACCGGCCATCAAGGCATGAGGTTCAGGTCACGAACCAAACTGACCAATAAAGTTTGAGAGAGATTGAGGAGCCCCGATAAGGCTGAGGGGTGCGTCAGATAGCTGAGAGGGGGAAAGAGATATTCCATCCGCTCGATAATGCAGTGCATGTAAATTTTTTAGAAGTCAAACTTTTGAAACTTTGATCAGGTTTACGCAAATGTTATTTATATCTACAATACCAAAGATACATCATACAAAACTACATTTTATAGTGAATCTAATGGTATATGTTTGCCGTACTAGATGTAATTCTTTTTCTCCACGTACATGGTCAAACTTTGTGATGTTTGACTTTTCAATAAATCTATATGCTATGGACCGAGGAGAGTGCCTCAGTCGAGACAGATCAAGTGCGTGTGAAGGAGAATGAGTAAGTGTGCAAAAAGAGTATGTGTGTGAAAGAGAAAGTGACAACAAATGATAAATTAGAGAGACATCGAGTGTGTTTTTTCGTTTCTTATGCGAACATATCACGCATGCATCTCCGAGATGGAAAAGCGAGGCGAGGACATACACGAAGATAGCTAGTGTGTGATTGTTTTCAACGGAGAGAGACACCCCTGTAGCACATGTCCAATAGAGGTCTGGCCAACAAGGAACAAAGGTCTAGAGGGACACATGGATGGCATGGATGCATGGGGAGGGAGAGAGGGTGTGTTTGTGCTAGAGAGATCCCGTCGAGATCGTGACGGGACTATATGGGTGGAAGATCGAGGGAGTGCGTGCGCGATAGAAAGATGCCCCGAGAGAAATCGAGATAGACCATGCACATGTTTGTGATGGAAACTAAGATTAGCTAGTCATATACATATAGAGGGGATTGCGTGTGCCTACAATTGAGTGAGAGACCATCATACTTGGCTAGCTGGGCATGAGATTGTGTGTGTGCGCGTGTGAGATGGAGAGAGAACGAGGGGGAGATAGAGTTTTAGATGGGCCTATCGAGTGCGAGTGAGATATGCATGTGTATGTGTGACCCAGGTGGATGGAGAGTTTGAGAGAGGGGGGAAGAGATCCGAGATGACATAGTGGTGCGTGAGAGAGTTACGGGCAAAGAGCCAAGGAATTTGTGTGCGTACGATGAGTGCACCCAAGATATCTAGCTTGGACTAGCTAGAGTATCATACATAGTGTGCGAGAGAGACCTATAGATGGGTATATATGCATGCGAACTAGAAAGACCCCCCCCACATACACAAAGAGAGAGAGAGAGAGATGGATAGAAAGGGAGAGGGACCAACCAGGTTTTTGTGTCGGATGCGTGCGACAGAATTGAAGATTGTCGGCGAGAGAGAGAGAGAGAGAGAGAGAGAGAGAGAGAGAGAGAGAGCAGGAGTTCGGGAGAGGGGGAGGTCGCGTTTTATGCATCAAAGACTGATATAAACCATGTTTCGATATAAACGTGCATCCAAATATTTAAATTGGAGAACATGTTGTCTGCAATCCACACATGAATGGATATATGCGTATATCAAACAAGTTCACTAATTTGACTTTCAACATGTTCATGCAGTACTATAATACTGTACAACATGCTACTCGATTGAGGTGTTCAATTTTGGATTTAGTCCATATTTTGACCTACTGAATGAGCTATTTCATTGAATCGAGATATTTCATTTTGTGTTTGATTCGCGTTTTTGAGTGGGTCAACTATTTGCCATATAGTAAATCGCTAGCAACGAGCATGTAAAAACACATTACTCCCGAGCATCATCTCTCCATCTAAAAAAGAAGTGGCAAGCTAATATTTCAAAATTTGATCTGAATCGACTTGGTGAGGTAGACGTGGATGCTCGTTCTCCCAAAATTTGAACGAACCGTTAAACATCCTCTCTGCTCGGTGGAATTCGCCCGAGCAAATAAATGGGAGACGTGAAATTACCGTCCTATGTGGGGTACATATCAATTGGCCCGTTGTACATCGAGGGTAGGTTCGTAACTTCATCCAAGTGCACCTTCTCCTCGGCTGAAATGACATGTGCCAAATAATTCATAAACCATGGTCAGCAAAACACGCTCTCCTCGCCCGAAATAGCTCGCGCCCACTATTTCAAAACACGCTCTCCTCGCCTGAAATTGCTCGCGCCCACTATAGTTCAAAACACGCCCTCCTTGCCCGAAATCGCTCCCGCCCACTATTTGTGGAGAAGCAAAGTTACTCTACTATCTCTGACCCTCAGTACACAGACCCAAGCCGAGAAGCCTATAGGCAAGGGTAGAACTGTAACTCCCCCTCACATTTCAGACAAATGCATCCGTAAGACATGCCTCCACTCCCCTCCCAATTTCCGCCCGCCCGCCCCCATTCATACCTCGTGGGCACCAAATCACCTTCTCCCCGGGAAGCTCCCTTCTCCCGAGCCGCGAAACCTCAGCCCCACCTCCATGGTGCCCCCACCGCACCAATTTCACAGCCGCCCTCCTCCCTAATGTCGGAGACGCTGTCCATTTGCCATCGTGCACTAGGCCATGTGCCTCTTACTTCGTGCTGCTGGTGCTGTCTCGACGACAGCCGCGTGAACCCTACCGGAGCCGATTCACCCTCGCCGTTGTTCACGGTGCCGGAGCAGCTCCAACTTCGGATCCGTCCAGAGTCCGGGCGCTGCTTCCTCGTAGCCGTCGACCGTCGCGACATCGCTCTTTCCCTGCCGCCGGTCGCCACCGCAACTACGCCGGCCTCACCGACTCGGCAGCTGGACCTGCCTACTTCACGATGCCGCCAGATAGGTCGCACCCTCATCTCAAATCACTTTATTTAGGCGTCAGTTGTCTGAATTTTTATTCTGGGCCAATCGATTCCCAATGGGAAGCAGCACCCCTCGAGGCGGCGGAGCTCCTAGGCTGCCGGTTGGCTGGTGTCTAACGTAAGGGTGCGGGGCCGCAAGTTCGCCGCGGAAGTAGTGCTTAGATGGCTATCTTCTAGAGTTGCGTGGGTTGAAGGTACTGCCACCGCCGGATCTGGATGACGGGGAGTCTTTGTGGATTGGCCCGGGGGCGGCGCAATCACGGCAGTGCGGTGGAGCGGGGAGCGGGGTTTTGGCCGGGGCCACGGACGGCGGAGGCAGGCTGCTCTGCCGTTGGTCGCTGGCTCTTCGGGGAAGATTCCGAACAGTGTCAGCCGGGAGGCACAAGACGGCCAGCCATCCGGGGTAGATAAACAGTTCCCTGCATCGAATGCGCGCGCCCGACATGGACAACCACAACAACTGCAGGGCCATCGACAAGTCAGCACATGATGCTCACTCCTATGGATGGCAGCCAAATAGGTTGTACCCTCATCTTACTTGTGTGCAACATTTATGGGTTTGTTATTCATCTAAGCATGGAAAATAGATCATCACATTTCACTGTATATTCATGCTAATCTCTTACGGGTCTTGTTCAGGAATTAACGCTGTTCCATAGTTCAGCTAAGATACTTGTTCTTTAGGTAACGCTGTTCCATAGGTATCATCCATCAGCCAATGTTATCCCATAGGCTGGTGATTATAGTATTATACCACTTCTAGTATTACCTATGTTGTTCTTTAATACTTTTGTGTGCCATCTAGTTAATCTTGAGTACAAACGATACATATTCTGTAGCTTTCATCTGTGTTCTCCCTTTAGTTTATGAGACATGTTGTTGCTAGTTAACCCTAGTCCTACTATTTATGTCGTCTCCTACAGGCACTCATTACATAAATCTAACTACTAGTTGTCTTCCATGCATGTCAGATATAATTGCACACACTGATATATCCACAAGAACCTCATGGAGCAATGTAAAAGCCAATAAACTTGATGTCAATGGTACCCAATATGATGGAACATGTAAAGGCAGTTCTTCAGAAGACTTGCAGAAAGATGATGAATCCTCTTCACCCCACAAGGTCATTGCTCTAACTTGGCCTGTGATATGGGTACAACATGCATATAATGTCCTGGAGTGTATCTACTCTGTTGCAATGCCATGTGCTTAGCATGCTGATCATGCATGTAAATATGTCATGCCTTCGTGTTTTCAGTACCTATTCCATTCATGATAACATGTTTTCAAATTCAAGTACTGTCATTCTACTCTATCACAATGCCATCTGCTTAATTTGGACATCATGCTTCTGAATATCTTATGCATTGTTATTCATCAGTATGTACTTCATCTGTCTACCATACCATGTTTTTTTACATTGAAGTGCTGTTCTAATGCTCTGTTGCAATTCCATCTTATTTTCCCAATCATACATGTGTATGTTGCCTTAGTTATTCCTGTACGTATTCCGCTAGCATACAGTTTTACATTCAACTAGTGTTTTTTTGCTGTGTTGTCCTGTCGTATCCCTAGCTCTTACACCATACTCCCTCCGTCCGGATTACATGTTGCCGAAATGGATAAAAAAGGATGTATCTAGAACTGAAATACGCCTAGACCCATCCATTTTTTTTCCGGATGGAGGGAATACATGTCAATATGTCATGCCTTTCTATTCTTCAGTACCTATTCCATCTCTCTGCTGTCGCATGTTTTATAATTAAAGCACCATTCTTCTATGCAAGGCATGCAAGGGGAAGATGACTATGTTAGAATTTGAAGGGTTACAAACAAGGCCTTTGCAAAAAATCGAAACGCCAGGAGATAATAAACCAACTCCAGTTTTTATAGATACTGCTCCAGCATAGAGAAACCCAACTCCTACTGATAATAAGCATATTCCAGTGGCCAAAGAACTAGTCCGCTCTAATCCAGCAAAAACATGTCAACTCAATTCTAAGAAGCGTGTGTGTATCCTTGCATCACGAAATTTTATAGCATGCTGATCATATTTTCTACATGTTTCTTACCCATCTCTCTAGAAAATAAGCTTAACAGATAGAAGAATTTCTGCAATGGTATCATTTATGAGGAAAGATTCTTGCAGGAATTCTCTGTGCTCCAATGTAGATGTAAGTACCTGTTGTATATCACTATATTTTTACATTAGCATGTATTTTGTTAATCGGCATGAATCCAACCTTTATCTGATCTAAAATTAGTTGTAGAAAAATGTTAAAGGTGCCAATGTTGATTTTTGTAAGGAAAATTGCCTGGTAGTTTTGCATACTAAGCTGCATGAATGTACTATCTCATATCACGCACATTACTGAATTGTAGTGCTTCTTTGGTTGCCCATTCATTCATTGTGTCAATGTTGCTTTCGTATTACCTTACCTGGATGATGATAGTTGTGCCATATTGTGTTAATTTGGTGTAGGCTAGTTGCCCAAACATTCGTTGTGTCAATGTTGCTTTCCTATTATCTGACTTGGCCAAGGATAGCAATGCTAGTGTGTTAATTTTGTGCAGGCTGCTGAAGATAAGAAGACAAACTCTGAAAACAGCAAGGCAACCCCATTGTTTCTTTCCAGTAAATCTAGGCCAGGTAATATGGCAATAACTCATGATTAATCTGTTTGGTTCCCGTCCTAATTTATGTTATGATGCAGTGGTCGAGGCACTCTCCACTATCAATAATACAAGCCTGCCAAAATCGCCATATGAATCTGTTCAGTATCCTCTGTCTCAAATGCAACAGAATAAATGTATGTTTGTGAACCAATTAATGGCTGAAGCAATGATGGAAATGGTGGATGAATCAGAGGTGCAGAGTCGTGCGACACAACAACTGATCAATGTTTTCAGAGACAGTGTAGCAAAGCAGCAAGAACTTGCCCACATGCTTATGGGCGTCATCTGTGCTGAGGTTGCAGATTGTGATGTTGTAGATGGTTAGGTTCTGCTCATTTATTTGCACTGGCATCAATCTTTGATTTCCTAGTGGATGTAATTTCCTGTAATATATGCTGGATGTGCAATGTTATTCACTGTATGCCGTACCTTTGCTTGATCGGTTTTGGTCCTGTGCATAATTGCTCATCGTAATGGGCTCAAATTATCTAATTTGGCCTAAAGACATGAACGAACTTTAGTGGGCCCATTAAGTTAATGGGCCGTTACTAGGACGAAAGTTAATGGCTGTCCCTCTTACCTCCCGGGTCGTTAACAGGCCGTTACTAAGTTTTGGCTACATATGGCCCAACTATATTATAGGCCTTTAGCAGGCTGAAAGAGACAGCGGGCTTGTACTGGACCATGAAGAGCATGGGCCGCTAAGAGGCTGAAAGTCAGGTCGTATTGTAAACGGCCCAACTGTCTTGTGGGCCTTTAGCAGGCCGAAAGAGAAACCGGGCTGGTATTGGACCATGAAGGGCTTGGGCCGTTAAAAGGCCAAAACTAAGGTCCGACTACAAATGGCCCAACTCATTTATGGTCCGTTAACAGGCCGAAAGGAACACAGGGCCGGGAATTTGCCCAACACTTAAATGGGTCGCTAAAAGGCCAAAACTCAGGTCCGACTACAAATGGCCCAACTGATTTATGGGCCGTCAATAGGCTGAGAGTGACACTGGGCCAGAAATTGGCCCAACACTTAAATGGGCCGCTAAAAGACCGAAAATCAGGTCCGACTACAAATGGCCCATCAGATTTATGGGCCGTCAACAGGCTGAAAGACACACCAGACAGGAAATTAGCCCAACATTTAAATGGGTCGCTAAAAGGCCGAAAGATGTACATCCTGAAAATTGGCCCATCCATTATATGGGCCGTTAACAGGCCGAAATCTCATCGGGCCGATATTGAGCCCAAATATAGATCGGGCTGTTAACGGGCTCGAACTGACGATGGGCTGCAATGGTGTCAAATCGTTAACGGGCCGAATTGGCACATCTCGTATGGGCCGTTGGCTTAAATGGACCTGACACAAGTAGGCCTTATATGGGATGGCCTGCTAATTTTTACTGGGCCGACCTTTTTCATGGGAATGGGCCACTGTTGGGCCATGCCACGTGTCGACCTATCATAGGCACCTCCTGTCCAATGAGTGGATGGCATCTGTCCCAACGGTGAGGCAACATGTGTTTCCTTCGGCCAATCAGAATTTTACACATGGAAATTTCCCATTGGTCAGGGCTGTTAAAGGGTTATCGGATCCAAAATCCGACCCGATAGCTTAACGGTGTTCCGTTATGGTGGATGCCACGTGTCGGTCACCCTTGACGAAAGCACTTTTGTGACGCGCGATTTATCGTCATGGAAGTGGACACTTCCGTGATGATAATTTTGGTAATGTCATGGAACACTTCTACGACAACATAGGTATGACTATCTTGATTCTGTCATAAAATCATCATGGATGTACATGCATGACAAAAACGCGACCTACTGTGACAAACACGTATCATCACGGAAGTGTATTTTTTGTAGTTCTTGTTTCCACTAAGGCACAT
>NC_041392.1:250092749-250155816 GCF_002162155.2 Triticum dicoccoides | reverse complement strand
TCCGGTAACCCCCGGTACACCGAAACTCATCCGAAACAACTCGAACAATCCGGTGTCCGAATGTAACCTTCCAATATATGAATCTTTACCTCTCGACTATTTCGAGACTCCTCGTCATGTTTGTGATCTCATCCGGGACTCCGAACAAACTTCAGTCATCAAATCACATAACTCATAATACAAATTGTCATCGAACGTTAAGCGTGCAGACCCTACGGGTTCGAGAACTATGCAGATATGACCGAGACACATCTTCGGTCAATAACCAATAGCAGAACCTGGATGCTCATATTGGATCCGACATATTCTACGAAGACCTTTATCGGTCAAACCGCATAACAACATACATTGTTCCCTTTGTCATTGGTAAGTTACTTGCTTGAGATTCGATCGCCGGTATCATCATACCTAGTTCAATCTTGTTAACGGCAAGTCTCTTTACTCGTTCTGTAATGCATCATCCCGTGACTAACTGATACGTCTCGATCGTATCTCCTTTCCCAAACAAGTTTGACCTTGTTTTGGACTCTAACTTGCATGATTTGAATGGAACTAACCCGGACTGACGCTGTTTTCAGCAGAATTGCTATGGTGTTATTTTTGTGCAGAAAGAAAGGTTCTAGGAATGACCTAAAACTTCACGGAGAATATTTTTGGAATATATAAAAAATACTGGCGAAAGAATCTATGTCAAGGGGCCCACACCCTATCCACGAGGGTGGGGGCGCGCCCACCCCTGCCTCGTGCCCCCCCTGATGCTCCACCGACCTCAACTCCAACTCTATATATTCACGTTCGGGGAGAAAAAAATCAGGGAGAAGGATTCATCGCGTTTTATGATACGAGCCGCCGCCAAGCCCTAATCTCTCTCGGGAGGGCTGATCTGGAGTCCGTTTGAGGCTCTGGAGAGGGGAATCCGTTGCCATCGTCATCATCAACCTTCCTCCATCACCAATTTCATGATGCTCACCGCTGTGCGTGAGTAATTCCATTGTATGCTTGCTGGACAATGATGGGTTGGATGAGAATTTATCATGTAATCGAGTTAGTTTTGCTAAGGTTTGATCCCTAGTATCCATTATGTTCTGAGATTGATGTTGCTATGACTTTGCTATGCTTAATGCTTGTCACTAGGGCCCGAGTGCCATGATATCAGATCTAAACCTATTATGTTTTCATGAATATATGTGAGTTCTTGATCCTATTTTGCAAGTCAATAGTCACCTACTATGTGTTATGATCCGGTAACCCCGAAGTGACAATAATCGGGACCACTCCCGGTGATGACTATAGTTTGAGGAGTTCATGTATTCACTAAGTGTTAATGCTTTGTTCCGGTACTCTGATAAAAGGAGGCCTTAATATCTCTTAGTTTCCGATAGGACCCCACTGCCACAGGAGGGTAGGACAAAAGATGTTATGCAAATTCTTTTCCATAAGCACGTATGACTATATTCGGAATACATGCCTACATTACATTGATGAATTGGAGCTAGTTCTGTGTCACCCTATGTTATAACTGTTGCATGAGGAATCGCATCCGACATAATTATCCATCAATGATCCATTGCCTACAAGCTTTTCACATACTGATCTTTGCTTAGTTACTTTTCCATTGCCACTATTACAATCACTACAAAATCAATATTATTACTATTGCCACCGTTATCATTACTTCCATATTACTTTGCTACTAAATACTTTGCTGCAGATATCAAGTCTTTCAGGTGCGGTTGAATTGAAAACTCAACTGTTAATACTTGAGAATATTCTTTGGCTCCCCTTGTGTCAAATCAATAAATCTGGGTTGAATACTCTACCCTCGAAAACTGTTGCGATCCCCTATACTTGTGGGTTATCAAGACTATTTTCTGGCGCCGTTGCCGGGGAGCATAGCTCTATTCTTTGAGTCACTTGGGATTTATATCTGTTGATCACTATGAGGAACTTGAAAGATGAAAGAACCAAGATTTTTCCCTCAACTACGAGGGGAGGTAAGGAACTGCTATCTAGCTCTGCACTTGATTCACATTCTCTTTTGAGTAAACTTGCGACACCTACACCTCCTATTTATTCTGATATGTCGCATGTTATTGATGATGCCACTTCCTCTTTGCGTGATTCTTATGATGAAACTACTTCTATGCTTGATAATACTGTGCCACTAGGTGAATTTCTTGATGAACAACTTGCTAGGGTTAGAGAGAATGAAATTATTGAAACTAATAATAAGTGATGATGAAGATTCTCCCCCTAGATATGAATTGCCTATTTTTCCTGAGGGTTATGTTATGGATGAAGAAACTGCTAGAGACTTTTTAGCTTGCAATGATAGATATGGTCTTAAGAAACTATTAGCTAAGCTGAAAGAAAAATCTTTGAATGCTAGAATGAAATATGACCCTGCTTTTGCTACTTCACCTATCTGTATTTCCGATAAGGATTATGATTTCTCTGTCGATTCTGAGTTAATTACATTGGTTGAATCTGATCCTTTTATGGCTATGAATCTGAAACCGTTGTGGCACATTTTACTAAATTAAATGATATAGCCACCCTGTTCACTAATGATGAGAAAACTCGTTATTACTTTATCCTTAAGTTGTTTTCATTCTCTTTAAAGGGTGATGCTAAAACATGGTTTAATTCTCTTGATCCTGGTTGTGTGCGTAGTCCCCAGGATATGATTTATTACTTCTCTGTTAAATATTTCCCCGCTCATAAGAAACAAGTTGCCTTAATGGAATTATATAATTTTGTGCACATTGCAGAAGAGTGTCTCCCACAAGCCTGGGGGAGGCTTCTCCGGTTACTTAATGCTTTGCCTGATCATCCTCTCAAGAAAAATGAAATATTTGATATCTTTTATAATGGACTAACCGATGCTTCCAGAGACCACCTGGATAGTTGTGCTGGTTGTGTTTTCAGGGATAGAACTATTGATCAAGCTGAATTGCTATCGAATAATATGTTGAGTAATGAAAATGATTGGACACTTCCTGAACCAACTCCTAAGCCAACTCCGAGGAAAAGGGGTATTCTATTTCTCAGTCCTGAAGATATGCAAGAGGCAAAGAAATCTATGAAAGATAAAGGTATTAAAACTGAAGATGTTAAGAATTTACCACCTATTGAAGAGATACATGGTCTTGATAACCCGACACGGGTAGTAAAGGTAAATTCTCTCTATAGATTTGAAGAAGGTGATATTCCTCGTTATAAGTCTGCTAGCCAATGCTTAGATGAGTTTGATAATTTTATTGTTAAACAAGAGAATTTCAATGCTTATGTTAGTAGATAATTGAAATGTAATGCTTATATGATTGAACACTTGAGTGATTATATGTCTAGAGTTAAAGGTGAGCTTAAACTTATTAGTAAACATGCTTCTATGTTTACCACTCAAGTAGAACAAGTACTTAAAGCTCAGAATGATTTGCTCAATGAATTAAATAATAAGAAAAGTGATAATGTTGTTAGACTTATGACTAGAGGGGGTAAAATGACTCAGGAACCTTTGTATCCCGAGGGCCACCCTAAGAGAATTGAGCAAGATTCTCAGAGAACTAATGTTGATGCACCTAGTCCTTCTAAAAGGAAGAAAAAGAAAAATGATAGGACTTTGCATGCTTCTAGTGAACCTCTTGTTGATGCACCTGAGAATCCCAATGATATTTATATTTCTGATGCTGAAACACAATCAGGTAATGAACATGAACCTAGTGATAATGTTAATGATGATGTTCATGTTGATGCTCAACCTAGCACCGACAATGATGTAGAGATTGAACCTGCTATTGATCTTGATAACCCACAATCAAAGAATCAACATTATGATAAGAGACTTTTTTGCTAGGAAGCACGGTAAAGAAAGAGAACCATGGGTTCAGAAACCCATGCCTTTGCCTCCTAAACCATCCAAGGAAAATGATGATGAGGATTTTGAGCGCTTTGCTGAAATGATTAGACCTATCTTTTTGCGTACGCGTTTGACTGATATGCTTAAAATGAATCCTTATGCTAAGTATATGAAAGATATTGTCACAAATAAAAGAAAGATACGGGAAGCTCAAATTTCCACCATGATTGCTAATTATACTTTCAAAGGTGGAATACCAAAGAAACTTGGAGATCCAGGAGTACCAACTATACCATGCTCCATTAAAAGGAACTATGTTAAAACTGCTTTATGTGATCTTGGAGCCTGTGTCAGTGTTATGCCTCTCTCTTTATATCGTAGACTTGATTTGAATAAGTTGACACCTACAGAAATATCTTTGCAAATGGCTGATAAATCAACTGCTATACCTGTCGGTATTTGTGAGGATGTGCCTGTTGTGGTTGCAAATGTTACTATTTTAACGGACTTTGTTATTCTTGATATTCCTGAGGATGACAGTATGCCTATTATTCTTGGTAGACCCTTTTTGCATACCACATGGGCTGTTATTGATTGCAACAAAGGCAATGTCACTTTTCATGTTAATGGTAATGAGCATACGGTACACTTTCCGAGGAAACAACCTCAAGTCCACTTTTCAGGTGCGGTTGAATTGACAACTCAACTATTAATACTTGAGAATATTCTTTGGCTCCCCTTGTGTCGAATCAATAAATTTGGGTTGAGTACTCTACCCTCGAAAACTGTTGTGATCCCTTATATTTGTGGGTTATCACTAACTCATTAGTCGCATTGCTTGCCAGGCTCATAGTGATGTGCATTACTGAGAGGGCCCAGAGATACCTCTCTGATATACGGAGTGACAAATCCTAATCTCGATCTATGCCAACTCAACAAACACCATTGGAGACACCTATAGAGCATCTTTATAATCACCCAGTTATGTTGTGATGTTTGATAACACACAAGGTGTTCCTCCGGTATTCGGGAGTTGCATAATCTCAGTGTCAGAGGAACATGTATAAGTCAAAGCAATAGCAATAAAACTAAATGATCATAATGCTAAGCTAACGGATGGGTCTTGTCCATCACATCATTCTCTAATGATGTGATCCCGTTCATCAAGTGACAACACATGTCTATGGTTAGGAAACTTAACCATCTTTGATTAACTAGCTAGTCAAGTAGAGGCATACTAGGGACACTCACTTTTGTCTATGTATTCACACATGTACTAAGTTTCCGGTTAATACAATTCTATCATGAATAGTAAACATTTATAATGATATAAGGAAATATAAATAACAACTTTATTATTGCCTCTAGGGCATATTTCCTTCAGTCTCCCACTTGCACTAGAGTAAATAATCTAGATTACATAGTAATGATTCTAACACCCATGGAGTCTTGGTGCTGATCATGTTTTGCTTGTGAGAGAGGCTTAGTCAACGGGTCTGCAACATTCAGATCCGTATGTATCTTGCAAATCTCTATGTCTCCCTCCTTGACTTGATCGCGGATGGAATTGAAGCGTCTCTTGATGTGCTTGGTTCTCTTGTGAAATCTGGATTCCTTTGCCAAGGCAATTGCACCAGTATTGTCACAAAAGATTTTCATTGGACCCGACGCACTAGGTATTACACCTAGATCGGATATGAACTCCTTCATCCAGACTCCTTCATTTGCTGCTTCTGATGCAGCTATGTACTCCGCTTCACACATAGATCCCGCCACGACGCTCTGCTCGAAACTGCACCAACTGACAGCTCCACCATTCAATATAAATATGTATCCGGTTTGTGACTTAGAGTCATCCGGATCAATGTCAAAGCTTGCATCGATGTAACCATTTACGACGAGCTCTTTGTCACCTCCATAAATGAGAAACATATCCTTAGTACTTTTTAGGTATTTTAGGATGTTCTTGACCGCTATCCAATGATCCATTCCTGGATTACTTTGGTACCTCCCTGCTAAACTTATAGCAAGGCACACATCAGGTGTGGTACACAACATTGCATACATGATAGAACCTATGGCTGAGGCATAGGGAATGACTTACATTTTCTCTCTATATTCTGAAGTGGTCAGACATTGAGTCTGACTCAACTTCACACCTTGTACACTACAAAAAAATACACTTCTGTGATGATACGTGTTTGTCACAGTAGGTCACATTTTCTGTCATGCATGTACATCCATGACAATTTTATGACAGAATCAAGACAGTCATACCTGTGCTGTTGTAGAAGTGTTACATGACATTACCGGAATTATCATCACGGAAGTGTCCACTTCCATGACGACAAATCGCGTGTCACAGAAGTGCTTTCGTCAAGGGTGACCGACACGTGGCATCCACCGTAACAGAACGCCGTTAAGCTATCGGGTCCGGTTATGGATCTGATAACCCGCTAACAGCCCTGACCAATGGGGATTTTCCATGTGTAAAATCATCATCGGCTGGAAGAAACACGTGTCGTCTCACCGTTGGGACAGATGTCGTCCACTCATTGGACCGAAGGCGCCTATGATACGTCGACATGTGGCACGGCCGAAGAGAGGCCCATTCCTATGAAAAGGCTGGCCCGTTTGACTTGGTCAAAAGGTGGCGGGCCGGCCCATGGAAAGCCTGTTAACGGCCTGTTCGCATATAGCCCATTTACAGCCCATTAACCCAGGGCCCGTTACGACCTATCCGAATTAGGCCCAGTAGCGTCATCTGGGCCGTCCAATATGATTCTAGCCCATTTTAAGTTCTAGCCCATGACATCTTTCGGCCCATATGAGGCCCTTTGTAGCTCTTGGCCCATTAACGGCCCGTGGTGAAACTAGCCCGTACTGAACAATGTATCACTTTATACCCATTAACGACCCATTAATCCATTGGGTCGTTTGCAGCCCATGTTATCTTTCTGCCTTCTCAGGGCCCATTTATTCTTGGGCTCATTTCTAGCATTCGGTTACTTATGGCCTGTTACTGCCATTTTCTGCTTGTGGGCCAAATTCAGCCCGTGGTTACAGTCGACCCGTTTGTGGCCCGTCAATACGTTGGGCCATTTTCATAGCATCATCAAATACGGCCTATTAACAACGGCCCATTATGGTCGGCCCATGAACGGACGACTCCAACTCTAGCCTGTTTACGGCCATAATGCGGTCTGTTTTTGGCCCATGTTTGGCTAATCGATCATACAGCCCGTCTAAGGCCCATTGATGGTATGACCCGTAGAAGGCCCATTGTTTCTACGACCCGTAGAAGGTCCATTGTTTCTACGGACCGTAGAAGGCCCATTGTTTCTACGGCCCATAGGAAGCCCAATGTCACTACAGTAAATATGTAGCCCATGGCCTGTTAAAGGCGGGAAACTACTATAGGTTTAGACCTGCTAATGGCCCAAGATGATTCTAGGACCATGTTTTGGCCCATATGAGCAACGGGTCGACCTGAAGACCGACAACACTGAGATACACTGAACCTTCCGGCCTAAATTATAGCATACCGACCAAAGAATAAACCTAGACTATACAACAAAGAAATTACGGCATATTACATCCAATGGGAATCAAAGTTCGCTACCGGTGTTAATAAATCGCAACATGACCGCAGATTACATACACTGGGCATCAAAGGTCGCCACGAGTGCATATAAATGCACCGACAAAAGAATATACAAAACTGAGAGCACTTCAGAAGGCACTAGACCCGGGAAGCTCGGGCCCCGCAAGCAGTCAAACAAGCTGATGAGACCTCAGTTGTGTCAATGATAGATGCTTCATCCCTAGCTGTATGGCACCATAGTGCGCAAGGCAGTCCCCTGACATCTTCATTACATATTTGACTTCAAGTCGGAGCTGAGCTGAAGCAAGCCTTTTCGCTTTAAGTTGAGACTGAAGAAGTCGAACTGATTGAGGCAGCGAGTGCACAAAGGTTGTCTCACACCTGCTGGTGAGTAGCTTAAGCTCACTGTCTTCATCAAGACAGGACCTTGGGGTCATATCGATGTCCTCAATATGGTTTGGCTCACTATCTTTCCTAAAGTTCTGCCTGGCATAAGAGATACGACTTTGAAAGAGAAACAAGGAGACACGTAACAGGTTTCACAATTATATAAGCAAATAAATGGATCTGTTCTGCATAAGGAACATGTTTTTACAACTACAATTTAAAATTGGCAGTTGTTGCAAACATCCAGTCAGATGTAAACAACAGTGGAGGAAATGATGCCTATCCAAATCTATACTAGAACAAAGTTTGAAGGCTTGAGAAGGATGAACTTACATTACATGTTAACACAGGCTGGACAAAGCCCTTCTCCATGTTGATGGAAAGATAATTCAATAAATTCCCCAAAGAAAATTCTTTATAACCGTTGCCATTATTCTACATTTAGCAAAGAGTAAATATAGATCAAATAATATTGGAAGAAATAGAGGATAATGAAGCTTAGGTGTAGACTGATGATACATAATCAAATAGCAATTAATTAAGTACAACGTTACAAGGCAAAAGGTACTGACAAGAGGAATGCATACATCAACATGTGCAGTGGAATTGGCTTTATTCAACATTTTGGTAAGAGTAAATGTAGATATGATAATTTGGAGAAAGTGGAGGGCAGGGCAGATAAGATGCAGAGTAATGCTAGATAATCAACTATCTTGCGATGCATGTACAATAATACCACCATGTCCATTATTAGTTGTCACTCAAATGGATGTATCTAGCACTATTAAGTTCTAAATACATCCAATTGATCAACAATTAATTCGATACAGGGGGAGTACATGACAACAGGTACTTACATGAGCAATCCAAAACTTCATAACCATTGTGTTGATTCTACATTTACCTAAGAGTAAATATAGATCTTATAATTTCAAGCAAAGCGAGGATAAAGAAGCGAACATTTATAGTGATGCTACATAATCAAACAACAATGAGTGTAAGTATGCTGACAAAGGGCAAGAGGTACTGACAAGAGCAATGCGGAGCCCAGTATTGTCGTGAGATCCTATGATCCTTTGAGCAAGGAGATTCATCTGAAATTAGTTTTCATACAAGAGAGAAGGTAAGGCACATGCAGAAATTTAGGAGTTCAAATTATGAATTGATATCATAGATAGTACCTGACGCTGGGCTCTCAACAATTCTAGACAGTTCTAATAGGGGTTTGGCCATTGGAGTAGGGGTGAAGTCTGTTACAGTTGGGCCTGTGTTTTCTGTGGCTTCTGATCTATTTGATTTAACAGGTATCACTACCTTTTCCAAATACCTAGTTTGTACTCCTTGAGGATCTGCAATCACCCTCTTACTTTTGGACATCTATTACGAAAGAACAACATTTGACTGGAAAAACATAGTATGACGACACTTGGAATAGGTACAGAAAATGGATAGGTATGGCATATACTCATATATGATGCCTAAACTAAGAAGATGGTGTAACAAAGTAGAAGTAATGCAAGAGGTCAGATGCAAAATATGTGCGACCAATACAACCTTGACAAGTTAGAGCATGCACCTTGATGGGTGAATAAGATAGGCCATCCTCCACCATGCTAAGTTTGTTAGCCAGTGGATTGTTCCGTAATATTCCTCTAGTGTGCCCATTCTCATATTCATTTTGATAACGTTCAATACCTGACATGCATGAAAACATAAAAACAAGTGAGATTATCTTTGTAATGCAGAAGTGATTCTAATCCAATACTTCCTCCCTGTAAACCCCTTTGTGCTATCTCTACAATTCTTCTAAGAGGTGCCATACATGCTGTAATTTGGTGTGTGCATTAATATAATGTGGCCTACTACTCAAAATATGAGAGCTCCAGAAGTGATGATACTTCGCAGATGACAGCTTCAACATATAGTAAAGAAGAACAAGTTGACCTGACCTGACAGATTCAAAATATACTAAGGAAGAATAACTCGACCTGACCAGTCGACCACAAGAGAAGAGGATCATCTTAAAGAAGAGCAGAAGAGAAAGCAGATTGAAGATATTACAAGACTTTCTATAAAATGTCGGTTGACCACCCATGATGAACCAGAGCGCATAGAGAAATACTATTCCTTCCGGTCTCTCCATATGTGGCTCACATGCATTTCGAAACTAAAGTAGGAACATTTAGCTGACCAATTAAACATCTCTCAGTTTTACTAATATCAGCATAATATCATATTTGAATTTGTACAACTAAGCTTGTTTAGCTCGATGGGTGGAGCAGTGCTATTACAACACGAACCACGTAGGCTGATCGTGGTCATCATAAAATGGGGAAACCATAAGCATGATGAGTATAGTGTTGACCGTGGCAGTGGGATGGTATATCTGAAGCTGCAAACCGCGCAAAGGGTAGTTAGCAACCGATATTTTCTTTGAAATAACAACTAAGATTCGGTATGGACAAGAAAGTACAGTCAACAAGTGACAAAGAAATGCAATTCTGCTGTCTCTCTATATGTCGCGACATGCATTTGGAAACTCAAGTGGGACCTTTAGCTAACCAATTAAATGTGTCTATTAACTAATATCAGTATCATATCACAATCATATTTGAACAACTAAGCTTTGGAATTTTGAGTGTTGTGCTGTTTAGCTTGAAGGGTGGAGTAATGCTAGTATGACAGAAAGCACCTACGCAGATCATAGTAGAGTAGATAAAAGGGGAAAACCCTAAGCATCAAGAGTAAAATCAGGAAAGTGGAACTAGCTGGACCAGTGGGTGGCGCACATGCTTTTCGAAACGAATATAGGAACATGATACGTCTCCGTCGTATCTACTTTTCCAAACACTTTTGCACTTGTTTTGGACTCTAACTTGCATGATTTGAATGGAACTAACCCGGACTGACGCTGTTTTCAGCAGAATTACCATGGTGTTATTTATGTGCAGAAACAAAAGTTCTCGAAATGACCTGAAAATTCACAGAACAACTTTTCGGAAAATATAAAAAATCCTTGCAAAAGATGAAGGCCAGGGGCCCCACCACCTGTCTATGAGGGTGGGGGGCGCGCCCCCTACCTCGTGGGCCCCCTGGAGCTCCTCCGATCTCAACTCCAACTCTATATATTTTGTTTCGGGGAGAAAAATAAGAGAGAAGAATTGATCGCGTTTTATGATATGGAGCCGCTGTCAAGCCCTAAAACCTCTCGAGAGGGCTGATGTGGAGTCCGTTCGGGGCTCCGGAGAGGGGAATCCATCGCCATCGTCATCATCAACCAACCTTCCTCCATCACCAATTTCATGATGCTCACCGCCGTGCGTGAGTAATTCCATCGTAGGCTTGCTGGACGGTGATGGGTTGGATGGGATCTGTCATGTAATTGAGTTAGTTTTGTTAGGGTTTGATCCCTAGTATCCACTATGTTCTGAGATTGATGTTGCTATGACTTTGCTATGCTTAATGCTTGTCACTAGGGCCCGAGTGCCATGATTTCAGATCTAAACCTATTATGTTTTCATCAATATACGGGAGTTCTTGATCCTATCTTGCAAGTCTATAGTCACCTATTATGTGTTATGATCTGTTAACCCCGAAGTGACAATAATCAGGATACTTACCGGTGATGACCGTAGTTTGAGGAGTTCATGTATTCACTATGTGTTAATGCTTTGTTCCGGTACTCTATTAAAAGGAGGCCTTAATATCCCTTAGTTTCCATTAGGACCCCGCTGCCACGGGAGGGTAGGACAAAATATGTCATGCAAGTTCTTTTCCATAAGCACGTATGACTATATTCGGAATACATGCCTACATTACAGTGATGAACTGGAGCTAGTTCTGTGTCACCCTAGGTTATGATTGTTACATGATGAACCACATCCGACATAATTCTCCATCACCCATCCATTGCCTACGAGCTTTCTATATATTGTTCCTCGCTAATTTACTTTTCCGTTGATATTGCTATCATCACTACAAAATACCAAAAACATTACTTTTACTACTGTTACCTTTTGATACTGTTACCACTACTATCATATTACTTTGCTACTAAATACTTTGCTGCAGATATTAAGTTTCCAGGTGTGGTTGAATTGAAAACTCAGCTACTAATACTTGAGAATATTCTTTGGCTCCCCTTGTGTCGAATCAATAAATTTGGGTTGAATACTCTACCCTCGAAAACTGTTGCGATCCCCTATACTTGTGGGTTATCAAGACTATTTTTTGGCGCCGTTGCCGGGGAGCATAGCTCTATCCTTTGAGTCACTTGGGATTTATATCTGCTTATCATTATGAAGAACTTGAAAGATCCAAGAACTAAGATTTATCCCTCAACAACGAAGGGAGGTAAGGAACTGCCATCTAGCTCTGCACTTGATTCACCTTCTGTTTTGAGTAAGCTTGTGACACCTAAACCTACTTCTGCTATTCGTTCTGATATGTGGCATGTTATTGATGATGCCACTTCCGCTATGCATGATACTTATGATGAAACTACTTCTATGCTTGATACTACTGTGGCACTTGGTGAATTTCTCGATGAACAACTTGCTAGGGCTAGAGAGAATGAAAATATTGAATCTGATAATACTGATGAATGTGATGATGAAGACTTGCCTGTTATTCCTAAGGGTTATGTTTTTGATAAAAAAGCTTCTTTAGCTATTTTAGCTTGCAAAGATAGATACGAACTCAAGAGGTTATTAGCTAAATGGAAGCAGCAATCTCTTAATGCTAGAATGAAACCTGACCCTGCTTTTGCTACTTCACCTATCTTTGTTACTGATAAGGATTATGAATTCTCTGTTGATCCTGATATAATTACTTTGGCTGAATCTGATCCTTTTCATGGCTATGAATCTGAAACTGTTGTGGCACATCTTACTAAATTAAATGATATAGCCACCCTCTTCACTACTAGTGAGAGAACTCGTTACTTTTATATCCTTACAATATTTCCTTTCTCATTAAAGGGTGATGCTAACATATGGTTTAATTCTCTTGATCCTGGTTGTGTGCGTAGTCCCCAGGATATGATTATTACTTCTCTGCTAAATATTTCCCCGCTCATAAGAAACAAGCTGCTTTAAGGGATATATATAATTTTGTGCAAATTGAAGAAGAGAGTCTCCCACAATCTTGGGGGAGGCTTCTCAAGTTACTTAATGCTTTGCCTGATCATCCTCTTAAGAAAAATGAAATACTTGATATCTTTTATAATGGACTAACCGATGCCTCCATAGATTACCTGGATAGTTGTGATGGTTCTATTTTCAGGGAAAGAACATCGGATGAAGCTGAAATTCTATTGAATAATATGTTGACAAATGAAAATAATTGGACACTTCCTGAGCCTGCTCCGGAGCCAATTCCTGAGCCTATTCCTAAACCAACTCCAAAGAAGAGGGGTATTCTATTTCTCAGTCCTGAAGATATGCATGAGGCAAAGAAATCTATGAAAGAAAAAGGTATTAAAGCTGAAGATGTTAAGAATTTACCTCCTATTGAAGAAATACATGGTCTTAATTTACTGCCTATTGAAGAAACATATGATCTTAATCCTATACCTATTGAAGAAACTCATGGTCTTGATAACCCGACACAGTTAGTAAAGGTAAATTCTCTCTACATATATGATAAAGCTAAAATCTCATTTACTAAGTTTGCTAGCCCATGCTTAGATGAGTTTGATAAATTTATGGTTAAGCAAGAAGATTTTAATGCTTATTTTGGTAGAAAATTGAAATACAATTCAAATATGCTTGAACACTTGGGTGATTATATGGCTAATGTCAAAGGTGAACTTAAACTTATTAGTAAACATGCTTCTATGGTTACCACTCAAGTAGAACAAGTACTTAAAGCTCAAAATGATTTGCTCAATGAATTGAATACTAAGAATAATGATACTGATGTTAGAGTTATGACTAGAGGTGGTAGAATGACTCAGGAACCTTTGTATCCTGAAGGCCACCCTAAGAGAATTGAGCAAGATTCTCAGAGAAATAATGTAGATGCACCTAGTCCTTCTAAAAGGAAGAAAAATAAAAATGATAGGACTTTGCATGCTTCTAGTGAACCTATTGCTCAACCACCTGAGAATCCAAATGATATTTCTATCTCTGATGTTGAAACTCAATCTGGTAATGAACCTGAGTCTAGTGATAATGTTAATGATAATGTTCAAGATGATGCTCAACCTAGTAATGATAATGATATAGAAATTGAACCTGCTGTTGATCTTGATAACCTACAATCAAAGAATCAACGTTATGTTAAGAAAGACTTTGTTGCTAGGAAACATGGTAAAGAAATAGAGTCATGGGTTCAGAAACCCATGCCTTTTCCTCCCAAACCATCCAAGAAAAAGGATGATGAGGATTTTGAGCGCTTTGCTGAAATGATTAGACCTATCTTTTTGCGTATGCGATTAACTGATATGCTCAAAATGAATCCTTATGCTAAGTATATGAAAGATATTGTTACAAATAAGAGAAAGATATCGGAAGCTGAAATTTCCACCATGCTTGCTAATTATACTTTTAAGGGTGGAATACCAAAGAAACTTGGAGATCCAGGAGTACCTACTATACCATGCTCCATTAAAACAAACTATGTTGAAACTGCTTTATGTGATCTTGGAGCCGATGTTAGTGTTATGCCTCTGTCTTTATATCGTAGACTTGATTTGAATAAGTTGACACCTATTGAAATATCTTTGCAAATGGCTGATAAATCAACTGCTATACCTTTCAGTATTTGTGAGGACGTGCCTGTTGTAGTTGCAAACGTTACTATTTTAACAGACTTTGTTATTCTTGATATTCCCGAGGACGATAGTATGTCTATTATTCTTGGAAGACCCCTTTTGAATACTGCAGGGGCTGTTATTGATTGCACTAAAGGCAACGTCACTTTTCATGTTAATGGTAATGAGCATACGGTACACTTCCCGAGGAAACAACCTCAAGTTCATAGTATCAACTCTATTGGAAAAATTCCATCAATTATATTTGGAGGTTTTGAATTTCCTCTTCCTACTGTCAAGAAGAATATGATATTCTTATTATTGGGGATGTGCATATCCCCGTTGAGGTAACATAGTGTTATTTTAAATTTCTCCGGTTCCATGTTATTCGGAATGAGTTTGTTAACAAGACCTGATCAACCTTGTTAGTGGATTCCTTTTGATGATCATGAGATGGATGAAACTAGAAGGCACAACCTTCTATACCGTCCTTTTACTTTTTGTTATTTATATTAAATAAAATAAAAAAAGTATTTTTCTATCTGTTAACTGATTATCCGTGCAATATAAAAATACCCCGAAAAAAAATTCTCCAAATGCCCTGAAATTTAAATATGATTTTTTCTGGAATATTTGAGAATATTTGGCACTCAGAACACAATAGGGGGGTCATCCACCTGGCCACGAGGGTGGAGGGCGCGCCCTACCCCCTGGGCGCGCCCCCTGCCTCGTGGGCCCACGGTGGCCCTCCTCCACTTATTCCTACACCCACACACTCCTTCTTCCTCCCCTAAACATGAATATCCAGCTCAAGCACGAGTTCTAGCTCATCTTGCTGCCATTTTCAATCTCCTTGCTCAAAGCACCTCTCACAAAACTGCTTGGGGAGATTGTTCCTTGGTATGTGACTCCTCCATTGGTCCAATTAGTTTTTGTTCTAGTGCTTTATTCATTGCAATTTTTTGCTGTTTAGGTGACCCTGTTCTTGAGCTTGCATGTCAAATTTATATGGTCAAAACTAGTTTTGATGCATGATATAGGCTCTAGGCACTTGTAGGAGTAGTTGCTATCAATATTATTGAGTTTGGTTTACTTTTATTTTGAAGTTACTAAAAATTTCAGAAATTTTTTAGAGGAAGAAATATGCTTAGGAAAATGTTCCAAGGTGGTTCTTCAAGGAAGCAAGGACCCAGGCTTGCAATGCGTGATGCTGATGAAGAGCCACCAAGAGATGCTCCAGTGCGTCCTTGTGAGTGGCCTTCTAAAAACTTTATCGATCGAGCGGGAATTAAGAAAGAATTTAACGCATATTTGCGTAATGCTGATCTTGTGAGCTTTGAGGAAGAGAAGTGCAGCCAGTATCATTATCTCACTAGTTCCTTTGTGAGGAGGTTTGAATTTTCATCTTCACGTAATTCTCCAACTGTCCCGTTTGATCTTTATGAAAATTCATACACTATGGACTTAGAGGATTTTACCATTGCTTGCAAACTTCCACAATGGGGTAGTATCAGGGATCCTCGCAAATCTGAATTTAGAGATTTTCTTGCTAGTATAACTGTGGGGGGATCTAGAGATATAACACAAGCTACCATAGGGAGCATTCACTTTCCTGCTATACATTATTTTGCTCTCTTCATAGGTAGATGCATTAATGGTAAAGATGAGGCATGTCACATGTGTGTCCCTGACCTCAGTATTCTTAGGAGTGCTGTGTTAGGAGATAAATCTTATAATTTGGGAGCCATTGTTGCACGTAGGTTGCATCTTAATAGATTTAATGGAGATTTATTTGGTGGAATTTATGCAACCCGCATAGCTAATTTTCTTGGTGTAGCCATACGCGAAGATGATATTGAATTACCCCCTGCTTACCTAGACTTTAATGCTATGGTTCAGCACCAGTTTGTCGAGAGGAATGAATCACCCCTCCAGTATCATTTAATCTTTGACAGACGCCGTGTTGTCCATATTACTGTCCTTGCTCCTGCCTTCTTTGATTATCAGGCAAGAGGAAGATATGTTATTACTAGAGAGGAGGCAGAGGAGTATGAGAGGAGGGCGGAGGCCGCTCGTCGCCACACTGCAGCTTAGGAGGCAATAGCCGCTGCATCTTAGTATGACCCCAACTTTTACTATGGATATCAGCCAGGCCAACCGTGGCCATAGACCAACTTAGGCCAAAAGCCTAAGCTTGGGGGAGTACGTATTTCTCACTGACATTACATTTATGTTCACACACTCATTGCCAGATGTCGGTGCTCATACTTTTTCATTGTATCATCCATGCTAGTTTATTTCCTTTTTATGCTCTCTTCTTGTGTGTTTGATAAACCTTAAGAAAAACCAAAAAAAGGAAAATTAGTTGTAGCTTTTAATTAGTTTACTTTCCATGCTTGAAGTAGTAATTAAAAAGAAAACCCAAAAAGATTTCATGTTCTTCTTTTGCTTGTTGGGAGCTTTCCCGTGTAAATAGTTTTATTTCTTTTCTTTTCTTTGGGGGTCGATAGGAGAGGACCATAATTAAATTGTTGAAGTGGCTCTTATATGCATTATTGTTGATCTGACAAAAGAGCCCATATTGCCTTGTCTTCTCCTGTTTATTGAATGCTTGCAGATTCCAGCTTAGTCCAATGCACGTGCACTCTTATTATTATCCACATCATTCGGTCGTGCAAGTGAAAGGCAATTATGACGATATATGATGGACTGACTGAGATGAGAAAAGCTGGTATGAACCCGACCTCTCTTGTTCTTGTAAATATGATTAGTTCATCGTTCCTGATTCAGCCTATTATGAATAAACATGTTTGCGATGACAACTAGAGATCTAGTTTCTTGTGCCATGCTTGATTAGCTAGGAGCTTATAATGGTTTACCTTGCGTTCCAACATGCTATTAAAATGGTTGTGATGTGGTATGATAGGGTGGTATCCTCCTCTGAATGATTTAAGTGTCTTGACTTGGCACATGTTCACGCATGTAGTTGAAACAAAATCAACATAGCCTTCACGATATTTATGTTCATGGTGGATTATATCCTACTCATGCTTGCATTCGGTGTTGATTAATTTTAATGCATGTTCATGATTGTTGTCGCTCTCTAGTTGGTCGCTTCCCAGTCTTTTGCTAGCCTTCACCTGTACTAAGCTGGAATACTGCTTGTGCATCCAACTTAATAAACCCCAAAGTTATTCCATATGAGTCCACCATACCTACCTATATATGGTATCTACCTGCCGTTCCAAGTAAATTTGTATGTGCCAAACTCTAAACCTTCAAATAAATATCCTGTTTTGTATGCTTGAATAGCTCATGTATCAACTAGGGATGTCCGTATCTTCCATGTTAGGCGGCTTATTCTCAAGAGGAGTGGACTCCGCTCCTCACTCACGAGAAAATGGCTGGTCACCGGGATGCCCATCCCCATGCTTTATGCAAACTAAATCAAAATAATTGCAAACAAAACTCCCCCTGGGACTCTTGTTAGTTGGAGGCACTCGTTGTTTCGAGCAATCCATGGATTGATGCTTGTTGGTGGAAGGGGGAGTATAAACTTTACCATTCTGTTTGGGAACCGCCTACAATGTGTGTAGCATGGAAGATATCACAATCTCTTGGTTGTTATGTTGAGAATGAAAGTATACAGCTCAAAATATTATTCACCTCTATTTCAAAACCGAGCTCTGGCACCTCTACAAATCCCTGCTTCCCTCTTCGAAGGGCCCTATTCCTTCATTTTAGGTTTTCATGGCCGATTCAATAACATAGTTCGCACACCTCTTTTCAATTCTCTAGAGATAGTTGTCTATCTATTTACTTTCATGTTGAGTCATCATCTTCTTATTAAAAAGCACCAGTTGGAGAGCACCGCTGTCATTTGCATTCATTACTGTTAGTTTACACTGAGTATGACTTCACTGGATCTCTTTTACCATGAATTACAATGTTTAGTCAGTCCTTGATCTTTAAAGGTGCTCTCCATTTATGTTTTGCGGTCTCAGAAAGGGCTAATGAGATACCATCTTGTTATATCATATTATGATTGTTTTGAGAAAGTGTTGTCATCCGAGATTTATTATTATTGCTCGCTAGTTGATTATGCTATTGTTATGAGTAAACTTGAGACCTAAGCCTTATTGTGAATGTGGTTAGTCATAATGTTTGATGAAAACTTGAATGCTGGCTTTACATATTTACAACAATAAGAGCAAACAGAGTTTGTAAAAGTTTTTCTTTATCACTTTCAGTTTATCAACTGAATTGCTTGAGGACAAGCAATGGTTTAAGCTTGGGGGAGTTGACACGTCTCCGTCGTATCTAGTTTTCCAAACACTTTTGCCCTTGTTTTGGACTCTAACTTGCATGATTTGAATGGAACTAACCCGGATTGACGCTGTTTTCAGCAGAATTACCATGGTGTTATTTATGTGCAGAAACAAAAGTTCTCGGAATGACCTGAAACTTCACGGAACAACTTTTTGGAAAATATAAAAAATCCTTGCAAAAGATGAAGGCCAGGGGAGCCACCACCTGTCCACGAGGGTGGGGGGCGCCCCCCTACCTCATGGGCCCCCTGGAGCTCCTCCGACCTCAACTCCAACTCTATATATTTGGTTTCGGGGAGAAAAAAATAAGAGAGAAGAATTCATCGCGTTTTACGATACGGAGCCGCTGCCAAGCCCTAAAACCTCCCGGGAGGGCTGATCTGGAGTCCGTTTGGGGCTCCGGAGAGGGGAATCCGTCGCCATCGTCATCATCAACCTTCCTCCATCACCAATTTCATGATGCTCACCGCCGTGCGTGAGTAATTCCATCATAGGCTTGCTGGACGGTGATGGGTTGGATGGGATCTATCATGTAATCGAGTTAGTTTTGTTAGGGTTTGATCCCTAGTATCCACTATGTTCTGAGATTGATGTTGCTATGACTTTGCTATGCTTAATTCTTGTCACTAGGGCCCGAGTGCCATGATTTCAGATCTGAACCTATTATGTTTTCATCAATATATGAGAGTTCTTGATCCTATCTTGCAAGTCTATAGTCACCTATTATGTGTTATGATCCGTTAACCCCGAAGTGACAATAATCGGGATACTTACTGGTGATGATCGTAGTTTGAGGAGTTCATGTATTCACTATATGTTAATGCTTTGTTCTGGTACTCTATTAAAAGGATGCCTTAATATCCCTTAGTTTCCGTTAGGACCCCGCTGCCACGGGAGGGTAGGACAAAAGATGTCATGCAAGTTCTTTTCCATAAGCACGTATGACTACATTCGGAATACATGCCTACATTACATTGATGAACTGGAGCTAGTTCTGTGTCACCCTAGGTTATGATTGTTACATGATGAACCGCATCCGGCATAATTCTCCATCACCGATCCATTGCCTACGAGCTTTCCATATATTGTTCCTCACTTATTTACTTTTCCGTTGCTATTGCTATCATCACTACAAAATACCAAAAACATTACTTTTACTACTGTTACCTTTTGCTACTGTTACCACTACTATCATATTACTTTGCTACTAAATACTTTGCTGCAGATATTAAGTTTTCAGGTGTGGTTGGATTGACAACTTAGCTGCTAATACTTTAGAATATTCTTTGGCTCCCCTTGTGTCGAATCAATAAATTTGGGTTGGATACTCTACCCTCGAAAACTGCTGTGATCCCCTATACTTGTGGGTTATCAGAACATTAGGTGACCAATTAAACATTCTCTGTTTTAATAATATGAACATCATATCAGATTCGTATTTCAACACGTAAGCTTTGGAATTATGAGTGGCATGTTGTTTCGCTTGATGGGTTGAGGTCTTGAGGAGCAGTGCTAGCAGGACACGAAGCATTGAAGCACCTACGATGATGGTAGTGAATATAAAGGGGGGAAACCATAAGCTTTACGAGTATAGTGACCGTGACATGGCGGATCTGAAGGTGCAAACCGGACAAAGCTACTTCGCAACCAATGTTTGCATTCAACTAGCCACTACGATTTGGTACAGACAAATAAAGTACATTATACAATTTAAGATCTATTTTCCGGGTGAGATCAATAACTTAAGCACATATGGAAGAGTACCACCTCTTGCGACGCCGTGTAGGCCCCTGCTGATACGTTGAGGGTGCTGCGGGTGCGATGGCTGTCAGCGGCGGGGAAGAAGAATTTAGATGGCAGACGGCCGGGTTGGGGGATAAATCCTGTTGCCGTGGATGAGGCGGTCGTAGGAGCGGCAACAACAAAGTCTACGACGGCGCCGATGAAGCGAGACGACGCGATAAAAGGATCCTGGTCCGGCGCCGTGGATGAGAGACATCCATCTCTTGCAGTGGACGACAGGGTAGGGGTAGCGGCTCCGGCAAGGTGGAGGATGGGGTGGCAGACAGAGGAGGCTGGCCACAGTGGGGAGGTTGTCATGGCGCCGACGGTGTATGAATGGGGAAATGGAGGGGGAGGGGGGTCTCAAACTTTGGGACGCTCTTGTCTAAAATGTGGGAAAGTTACGAACTTATCCCCCGTTTAAAATTTCGGACATCACGTCGGTTGGGGATAGGACAGTAATCTCGCATCTCCCAAATATTTGCCGGTAACGATTTCAGGCGAGGAGAGGGTGTTTTGCCGCCCACGGTTGGCGCCCACGGTGTATGAACGGGGCTGACAGGTAGGGAGGTTGTGTCACGTCTGAGGGAAGTTACACATCTGCCCCTATTTAAAATATTAGCCTACATCAATTTCAGACGAGGAGAGTTTGTTTTGCCGCCCACAGTGGATGAATGGGGAAATGGAGGGAGAGACACATGTCTTTCGGACGAGCTTGAATCAAATGTGTTTTGCCGCCCACGTTTGGCGCACACCGTGTCTGAATGGGCTCAGAGGCCGTCGTATCACGTCTGATTGAAGTTACTAGTCTACCCCTATCGATAGAAGTGTAAATCCGGTCGATAAGGATGTCAAGTGTCAGGGGTAGACAATAATTTCCATCTCGCAAACACTTGCTTCGGGCAGCCCAGAAATTATAGTGGGTGTTTATCCACTTCATTCAAAACTTGGGAGAATTAGCATTCACATTTGCCCTGGGCCCTGGCAACTAAATCCAAATCCAATTTTTATTCGATTACGAATATCCATAGATAATTCTACGTTTTGTTATTTATTTCTTCAAAACCACAACAAAGATTTATTCCACCTTTATATATGATTATGATTTAGAAATACCGTGATCTTCGAATTCAGTAGGTTGGATACACTTTGCGTCAAACAGTTATTTCATCCAATATAATATGCTCACACGAAAAACAGTTCACCTTATGTCAATCATACAAGTACTGAGGATTACCTCTCCTAAAAAATTCGGATCATTACAACACATGGACAACATAGGGGGTCTTACAACATAATCCATTTAGAGACATGACACAACATGCAAGTACAATAATCTAATGACAATTTCAATTGCTATCTAAAGAAGAACTGGGATTACCCTGGGCTTCACATAGCAGAAGCAGCAGGACCTCCTCCGTCTTCAAATGCAACATTCTTACTTCCTCCAATTCTTCGGTTGCTTGCATAATGCGTGCAACTAATTGCATAATTTCCAGCTTCAAGATCGAGATTACCTCATTCATGGCAGCCACACCATCTCTTTCTGCCTCTAGTAGAGCCTCAAGAACTATAATATCTATGCTCAGACTGCTCTCTGGCGGTGTTGCCTCTTAACTGCTACCATCTGGTAACATGGATGGCACACTGCTTCCACAAATAGATTCTGGGGTTGTACATTGTGTCCTAGTGTGAACGTCATCCTGAAAAGTTTCCGCTGTACACAAGTAAGAGATAGTTATCGCATGATCCAGGCAGTAAGCTTACATGGTAAATGGCATATGAATTATTGCCGAGCATGGCAAGCTATATTTAAATGGTTCGAAGCAGCATCAGCCAAAAAAATTAAAATGGTAAGATGAAACTAGGGATGTAAGTGGCAAATAAACGACATCCGCCAGTCCCATCTAGTTAGTTTTTGCTAGCTCCCAGGTTCATTTTCCTCAAAACACAAAAACTCTTTTGAACTATCATATCACTAGTGGACTTTAATCGGGATTAAACAGGACCTAGTTGACATCCCTAGTTGAAAGGGAGTGTACCACCACTATATTTAACTTGCCAAGGCATCTAAGCAGTTGAAATAATCTAAGAAAGCACTTAACAATGTGGCCTCATATAAACTACGAAGACAGTCTTGTGATGAAGTTCAAAGGAAAAGTTAAGGAATCAAATGAACTAGGCATGCATTTCTTTATGATAGTACAACATGCACTACTGACGTATTGGCCAACTCAGGTATAGCGTAACAAGTAACAAACAAGCATTCGAATCAAGTAATACAGCAAAGCAGAAAACTAAACTATTTGTTATTCTATAGGATTACAGGTTGAGGGCACAAGCCAAGAAAGCAGCCCACACGCATTACATTTCACATGTATTAAAACACACTGGCTTACCATATGTTGCTGTGAAGCCTCGCTACTGTTGCAATGTTCTTTGAAGATATCGCCAGCATCCCGTGGTTGCAAATCTACTTGTTGTAGTTTATTCTGCACCCTCTATTTAGGTAAAATTAATTTTAATTGCATGCACTGGTTCGAATTGATCATCAATGGTTCATCTAAACTCATGAAAGAAGGGTGTGTGCATACACAACAATATATCGGCTTCCCTCTATTTTTATGCTTGTTTGAGGTGCCAGCCCCAAAAGAACAAATATTTTGCTTGATGGGGTTGGCAGCTCCATAATTAATAGAAGCATCAAATTAGTCATGCAACTTGGGAAGATCAAGAACACACAAAAAATTAATGAACATAGGCTCGTAGCAGTGATGTAATAGCTAGCATCAGAAAATGTAGAGTAAAACAAACAAAAACTAGCAGAACCACATGCTAGTTTGCTGATGTGTAATTAAGCATAGAGAACATGAAGTAGTCTGATGGAATCAACATGTGGCCTCAGAACAACACCATTATCATAAATATAGCATGCAATAAGTAAAATAGTAGGCAGTGATATCTAGGAAGTATAGTAATACTTAGGACAAAACTGAAGCATATTAACTATATGTGCAATGGTATGTAATTTAGCACATGTAACATGTTCACTGCCAGAAGTATGGCCCTACAGGTGCAAGCAGAATAACGCGTCTCATGAAAAACTAAATTATGCCTTGAAGAAATTCAAAGGTGTGGTGCTTATGCTAAGAAAGTGAACGTAGGCTTGCCGCTTGTACTCCAACTCTTGCCGTTTCCGGCGTTAAGTTATATTTATTTCCTCGGGTTCGTGTTTTGTCTCCATGTGTTGTTTTCTTTGTCATGCATCTCTTATCATGTCATAATGGGCATTGCATTTTCATACATGTTCGTCTCATGCATTCGAGCATTTTCCCCGTTGTCCGTTTTGCATTCCGGCGCTTCATTGTCCTTCGGTGGTCATTTTTAGCTTTCTTTCGTGTGCGGGGATTAAACATTTCCGGATTGGACCGAGACTTGCCAAGCGGCCTTGGTTTACTACCGGTAGACCGCCTGTCAAGTTTCGTACCATTTGGACTTCGTTTGATACTCCAACGGTTAACCGAGAGACCGAAAAGGCCTCGTGTGTGTTGCAGCCCAACACCCCTCCAATTTGGCCCAAAACCT
Organism: Triticum dicoccoides; assembly: GCF_002162155.2. Taxonomy (NCBI): domain Eukaryota; kingdom Viridiplantae; phylum Streptophyta; class Magnoliopsida; order Poales; family Poaceae; genus Triticum; species Triticum dicoccoides. The sequence goes on along the minus strand of NC_041392.1, from coordinate 250,131,517 downwards.
ACCAAACTCTGCTCCATGTCCTAGAGCGTTCGATCACGATCGCGTGGCCCAAAACCGCACCTCATTTGGACTCTCCTAGCTCCTCCTATGCCTATATATACACCCCCCTCGAAAATTTGCGGATCCCCTCTCTAAACCCTAAAAAATCCCTCTCCGCCGCCGCCGGACAACGTCCGCGCGAGACGGACGTGTCCGGATCCCGCCGCCGCCAACCAGCCGCTGCCACCTGTCCCCGGGGCGGGACCGCTTCGCCGCCGCCGCCCGAGGCCCGCCCGGCCCACGCGGGGCCCCCGTGGGCCCGTTCGCCGACGCCCGCGCCTCCCAGCTCCCAGCGCCCCGCGCCGCCGCCTCCCTCGGCTCCGGTGGCCGGCGCCGCCGTACGCCATCGCTGCCCCGAGCCGGCGCCCCCGACTCCGCCGCCCGGCGCCCTGCCACCACCACTGCCTCGGTCCCCGTGCCGCCCCGTGCCGTTCTCCACCGGCCGGAGCCGCTCCGGCGAACTCCTCTCTGCTGCTACAGTGATCCCGGCGAGACTCTGGCGAACCTCGACATCTGCGCTGGATCTGGATCTGAAAAATCCCCTCGGTTGACTTTTACCCCCAGAACCCTAATTTTTTATGCAAACTTTGACCTATGATATCTCCGCATCCGTAGCTCCGTTTTGGACATATAGTATATCAAAATGTTCGTCTCGATGAGTACATCATTTCATTCCATTGCATCATTTTCATTTTAGTTCATCTTGACGCCCGAAATGCTGTTAGAAGAGGCCTTCATGAGTTAATTGTCAGATCTGCTAGTTCATCTTAGACTTTTGTCATTTTTGCCATGATTGTTGTGTGCATGATATGCCCATGAGTCCTATAGATGTTTTGTTAAGGATTTTGTTATCTTTCCAGAGGTGCAACCCATGCATTTTTGTGATGTGTGTGGTGACTTGTGCAAGCTTGCAAAGTGAGGCACCCGGTAATTCTGTTTTCAGGGACTTAGTGATTTAACTAAGTCCTGGGATTGTTTAGTTCATGATGCCATATGTTCATGTTGTTTCCTAGTGATCTGTGCCTCTTTTGAGGATGACCATTAAGGGAGTTTTGTTAATCTTGTAGTTCTTTATCCATCCATGTCTTTGTTTGCAATTATGGAGTACCCTAGCTTGAGTCAGTCGAGCTCTACTTTTGCTTCGTTGCGAATCTGGGCAGATCGTCAACTTGTTTGCGATTTTGCCGATGTTATTGTAGTTGATCCGTGCATGCTATACCATTGTTCTTGCCATGTCTAGCTTTTATTTTGTGCCTTCTTAAGGTATGTATGCTTGTCTTGCCATGACTTGCACCGTGGTGAGTGCATCGAGCTCGTAAACATGCCTTCGTGAGTTATATTTCAGCATGTCTCCGTTTTCACTAAGTCTGAGATCTGTTTTACCATTTGCATTTTTGCCATGCTTGTTTGAACCTCCTAATGGATGATTTGGCCGTAGCTCAGTGCTAGACTTTTGTTAATCATCTTGTGTGCATCCCTGCCATGTATTTGTTGTCATGTTTGGTGGCTGTACCAGGTTCATCTCATTGCATTTAGATGCCTACTTGCTGTAAATCGCAGACCGGTGTCATTTTTGAATCGCTTGCCATTTCCAAACCGTAACTCCGATTCCGGCGTTCTTTATATCGTTTTCAAGCGATTTCATCTCATCTTTCCAGTGGCACCCTTGGAATTCCAAGTTGAGGCCAGGTTCATGCATTTCCTGTCATATCTTGCATTTGGCATCCCGCATCGCATCCCGCATAGCATAACATCTTTGCATCATGATGATTGAGTTTGCACGTGGTTGATTGTATCCTTGTTGCTGTTTGTCTTGTTTGGGTAGAGCCGGGAGACGAGTTCGCTAACGGGGAGCCTGTTGAGTTTGCTCTCGAGGATCCAGTCAACTCTGACAACTGTGCAGGCAAGATGATCATACCCTCGAAATCACTACTATCTTTGCTATGCTAGTTTGCTCGCTCTTTTGCTATGCCATTGCTATGATGCCTACCACTTGCTTGAAAGCCTCCTAAATTGCCATGTCAAACCTCTAACCCACCATTGTCCTAGCAAACCGTTGATTGGCTATGTTACCGCTTTGCTCAGCCCCTCTTATGGCGTTGCTAGTTGCAGGTGAAGATTGGAGGTCGTTCCTTGTTGGAACATCTTTTATTTACTTGTTGGGATATCATTATATTGCTATGTTGTCTTAATGCATCTATATACTTGGTAAAGGGTGGAAGGCTCGGCGTCTTGCCTAGTGTTTTGTTCCACTCTTGCCGCCCTAGTTTCCGTCATATCGGTGTTATGTACCCGAATTTTGCGTTCCTTACGCGGTTGGGTTATAATGGGAACCCCTTGATAGTTCGCCTTGATTAAAGCTTTTCTAGCAATGCCCAACCTTGGTTTTACCTTTTTCCACCTAGCCTTTTCTTTCCCTTGGGTTCTGCAGACTCAAGGGTCATCTTATTTTAACCCCCCGGGCCAGTGCTCCTTTGAGTGTTGGTCCCAACTGTCAGCCGCCGGTGGCTACCAGGGGAAACTCTGGGCTGGCCTACCGGAAGTTTGGACAATCTGAGTGTGCCCTGAGAAAGAGATATGTGCAGCTCCTATCGGGATTTGTCGGCACATTCGGGCGGTGTTGCTGGTCTTGTTTTAACCTGTCGAAGTGTCTTGAGTTACCGAGATACCGACTCTGATCGGAACGTCTTGGGAGGAGGTCTATTCCGTCGTTGACTGTGAGAGCTTGTCATGGGCTAAGTTGGGACTCCCCTGCAGGGATCGAACTTTCGAAAGCCGTGCCCGCGGTTATGGGCAGATGGGAATTTGTTAATGTCCGGTTGTAGATAAATTGAACCTTAAATTAATTAAAATGAATCAACTGAGTGTGTTGCCGTGACGGCCTCTTCTCGGCGGAGTCCGGGAAGTGGACACGGTGTTGGAGTAATGTTTGCGCAGGTTGTTCTCTAGCTTCTCGCTCGTGCTTTGCCTTCGTCTCGCTCTCTTTTGCGAATAAGTTAGCCACCATACTTGCTAGTCGCTTGCTGCAGCTCCACTCATATTTTACCTTGCCTTACCTATAAGCTTGAATAGTCTTGATCGCGAGGGTGCCAGATTGCTGAGTCCTTGTGGCTCACAGATTACTATTACACCAGATGCAGGGCCTGATGATTCCGCTCCAGGAGACACGTATGAGCTCAAGTGGGAGTTCGACGAAGACTCTCAATGATACTATGTTTCCTTTCCCGACGATCAGTAGTGGTGCCCAGTTGGGGGTGATTGGGACCGTGTCGCATGTTGGGTTCTCTTTTATTTTGGCGCCATAGTCGGGCCATGAGTGTTTGGATGATGTAATGTTATTTATGCACTTGATTGACGTGGCGAGTGTAAGCCAACTATGTTATCTCCCTTTTTATTATCATATTACATGGGATGTTGTGAAGATTGCCTAACTTCCGACATATGCCTTCAATGCGATTATATCTCTAAGTCGTGCCTCGACACGTGGGAGCTATAGTCGCATCGAGGGTGTTTCAAGTTGGTAATCAGAGCCTTCCCCGACCTTAGGAGCCCCATTGCTTGATCGTTTTTAGTGGCCGAGTTGTGTCTAGAAAAATGTTTTGAGTCTTTAGGAATTATATATCGGAGAGTTTAGGAACTCTTTTTTCTTCCCAGTCTCCTCATCGCTCTGGTAAGGCATCCTGACGTAGAGTTTTGACTCTTCTCTTCTCAAATTTCACTAAATTTTTTTTTAGGATCACGCGGGTATCTTGGAATCGTTCCGTTGGTTTTATGATGAGAACATTGTCTTGGTGCCTCCTGTCAGGGGTTTAGTGGAAGTGTCCCGGGGAGTTGCGCTCTGAGGTGTTGTCATCATAATTTTATCGTTGCAGTTCTGGAATACCCGAGTCTAGTACGCCGACATCGAAAATCTCTTTTATGCAGTTCGTTGGTGAGATAACCTCGACGCCACCCAATACTGGGGCGGGAGTTCGGGAGTATCGCCATAACTTGTATAACGAATGCTTTTCGAAGGTTGAGGTAGATGGTTTCCGAAGGTTTCTTGGTTATGTGTTGAAGGATGGATAGAGCTGGATGTAGGATTTGCTAGTTTGGGTGAGATATTATGCTTCCCCTGTATCCCCAACACCTGATTGCATAACCGGAAAGGTTCGGGAGTTTCATAGGTGGGAATTCTAGTAGCTCTAGTTCTTCTTCCACGAATATTGGAGATTGGGATTTCTTACCGATTATTCGTTCTTGATCCGTACCTTGTTGATTTATTTCTCTACCTTAATTCTATGTGGCTTCTCAATTTATGGATATGTGACCATTTTAAGAGGAATGCATTCGTTCATTTTGTTCGGATGTGAAGACTATATGTTGCAATTTTCATTCCGTTGGATTCAGCTTCAATAGTTTCTGTCAATGTGCTAATGGTGGTCAACCTCTTCAGGATGGCTCCTCCAACGCGCACGACTCCGAATCCTGATCCGCCACCACCTCCACCTCCTCCAGAGGCGTGGCAAGCTGTGATGGCCGCAACCAATGCAAACACACAGCTGATCATGCAAATTCTCCAAGAGCGCAATCAAGGCAGTCAAGGGAATCAAGGCAGCAATCAGAGTCACTTTGCTACACTCAACCAGTTCCTTGCTAACGGGCCAAAGACTTTCAGCAATTGTGTTGAGGCAACCGATGCTGATGATTGGCTTGTGGATCTTTGTAAGCATTTCGAGTGCAGTAATGTCAGGCCTGAGGACTTTGTTAAGTTCGCTTCCTTCCAACTCAAAGATCAAGCTGCAGAATGGTTCCAGCAGTACAAGGACTCCAGAGGTGGACGTGTTATCACTTGGGATGATTTCCGTCGAGATTTCCGAGCTCATCATATTCCGCAGAGCGTGGTTGAAAGCAAGCGTGAGGAATTCCGCAATCTGAAGCAATGCTCTTTGTCTGTCTATGACTACAACGAGTTGTTCCAGAAGCTCGCCCGCTTTGCCAAGCAGGATGTCCCTGATGAGAAGAGCATGATATATCAGTTTAGTGGTGGTCTCAGAGAAGAAATTCAGCTTGCTCTTGTCCTCTTTGAGCCCTTGAGATACGATGAGTTCTACAACATGGCACTGAAGCAAGAGGCTGCTCAGTTGAGGTGTGATGCTTCCAAGAAGCGAGTCAGAGATGTTACTCCTTCTTCCTCTACTCAAGTGGCCAAGCAGCAGAAGTTTTGGCTTCCTCCTCCTCCGTTCCGTCAGCCGTATCAGCAGAAGAGCAAAGGTGGCAGTGGTTCTTCCCACCCACCCAACCCTGGCTTTCAGAACAAGACTTCGTCTCAAGCTCCAAGATTGAGTGCTCCGTATCACCGTCCTCTTTCAGAGGTCACGTGCAACAAGTGCCAACAGAAGGGTCACTATGCCAACAAGTGTTTCTACCAGAGGTGTCTTCCTCCTCCTCCTCCTGTCAGATCGGCAAGTACAGCTGTGGTCAAGCATAACCCCAAGCATGCCAAGGTCAATTTGATGAATGCAGCTCAGGCAGAGGACTCATCAGATGTGATCATGGGTAACCTTCCTATTAATGATATTCCCGCAAAAGTTCTTTTTGACACTGGTGCATCGCATTGCTTCATCTCGAAACCTTTTGCATCTAAGCATGAGTTGACTTCCCAAGTTATGCATAAACCGTTAGCAGTTGTCTCTCCGGGTAAATGTTTGCTTGCTAATCACGAGATTCCGGATATTTCTATCATGATGGGTGATTTCAAGTTTCTGGCTTCTCCAATGGTTCTTGGTAACTCGGATATTGATCTTATTCTCGGCATGGATTGGCTTTCTAAGCACAAGGCTCAGCTTGATTGTGCAGCCAGGAAGATTCAATTAACTCATTCGTCTGAGGATGTAATTGTCTTTGCCGCTCGGGATAATACCATCCGTGTGTTTTCTCTCAATGAGAAGGGTGAATTGGATGCCATCTCTCAAATTCCAGTCATTTGCGTATACCAAGACGTCTTTCCAGAAGAGCTCCCAGGAATGCCTCCGCACCGGCCAGTTGAATTCGTTATTGATCTTGAGCCCGGCACGGAACCTGTGTGCAAACGTCCTTACAAGCTCGGACCTGGAGAGTTGAAGGAGCTGAAGAAGCAACTCGATATGCAAGAGAAAATGGGTCTCATCCGGCCTAGTTCTTCTCCGTGGGGTTGTGGTGTTCTTTTTGTGAAGAAGAAGGATGGAAGAGACCGACTTTGTGTTGATTACCGTCCAGTGAACAAGAAGACCGTCAAGAACAAATACCCACTTCCCAACATCAATGAGCTGTTCGAACAACTCAAAGGTGCTCAAGTATTCTCCAAGCTTGATCTCCGTATGGGTTATCACCAGATTCGCATTCGTGAAGAAGATATCCCCAAGACAGCATTCAGAACAAGTTTTGGTTCATATGAATACACTGTCATATCTTTTGGCCTTGCCAACGCTCCTCCGACGTTCTCTCGCATGATGAACTTCATCTTCAATGCCTACACCAATGACTTCGTTTTGGTCTATCTCGGTGACATTCTGGTTTTCTCCAAGAACAAGGAAGATCATGCCAAGCACTTGCGTTTGGTTCTCGATAAGCTCAGGGAACATCAGTTCTACGCCAAGTTCTCCAAGTGTGAATTTTGGCTCGATGAGGTTCTTTATCTTGGTCATATCATCTCTGCCAAGGGCATTGCCTTGAATCTTGAGAAGGTGTCTGCAATTGTGAATTGGGAACCTCCTCAGAACGTGAAGCAACTCCGCAGTTTTCTCGGTCTCGCAAGCTATTGCCGAAGATTCGTTGAAAACTTTTCTAAGATCGCGAAGCCTCTCTCAAATCTTCTCCAGAAGCACGTCAAGTACGTTTGGTCTTCGGAGTGTGATATTGCTTTCAACACTTTGAAAGAAAAGTTGATCACTGCTCCAGTTCTGACTCCGCCTGATGAATCCAAGCCGTACGAGGTCTTTTGTGATGCCTCCTTCCAAGGTCTTGGCGCAGTATTGATGCAAGAGAAGAAAGTTGTTGCTTATACATCTCGCCAGTTGAAGCCTAATGAGAAGAACTACCCCACTCATGATCTCGAGTTGGCGGCATTTGTGCATGCTCTTTTGACTTGGAGACATCTTCTATTGGGAAGAAAAGTGGACATCTTCACTGATCACAAGAGTCTCAAGTACATCTTCACGCAGCCTAATCTCAACCTCAGGCAAACTCGATGGGTCAAAATGATTCAAGAGTATAGTCCGAGTATTGAGTATACTCCAGGCAAGGCCAATGTGATTGCTGACGCTTTGAGCAGAAAGGCCTACTGCAACAGTCTGATTCTCAAGCCTTATCAACCCGAGCTTTGTGAAGCTTTCCGCAAACTTAATCTGCAAGTTGTTCCTCAAGGTTTCCTCGCCAACCTTCAAGTCTCTCCTACCTTAGAAGACCAGATTCGCCAAGCCCAGCTTCTTGATGCTATGGTGAAAAAGGTGAAAATTGGGATTGCCAAGAGTCAGTCCAAGTACAAGTGCTACCGCCTTGATGACAAGGACAGTCTCTTCTTCGAGGATCGTATTGTTGTGCCCAAAGGTGACCTCCATAAAGTGATCACGAACGAGGCTCACAATTCTCTCCTCTCCATCCACCCTGGGAGCACGAAGATGTATCAGGACCTCAAGAAAGCTTATTGGTGGACTCGAATGAAGTGCGAGATCGCTCAATTCGTGAATGAATGTGATGTCTACAGAAGAGTGAAGGCAGAACACCAAAGGCCAGCAGGTCTCCTCCAACCTCTTGCCATTCCAGAATGGAAGTTTGACCACATTGAGATGGACTTCATGACTGGGTTTCCAAAGTCCAAGCGTGGCAATGATGCTATATTCATTGTCATCGACAAACTCACCAAAGTGGCTCACTTTCTGCCTATCAAAGAGTCGATCACTACAGCTCAATTGGCGGAACTCTATACCTCTCGCATTGTCTCTCTGCACGGTATTCCTCAAGTGATCTCTTTAGACCGTGGCAGCATCTTTACCTCAAAGTTTTGGGATTCTTTCCAGAAGGCCATGGGCACTAACATCCACTTCAGCACAGCTTTCCATCCTCAAACAAGCGGTCAAGTCGAGCGTGTCAACCAGATTCTTGAAGATATGCTCAGGGCTTGTGTGATCTCCTTCGGCATGAAGTGGGAGGATTGTCTTCCTTATGCTGAATTCTCCTACAACAACAGTTTTCAAGCAAGTTCGGGCAAGGCCCCTTTTGAAATTCTATATGGCAGGAAGTGCCGTACCCCTCTCAACTGGTCTGAAACCGGTGAACGTCAGCTTTTGGGTAATGACTTAATCATAGAAGCAGAAGAAATGTGCAAAGTCATTCGAGATAACCTTAAAGCAGCCCAATCCCGTTAGAAGAGCTACTATGATAGTAAGCACCGTGATTTGGCTTTTGAGATCGGAGATCATGTTTACCTCCGCGTCTCTCCTATGAAAGGGACTCGTCGCTTCGGTATCAAAGGGAAGCTTGCCCCTAGATACGTGGGACCTTTCAAGATTGTCAGCAAGAGAGGCGACCTCGCCTATCAACTCGAGCTTCCTTCAAACTTTGCAAATGTTCATGACGTGTTCGGAAGTGCTTCAAGACTCCTGACCGCACCATCAACTTCGAGGACATTGAGCTCCAAGAAGATATCTCTTATCGTGAGCACCCAGTTGCTGTTCTTGAAGAGACTGAATGCAAGACTCGCAACAAGTCAATCAAATTTCTCAAAGTCAAGTGGTCACACCATTCCGACCGTGAAGCTACTTGGGAACGCGAGGATCACCTCCGTTCTGAGTACCCGGTGTTCTTTCAGTCCTAGATCTCGGGACGAGATCCTTTCGTAGTGGTGGAGTGTTGTAACACCCCGGATGTAACTTTCCCAATTTGTACTCCAACTCTTGCCATTTCCGGCGTTAAGTTATATTTATTTCCTCGGGTTCGGGTTTTGTCTCCGTGTGTTGTTGTCTTTGTCATGCATCTCTTATCATGTCATCATGGGCATTGCATTTGCATATATGTTCGTCTCATGCATTCGAGCATTTTCCCCGTTGTCCGTTTTGCATTCCGGCGCTTCATTCTCCTCCGGTGGTCATTTTTAGCTTTCTTTCGTGTGTGGGGATTAAACATTTCCGGATTGGACCGAGACTTGCCAAGCGGCCTTGGTTTACTACCGGTAGACCGCCTGTCAAGTTTCGTACCATTTGGACTTCGTTTGATACTCCAACGGTTAACCGAGGGACCGAAAAGGCCTCGTGTGTGTTGCAGCCCAACACCCCTCCAATTTGGCCCAAAACCCACCAAAATCTGCTCCATGTCCTAGAGCGTTCGATCATGATCGCGTGGCCGAAAACCGCACCTCATTTGGACTCTCCTAGCTCCTCCTATGCCTATATATACACCCCCCTCGAAAAATTGTGGATCCCCTCTCTAAACCATAAAAAAATCCCTCTCCGCCGCCGCCGGACAACGTCCGCGCGAGCCGGACGTGTTCGGATCCCGCCGCCGCAAACCAGCCGCTGCCACCTGTCCCCGGGGCGGGACCGCTTCGCCGCCGCCGCCGGAGGCCCGCCCGGCCCACGCGGGGCCCCCGCGGGCCCGTTTGCCGCCGCCCGCGCCTCCCAGCTCCCAGCGCCGCCGCCTCCCTCGGCTCCGGTGGCCGGCGCCGCCGCACGCCATCGCCGCCCCGAGCCGGCGCCCCCGACTCCGCCGCCCGGTGCCCTGCCACCACCACCGCCTCGGTCCCCGTGCCGCCCCGCGCCGTTCTCCACCGGCCGGAGCCGCTCCGGCGAACTCCCTCTCTGCTGCTATAGTGATCCCGGCGAGACTCCGGCGAACCTCGACATCCGTGCTGGATCTGGATCTGAAAAATCTCCTCAGTTGACTTTTCCCCCCGGAACCCTAATTTTTTATGCAAACTTTGAACTATGATATCTCCGCATCCGTGGCTCTGTTTTGGACATGTAGTATATCAAAATGTTCGTCTCGATAAGTACATCATTTCATTCCATTGCGTCATTTTCATTTGAGTTCATCTTGATGCCCGAAATTCTGTTAGAAGAGGCCTTCGTGAGTTAATTGTCAGATCTGCTAGTTCATCTTAGACTTTTGTCATTTTTGCCATGATTGTTGTGTGCATGATATGCCCATGAGTCCTATAGATGTTTTGTTAAGGATTTTGTTATCTTTCCGGAGGTTCAACCCATGCATTTTTGTGATGTGTGTGGTGACTTGTGCAAGCTTGCAAAGTGAGGCACCCGGTAATTCTGTTTTCAGGGACTTAGTGATTTCACTAAGTCCTGGGATTGTTTAATTCATGATGCCATATGTTCATGTTGTTTCCTAGTGATCCGTGCCTCTTTTGAGGATGATCATTAAGGGAGTTTTGTTAATATTGTAGTTCTCTATCCATCCATGTCTTTGTTTGCAATTATGGAGTACCCTAGCTTGAGTCAATCGAGCTCTACTTTTGCTTCGTTGCGAATCTGGGCAGATCGTCAACTTGTTTGCGATTTTGCCGATGTTATTGTAGTTGATCCGTGCATGCTATGCCATTGTTCTTGCCATGTCTAGCTTTTATTTTGTGCCTTCTTAAGGTACGTATGCTTGTCTTGCCATGACTTGCACCGTGGTGAGTGCATCGAGCTCGTAAACATGCCTTCGTGAGTTATATTTCAGCATGTCTCTGTTTTCACTAAGTCTGAGATCTGTTTTACCATTTGCATTTTTGCCATGCTTGTTTGAACCTCCTAATGGATGATTTGGCCGTAGCTCAGTGCTAGACTTTTGTTAATCATCTTGTGTGCATCCCTGCCATGTATTTGTTGTCATGTTTGGTGGCTGTACCAGGTTCATCTCATTGCATTTAGATGCCTACTTGCTATAAATCGCAGACCGGTGTCATTTTTGAATTGCTTGCCATTTCCAAACCGTAACTCTGATTCCGGCGTTCTTTATATCGTTTTCAAGCGATTTCATCTCATCTTTCCAGTGGCACCCTTGGAATTCCAAGTTGAGGCCAGGTTCATGCATTTCCTGTCATATCTTGCATTTGGCATCCCGCATCGCATCCCGCATAGCATAACATCTTTGCATCGTGATGATTGAGTTTGCACGTGGTTGATTGTATCCTTGTTGCTATTTGTCTTGTTTGGGTAGAGCCGGGAGACGAGTTCGCTAACGAGGAGCCCGTTGAGTTTGCTCTCGAGGATCCAGTCAACTCTGACAACTGTGCAGGCAAGATGATCATACCCTCGAAATCACTACTATCTTTGCTATGCTAGTTTGCTCGCTCTTTTGCTATGCCATTGCTACGATGCCTACCACTTTCTTGAAAGCCTCCTAAATTGCCATGTCAAACCTCTAACCCACCATTGTCCTAGCAAACCGTTGATTGGCTATGTTACCGCTTTGCTCAGCCCCTCTTATGGCGTTGCTAGTTGCAGGTGAAGATTGGAGGCCGTTCCTTGTTGGAACATCTTTTATTTACTTGTTGGGATATCATTATATTGCTATGTTGTCTTAATGCATCTATATACTTGGTAAAGGGTGGAAGGCTCGGCCTCTTGCCTAGTGTTTTGTTCCACTCTTGGCGCCCTAGTTTCCGTCATATCGGTGTTATGTTCCCGGATTTTGCATTCCTTACGCGGTTGGGTTATAATGGGAACCCCTTGATAGTTCGCCTTGATTAAAGCTTTTCTAGCAATGCCCAACCTTGGTTTTACCTTTTTCCACCTAGCCTTTTCTTTCCCTTGGGTTCTGCAGACTCAAGGGTCATCTTATTTTAACCCCCCCCCCCGGGCCAGTGCTGCTTTGAGTGTGGTCCAAACTGTCAGCCGCCGGTGGCTACCAGGGGCAACTCTGGGCTGGCCTACCGGAAGCTTGGACAATCTGAATGTGCCCTGAGAAAGAGATATGTGCAGCTCCTATCGGGATTTGTCAGCACATTCGGGCGGTGTTGCTGGTCTTGTTTTAACCTGTTGAAGTGTCTTGAGTTACCGAGATACTGAGTCTGATCGGAACGTCTTGGGAGGAGGTCTATTCCTTCGTTGACCGTGAGAGCTTGTCATGGGATAAGTTGGGACTCCCCTGCAGGTATTGAACTTTCGAAAGCCGTGCCCGCGGTTATGGGCAGACGGGAATTTGTTAATGTCCGGTTGTAGATAAATTGAACCTTAAATTAATTAAAATGAATCAACTGAGTGTGTTGCCGTGACGGCCTCTTCTTGGCGGAGTCCGGGAAGTGGACACGGTGTTGGAGTAATGTTTGCGCAGGTTGTTCTCTAGCTTCTCGCTCGTGCTTTGCCTTCGTCTCGCTCTCTTTTGCGAATAAGTTAGCCACCATACTTGCTAGTCGCTTGCTGCAGCTCCACTCATATTTTACCTTGCCTTACCTATAAGCTTGAATAGTCTTGATCGCGAGGGTGCCAGATTGTTGAGTCCCTGTGGCTCATAGATTACTATTACACCAGATGCAGGGCCTGATGATTCTGCTCCAGGAGACGCGTATGAGCTCAAGTGGGAGTTCGACGAAGACTCTCAATGATACTATGTTTCCTTTCCCGACGATCAGTAGTGGTGCCCAGTTGGGGGTGATTGGGACCGTGTCGCATGTTGGGTTCTCTTTTATTTTGGCGCCGTAGTCGGGCCATGAGTGTTTGGATGATGTAATGTTATTTATGCACTTGATTGACGTGGCGAGTGTAAGCCAACTATGTTATCTCCCTTTTTATTATCATATTACATGGGATGTTGTGAAGATTGCCTAACTTGCGACATATGCCTTCAATGCGATTATATCTCTAAGTCGTGCCTCGACACGTGGGAGCTATAGTCGCATCGAGGGTGTTTCATAGGCGCCGGCCGTTGGATAATAGTACCTGATTCTCGGCGGCGTATGGGTATCGTTGGCATACTTGATAGCTAAGGATCGTCGATGGTGCTCGTGTTCCGGTTGAGTTTGGGCCGGCTGTCACTGTCGCTAAAGCGGCTCCGGTGCTACAGTTGCGGTGCCTGTCGACATACAAGAAAGCTCATCTATGGTAAGTGAACAGTTGCACGATAAAGAGAAAAACCGAAGGAGTACAGATTGAAATAACCTGATGAGGCTGTGGCGTCGGTAAAGCAGGGCCGGTGGAGTTGAATATGGCATCCGTGGAGCGGGTTCGGTGCAGTGGACGAAGGCTTCGGCGGGCGCGTTGTACAGTGCTTTCGGTGAGGCAGATCTATTGCGGCGGACGAGGGCTTGTATGAAGGGCCAGCAAAGGGATGGACGAGGGAGTCAGTGAAGGGCCTACACTATAGTGGACAAGGGCATCGGTTAAGTAGATCAGGTGCGGTGGACCATGATGGTGGTCAAGGAGATCTGGAGCGGTTTACAAGCCAGTCGCTGAAGCAGCTCCGGTGAAGTGGTGAGTTGGCAGTTGGGGGTTCCAAGGTGCGGAAGGTAGATCCGTCGGGGTTTGAGGTCCACCGCTGCGACGGAGGACTAGATTCGGCGGCTTGCTGTGGTTGGGGGGGGGATCGGGGAGGGGAAGGGGAGGGGCTCTCGAGAAGAATGTTGGGGCGAAGAGGGGAAAACAATGGAGTTACCAAAGCAGCCCTTTTCCGTTCATGTGGCAGGGGTAAAACAGGAATATCGCAGGGCTAAACTTTCGGGCGCGAGATATTTCGATGTGAGCAGGAAGTTTGAAAGCTTTTGGCGCCTGAAATTATATTCTGCTCTTGTATAGCCGACTATGATACCATGGCTGAGAATTTGTTTGTTTTGCACGCAAAAAAGTGCAAGTTTTGAAAATCAGTGTCTCCAACTCGAAACTTAGATTGTCCATTCAATTCAAATATGGATCATTGAGCTACTACAAGCAAATACCATCACATGGTCCAATTCAAATGAAATTACAAATGTGTTTATCCTAAATATGATGACAAAAGCAAAAATGTGTATGTGTATGAATAAAGTGGATGATTATAAAGTTTGAACATGCCCGCATGTGTATATCTCTAGGTTTGATATATGAATTTGAAATCACAAAATCCCGGCTTAAAAATGTACCTCCGTTTAAATGAATTACAAAAGCTAATGATGGAGTCAAATTCCAAAATTCTAATCTTAGGTTTGTAATTCTGGTACATCAAAGTATATCATGCATGTTCAAAAGTATTGTTATCTCATAGTCCAAACTATGAAACAAATTGATCAACCTTGAGTGCACACACTATTGACCATGTATATCTCAATTACGCTAAAGTCCGTCAATATAGACACCTCACTCTTTATCTGAAGCCAACCCCCCCCCCTCGCGCCCCACACACAGAGAAGTCGTTCTCTCCCCCAAACACCAACACACGAGCACATTAACACCCCTCTCTCTTCTAAAGTCCGGACCCTAATATAGGTCTCTATCACTTTATCTCTTGGGCATGCACACATCTCTTCCCCCACTCTCTAGCTAGGTCTCCCGACATCTCTCTTTCCCAAGCACATGCACTATGTAGAGTGTATCTTTCCCATACACACAAAACGTCGCCCCAAAACGTCTATCTCCCTAGTTACGTGGTTCTCGCACACTCACCTCACACACCACCCCCACTTCAAAACAAGCACACTTTGTCTCCTTGTGCACCACTCTCCTCTTTCTATCTCTCCCACATGCAGACCCGCCCCAACTCCTCCCTGTATACATATATGTCGTGACTCTTTCCATAGCTCCCTAATGTATCATCACTCTCGATCTCGCACATTGTTCTCTACACCATCTATTCTAGATCTCTCATGAAGTCCCTATCACACACACGATGACTCGCTTCCCTTGGGTCTCCATACATAGGCCAATTTCAAACAACATCAACATTGTCTCCCTATCTATACGACATTTATGGACACAAACGCCCCCTCTCTCGCCCCCTCTCTTCCTCTCTATCTCTCTCTCTCTCCATCGCTAGCTCTCTCTCTCTCTCTCTCTCTCTCTCTCTCGCTCTCACACCCCTCTCCCACACACAATCGATGTCTCTTCCAAATAGTCTGCTCCCCCGCCCGCACCCATGCTATCCCGCTACTACACATGTCACACCATTCCCCCTTCCCCTATACTAGGTTTACATCATTAGTGGTCTCTCTACTCCACATACACACACTCCCTCTCACACACAAACGCGCGCACAAACACCCTTTAATCTGGATCCTCATCTCTCCCCATGTCCGCATGTGTATCTCGCACACTCACTCTCTAATTATGTATATGTGTCTCCACGTTACACAACACAAAGCCCCATGTACATGTCTCTCTCTATCCTCCACACACATAGACACAAAGAATCTGTTATCATTGCCTCAGTCTCTAGAAATATCACACACGCACACTGTCTCTCTCTCTCTCTCTCTCTCTCTCTCTCTCTCTCTCTCGCAAACACGCTCAACAAGGGTTTCCTCATGAATAACTTACCGTCTATTCATCAACAGTCGTGGCAGTACGGCGCACATGACATGTGAAAAAGAATAAATCTACACATGCTTAGACCACCTAGTATGACTACTAGGACTAGAGGAAGCCAAAAAGCGCGCTGCCGTCACCCCCTCCTTATCGGCGACGGGAAAACCTTTGTTTTACACAGTCGAGAAGTCATTGTGCTAAAGCCTCACATGCTGAGGCGTTGAATAGAATGTAGATGCTAGTGTACGGAAACAAGTATCGATAATACATTTGTATCTCCATACTTATATTTCTTCTCTTATAAAAAACCGAGTTGGTGATGATGGTACGCGTGCCATCTTGCAATATAGACCGTCCGATCTATATCTGACTGATGGAAATTAAACTAAAAGATACCCGCATCCCTCTCCACATTTGCAGACAAGGCCTTCCCTCGTTCATCCTTATCTCCAACAACCTCATTGTTGAGTAATTAAGAAAGGAAGCCTCTGGAACAAACTGGCCTGGTGGCCGTTGCCGGCATCGTCAATCCCCATGCCTCCGCTTAGTCCGACCACCAATCACCACCACGCCGCACTCCTCTTCACCTTATATCCTATTTCTTGAGATATCTTTAGTTTTTACACATGGGATTACTCCCGCATGGGTCAATCACAATGAGTGTTTTTATAGAAAAAATGCATCTTGATGTTCCGTGCAATGCACGGATCTTGCTAGTACTCCTATAGAAGACTAAGTTGGTGACGATGGTGTGTCTGCCATCCGTCGTTTGTGACCATTATATCTACATCTAACGACTATGAGGTAAGTTGTTGCCTTTTCTCACAAACATCCCACTTGTCTACCAATTTGCAGAAAAACCCATAATTAGTATCTTAAAACCAACCACATCCCTCCCTGACCTCACCAAAACAGCCCAAGGAATATATTCTAATTGAAACATAATATATCTCTAGTGATGTATGTATATAAAAATTAGAGTGTTTTGTATCAAGTTTGAGAATAAGTATTATTCCAATTATGATTCGTTGCAACGCACATGAACATTGCTAGTATTTCCAACCATGCATTTTTTTCCCTAGTATTCCATAGTTTCGAGTTTTCCATCAAGATATTAGTCACTCATTGAGGGAGTCCTGGATTAGGGGGTCTCCGGACAGTTGGACTATATCCTTTGGCCGGACTTTTGGACTATGAAGATACAAGATTGAAGACGTTGTCACGTGTCCGGATGGGACTCTACTTGGCGTGGAAGGCAAGCTAGGCAATACGGATATGTAAATCTCCTCCCTTGTAACCGACCTGGTGTAACCCTAGCCCCCTCCGGTGTCTATATAAACCGGGGGGTTTAGTCCTTATGACAACAGACAATCATACCATAGGCTAGCTTCTAGGGTTTAGCCTCTACGATCTCATGGTAGATCAACTCTTGTAATACTCATATCATCAAGAACAATCAAGCAGGATGTAGGGTATTAATTCCATCAAGAGGGCCTGAACCTGGGTAAAACATCGTGTCCCCTGCTTCCTGTTACCATCCACCTTAGACGCACAGTTCGGGACCACCTACCCGAGATCCGCCGGTTTTGACAACGACATTGGTGCTTTCATTGAGAGTTCCACTGTGTCGTCACCATAAGGCTTGATGGCTCCTTCGATCATCGGTAGCGATGCGGTCCAGGGTGAGGTTTTCCTCCCCGGACAGATCTTTGTATTTGGCGGCTTCACACTGCGGGCCAATTCGCTTGGCCATCTGGAGCAGATCCAGAGCTACGCCCCTCGCCATCAGGTCAGATTCGGAAACTTGAACTACACGGCCGATATCTGCGGAGACTTGATTTTCGACGGATTCGAGCCCATGTTAGGTGTGCCGCACAGTCACGACGAGCATGACATAACTCTGTCGTCGGACAGTATTCGGGAGATCGCATCTACAACTACTCCGGCCATCAATCCGGAGCAAATTGCACCATCCGAGAACAGAGGGATTGACCCAGCCTCGGAGGTCGCGCTCTTAGCGGCGATAGAGCTAGACGCTGACTTCACCCCTTACGAGAGCCGTGTTGCCGAACCCCTGGATTCACCCCCGGCCATGGACTCCGAGCCGCTTACATCCATGCTCGTCGAACCCGACTGGGCGCCGATCATGGAGTTCACCTCCGCGGATATCTTTCAGCACTCGCCTTTCGGCACTGTGCTAAATTCATTAAGGTCTCTCTCCCTGTCAGAAGAACCTTGGCTGAACTATGTTCGGCTAGAATGGGATGTGGACGACGAAGAAATTCGCTGCCCACCCACCACCCACTTGGTAGCCACTGTCGACGACTTAACCGACATGCTTAACTTCGACTCCAAAGACATCGACGACATGAACGAAGATGCAGGAGACAAACAGGAACCAGCACCCACAGGGCGCCGGACAGCCACTTCATCACATGACATATACATGGTGGATACACCCAAAGAGGGCAATGGCGAAGAGACAGCGGAGGATGCCCCCTCCAAGAAACCCAAGCACCAACGTCAGCGGCGCCGCTCTAAGTCCCGCCATAGAAAAAACAGTGATAACAACGCAAGAGGAAATAACAGTCCAGTCGACTCTAGAAGAAACAATGACTGCACCGCCTCGGCGGCAGAGCACGATCAAGATGCAAACGGCGAACATAGTGCAGATCCGGCGTCCGAACACGGCGACGCCAAGGGTAAACCTCATCAAACCCCGTCTGGGGAAGAAAATAGCTCGGATGAAGAGGCACACATCATCCTGGAAACGCACTTGGAGCAAGAGAACCTCCGCAGAAGGCTTATTGCCACAGCGAGGAGCCTGAAGAAGCAGAAGCAAAGGCTTAAGGCCGCACAAGATACGCTCAACAGCAGGTGGAACAAAGTGCTCGACAACGAAACAAAGTATGGTGGAAGATACCACACAAATAGCTATCCAAAGCGTAAACTATTACCTGAATTCGACGATGAGGCCTTAGAGCCCACACAACCGAAAAATGATACGGCCAACCGGCCAGATCCACCACCTTGTGACCGTGATAGAGCGGCTAACAAAGTCGCACATAAGTCAACACACGATCTACGTGAGAACTTGCGCCAAAAATCCGGTGCGACCAGATCCATCTATGGATCTAGGAAGCGCGCTCCGGCAGAAAATCAAAACCGAATACTACAACCATCCGAACACCATGGCATATCCCAATATAGGGGTGCCGCACACCCCCTATGTTTCACCGATGAGGTGCTGGATGACGAATTCCCAGAAGGATTCAAACCAGTGAATATAGAGGCATACGACGGGACCACGAACCCTGGAGTCTGGATCGAGGACTTTATCCTCCATATTCATATGGCTCGCGGAGACGATTTCCATTCCATTAAATACTTGCCCCTCAAGCTTAAAGGGCCAGCTCGGCACTGGCTGAAAAGCCTCGCCGAAAACTCAATTTGAAGTTGGGAGGAGCTCGAGGACGCTTTTCAGGCTAATTTGCAAGGGACTTATGTCCGACCTCCGGATGCAGACGATTTAAGTCATATAATCCAACAGTCCAGAGAGTCCGCCCGAAAGCTTTGGAACAGGTTCCTCACCAAGAAGAACCAAATCATCGACTGTCCGGACGCTGAAGCCTTAGCAGCTTTTAAACACAGTGTCTGGGATGAATGGCTCGCCAGACACCTCGGCCAAGAAAAACCGAGAACAATGGCAGCCCTAACAAGCCTCATGACCCGCTTTTGCATGGGCGAAGACAGCTGGTTGGCCCGTAGCAGCACCAGCGACCCAAGCACATCAGAAGTCAGGGATGGCAATGGAAAACCACGGCGCAACAAAAACAAGCGTCGAAATAAAGAAGGTAGCCCAGATAATACGGCAGTAAACGCCGGATTCAGGGGCTCTCGACCAGGTCAGCGGAAAAAGCCTTTCAAAGGCAGCAGAGAAGGACCATCTAGCCTAAACAAGATTCTTGACAAGCTCTGTCAGATTCACGGCACCCCCGACAAACCTGCAAATCACACCCACAGAGAATGTTGGGTCTTCAAGCAGGCTGGTAAGCTAAACGGCGAACACAAAGGGGATGAGACACCAAGCAAAGACGAGGATGAACCTCGGTAGCAAAGCACCAGAGGCCAGAAAATGTTCCCACCAGAAGTTAAAACGGTAAACGTGATCCATGTGGCGAAGAGGAGAAGCAAGCATGCACTCCGAGACACACGCGCCATAGAACCCGTCACCCCTAGGTTCAACCCCTGGTTGGCTTGGCCGATCACTTTTGATCGTAGGGACCACGCGACAAGTATCCAGCACAAAGGACTGGCAGCCTTGGTGTTAGACCCAATAATAAACGGGTACCATTTCACACGAGTCCTCATGGACGACGGCAGTGATCTAAATCTGATATATCAGAACATAGTCCACAAAATGGGGATAGACCCGACACAAATAAGCAAGAGTAATACTACCTTCAAGGGAGTAATACCAGGCCAAGAGGCCCGCTGTACGGGCTCTCTACTGCTAGAGGTTGTATTCGGTTCTCCCGATAACTTCCGAAGAGAAAGGTTAACTTTCCATGTCGCTCCATTCCGAAGTGGTTATCAAGCACTACTCGGAAGAACGGCTTTCGCTCGTTTTAATGCAATACCACATTATGCTTTTCTCAAGCTTAAGATGCCCGGTCCACGTGGCATCATCACAGTTAGCGGAAATACCGAACGTTTTTTACATGCGAAAGAGGATGCGGCGGCTTTAACAGCCGCGAACTAGACGGCCTCACCAACCAGAAAAAATGACAGGTCGTCAAGACCATGGACACGGTTAGACGAGTCCGGCGCTCCATCACATATACATAAGATTGGTTTGATGATAAACCCCTCATAGACAATACCAGGGGCTTCCCGCGTGTAATCAGGGCCACCCGGTTCAACTTGACTCCTCTTGAATTTTGATAGTTCATTGATAATAACCAATTCCTTTTTTTTGGCACAACAACTTTCACCTAAGTTATTTATTTTTACAGATGACAATCATGCTACACCCGTCCAGGACACGACACAACGGAGACACAGGCGCAAACGTGCAACAGGGATCTGCCCAAAGGTTTCTTTTTAGATTAAGACCCTGCGTCAACCTTTTTTATTGTCTCTTGTTGCTCACATCCTCCGGATACTCCACACAACCGAGAAGGATGCTGGCGTTATTGGCATGTGGCCACGTCAGGATATTGCACGTACCTGGACACATGGGGTTTATTATTAAGGGCATTGTTTAGCCCGGTATAAGCTATAAAGACCGAACACCTTAGGGAGTGTTCAGCGTTGCGAGTTTGGCCCTATATGCATCAGCTCCGAATCATGTCTTTGGTCAAATTTTGGGTTTGCCTGACTCCCACTTTTTGGTACCTTACGTTCCGTTATATCGGCTAAGGTAGCACTGGGAGAACTACTGCGATTGTACCCTAGTTCATCCGGATGAGGACCTCAGTAGAGAAAGCCGAAAACTGACTGTCATGATATAGCAAGAGACTGGTCAACCACTCGATGACTCAGCGGAATCTTCAGGATTCCTCCACATTAACGAAGGACTGTTTCCTGGTCATGTACATACGCGCCCCGTATTCGGACAAGCGCAGAAGTACCAGGGGCTATATAGTAGCCCCGCCGTCGAACTCCTATGGCTAAGTGAAAGTGTTAAAGAAATATAGTCCAATTGCCTTGTTCGCCGCGCTACCACCTCCTTAATGGACCAAGACGTTGGATCAAGTGTGGATTCGCGTTTTCTGCGAACACCCCCGCATTATATGCGTGGGGGCGGAAGCCGACGACTGCAAACTTTCAGGTTATATAACATATATACATAAACGGCCGCACAGGAGGCATCATAATACTTTCGGCCGAAAGTATAAATACAGCCTTGATAACTCAATAAAACATTGTTTTTACAATGGAAGTACATGTCACTAGAACATAATATTCTTCGAGCACTGAGCCTCTATCGAACGAGTGCCTTCAAGAACTTCTTCAAAGTAGTGCTCGGCAGCAACTCGGCCTACGGCCGAACCATGTGTTGCAACAGTGGTGGCCTCCATCTCTTCCCAGTATGTCTTGACACAGGCAAAGGCCATCTGCACACCCTCTATGCACGCCGATCTATTCATAGCATCGATGCGCGGCACAACACCGAGGAATTGTTGCACTAAACTAAAATAGATATTCGGCCTTGGCCCTCCCGGCCACAGATGATCCACAATGGACCTCATGGCAAGTCCGGACAGCCTATGGAGCTCGGCCCACTCGGCTATTCGCTCATTCAACAGCAGCGGACAGACTAGAGCACGAAACTGCGACCAGAACAGCTTTTCCACTTCGTGATCTTTCTGATCCTTGAAGTACTCGGCCGCATCAGCGGCACTTGCAGCCAAATCCACGTAGGCATCCGCAGAACTCCATACTCGGTCAAGAGGAGCATTGTCGGTGTCAAAACCGGCGGATCTCGGGTAGGGGGTCCCGAACTGTGCGTCTAAGGTGGATGGTAACAGGAGGCAGGGGACACGATGTTTTACCCAGGTTTGGGCCCTCTTGATGGAGGTAAAACCCTACGTCCTGCTTGATTTATTCTTGATAATATGAGTAGTACAAGAGTAGATCTACCATGAGATTGGAGAGGCTAAACCCTAGAAGCTAGCCTATGGTATGATTGTATGTTATCCTACGGACTAAAATCCTTCGGTTTATATAGACAACGGAGGGGGCTAGGGTTACACAAGGTCGGTTACAAAGGAGGAGATATCCATATCCGTACTGCCTAGCTTGCCTTGCACGCCAAGTAGAGTCCCATCCGGACACGGGACGAAGTCTTCAATCTCGTATCTTCATAGTACAACAGTCCAGCCAAAGGATATAGTCCGGCTGTCCAGAGACCCCCTAATCCAGGACTCCCTCAGTATCCCCTGAACCAGGCTTCAATGACGATGAGTCCGGCACGCAGTGTTGTCTTCGGCATTGCAAGGCGGGTTCCTCCTCTGAATACACCATGAAAGAGTTTGAATAGAAGGATAGTGTTCGACCCTGCAAAATAAGTTCCGCATACCACCGTAGAGAGAATAATATTTCCACAAATCTAATCCGCTGACACGTTTTGGCAGCATGACATCACGCCACGACCCGGTAATCATTTGAACCGTTTTTCTTTAACCAGCCCTGCACATAACGCGAGGCGGTTTCTCGACACGTATTGTCAAAAAAGAGATTGTGTTCCCCTTATTACGGGATTCTCATCAATACGAACATGGGTAACCCAACCGCGCCACCAATTACAGCGCTTGGGGGATAAGCGAGTTTTACTAGGCTAGTGGGGGCACACAGTTCCGTCCGCCATTATAAAGGGATAAGGTCTCACCTTTTTCTACCCGCGCCTTCTTCCTCCTTGCTAATCCATTCTCGCGCACTCGAGCTCCAGTGCCCAAGTCAGCATCCTTCTCCTCAACTCTCCTCAAACATGCCCGGAGCGGGAGGCAAGTGAATGGTCTCCACCGTCACGGAAGGATACATCAAAAAATTACATGAGGCCGGATACTTAGCCGCGAATATCGCGCACCGGCTGCCAGCCACAGGGCAGATCGTCCCTACCCTGGAACCTCACGAAAGGGTGGTTTTCCTCCCCCACTTCGTCCGCAGACTGGGGTTTCCCCTCCATCCATTCATCCTCGGCCTTATGTTCTATTACGGGCTAGAATTTCATGATCTGGCCCCGAATTTCATCCTCAACATCTTGGCATTCATTGTCGTGTGTGAGGCTTTCCTCCGCATCCGGCCCCACTTCGGCCTGTGGCTGAAGACCTTCAATATTAAGCCGAAGGTGGTTGGCGGCCAACAAGCGGAATGTGGCGGAGCCATGGTGGGCAAAATTCCCAATGTTATATGGCTCGAGGGCTCCTTCGTGGAGACCATAAAGGGGTGGCAATCGGGGTGGTTCTACATCACCGAGCCGCGCGACACCAACTGGGTGGCGGCCCCGAGTTTCGTTCCGGAATCCCCACGTGGCTCACTTCCTGGAAGGAGAAGGGCCTGTCCTGGGGTTCATCGGTGGAGCTGGACGGACTCCAGAAGTGTATCCGAAACATGATAAGCAAGAAACTTAAGCTTGTCAACATAGTCCAGGTCATGCTCTTCCGCCGGATCCTCCCGTGTCAACAACGGGATTTCAACTTATGGGAGTTCGACCCGGCCCAGCACCAGACTCTACACGAGCTCTTCGACACGATGCATAAGGACGTTTGGAGGGTGCTGTTCAAGGGCGCCGAGGTCCCTCCTTCTCTCACCGAGGACCGCGGGCTAAGCGCGAAGTGCCCTGCGAATTCGGTAAGTCCTGTACATCTGGTAGGATATTTATTTCCCATAGCTTAACCATGTGCGGGGTCTGAGCTCCCATGCCTTTGACAGAACTAGGTGGAGACATCGGAACAGATTAACTATCCGACCCCTCTGCCTGAAGACACTACGGACGCCCTCCTGACGGAGATGCGGACTCCGGCTCCTTATGAGGTGCTGGAGAAGATCAAGAAGAAGGCCAAGGGAACCCGAAAGAGTTCCCGGTGCCAGGTGGTATCGGACTCATTGTCCGATAACACCAAGACGCACTCCTGCCGTGAAAACGAGGAGAATGAAGATGAAGATTCTCCCCCTCCAGCCGGGGGAGACAAGAAAAGGAAGGCCGCCCCAACCGGGCAGGCCGAAGGGTCCAAGAAGGGAAGGACTCTCCTTCCGGACTGCTCCACCACCACCGCCGACGGCGAAGACGAGTGGCTGCTTAGGGCCAAGCCCCTGGCGAAGTCGTAAGTATTCGGATACCAGAGTAACTCATAGCTTACCTTTGTTGCACTACTTCTCCTAACATCGAATATGATTATGCAGTCCACCCCAAGCACATATCGATGCATCATCGTCGGACGGTTCCTTGGACTCGTCGGACATGAATAGTGATACACATCCAACCACCTCCTCCCCTTGCCCTACGGACAATGCCGAGGTATTGTCTCAAGGGGCACCGAGCTGGGGGAGATAGTCCCGGAGGCGCCTCGAGGCGACCTTCCAGACTCCAGGAGCAAAGGGAGCAAGGCTCCCGAGGGCTCCAAGTTCGGCTCTCAGCCGAACACCGCGCCGGAACCTCCAGTGGTTCCGGACTCGGGCAGGCGGCCCCCTTCCAAAAGGGGCAAGCCGCCTGTGCTGGTGACCTCTGTCCATCCAGAGGCACCGGACAACCTGCTGGGAGCGCTTCGCGGTGGTTCCATCGACGAAGAGCACCGCACTATTATGAGTGCGGTGATCAAGAAGGTTCAGTCCGCCAAGAGCGGACTGACTGAAGCCCGTGCCAGCCTTCTAACAGGCTTTGAGGTAAGTATTTAAAATATAGGGAAAATAGTACCGCATAGACAGTAGCCCCTGATGCTCTGTTTGGTGTTCACAAAGAAAAGCCAAATATAGGATCAAATAATATCTGCAGGAGTCTAATATAAGTATGTCTGTATGGGTATGCAGGCTTCGCTGCTGACCTCTGCCGCACTGACGGCAGAGGTCACCGCACTGAAGCAGGACCTCGAGGGGTCCGAGAAAGAGCTCGGCCTTGCCAAGAGGCAGCTCGAGGAGAACAAAGGTAAGTAATACCTTGTCTATATAAAAAAGAAAATGTGGTTGTGAAATGACAGGATCATCATTAATGTGCCAGGGGCCACGACCGAAGTGGCGACCCTGAAGCAAGCGCTATCCGAGGCCGAGAACAAAGTGGCCAAGGAGCGCATCGAGCGGGAAAAACAAGAGGCACGGGTGGGCGAGGTGCAGCAAGAGCTCCAGGCTCTCATGAAGAAGCACGAGGCTTTGGAGCTTGACTCGAAGACGCAAGAGTCCGATCTTGCCGCGGCCCTCGAGAGCACAAAGCATGCCAAGGTTGAAGCCCAAAAGGCCCTCCAGGAGATTGAGGCGATGAGGAAGATAGCGGCGGGTAAGGCATTCAATATGCAAAGCAAGCATGTGAAAGTAAATTACTTGTTACTTACCCGAGTCCGGAGCTCTCCAGGAGCATTCACAGATTTGCCCCACATCGTGTAGGATGCCGCGAAATATTACCAGGCCGAGGAGGGAAGCTCGACGGAGAAGTTGTTCTGGTCTCAGTATATTGGGACCGAACACCCAATGCCTATGAGCGACCAGCTGAAGCAACTGGTCGAGCTGCACAAGGCGGCCAAACAAGCCATGATGGGCCTTATAGTCCGGATGTGGCCTAGCGACTCCCTTCCCAACAGCTACTTCGGCCTGGTGAGGCGGCTTGTAGATGCCCGCCCATGGTTGGAGGTCATAAAGTGGTCCGTCTGCATAGAAGGTGCACGCCGGACCTTTGCCCGTGCGAAGGTGCACTGGGCCAAGATGGATGCCGAGAAGCTGGTGAAGGAGGGGCCGCCGCAGGGCAAAGAGCATCGCCACCCCGAAATGTATTATGAGGGTGTCCTGAAGGGTGCCCGTCTTGTAGCGGAAGAGTGTGCGAAGGATGTAATATTTGAATGAACTCGCTCGTGTGATCCTATATTGTGGAAAGTTGTTCATATGCGCTATGCAACGCTTATTTGAATTTAAAATATTACCTTCTGTGCGGCTGTTTATCAAATCTGAGAGATGGCCAGTCGTCGGCTTCTGCCCCCATGCCACGAGTGCTGGGGTGTTCGGGATAAATCTGAGCACTCTTTTTCCCATTGTTGGGTTCGTCGAGGGAGGTGCTCAGCTCAACGAACAAGGCAATCGGACTATAATGCTTTATCACTCTCACTTAGCCATAGAATTCTACAATTTTAAATTTTGGCGATGCCCCTAGTATTCGGAAGGCCGAATTCGGGGCGCTATACGCACCTTAAACCGGACAAGGCGACTCCTCGCTCTAAGCGGCATAAGTCTTTAGGGACTCGAGATCTCTCGAATAGCGACCAGCTCTCGCCTTATCATGACAGTCAGTTTTAGCTTTCTCTACTGAGCTGCTTAGCCCAGCTGAACCGGGGCACAATCACAGTAGTTCTCCCAGTGCTACCTTAGCCGATATAGCAGAACGTAAGGTACCAAAACATGGGAGCCGGGCAAACCCAACTATTGACCCAAGACATGATTCGAAGCTGATGCATATAATGCTATAAGTTCAGGGTGCCGCACTGTCGGAAGTGTTATGGGGTATGCTTAAGCCCCTGGCGTATTGGCCGTACCAGAGTGTACGGGTGCTGAATGTCACGAATGAACACACACACACACACACACACACATATATATATATATATATATATAAGAAGAATAGAGAATGCGATAATAGTCTAGTGCTATGCATTGTTTATTCAATAAGGTGCGTCAAAGCAGAATGATACAAGTAGTGCGATAAGCAAAAAGTAGGACTATTTGACATGTCCCCTCCAAGGGCAAGCTGAGAAATGGTATTTAAAGCAGGTATTTTACTCGTTATCAGAAGCCACCTAGGAGTTCCGTGGTGCGACGTAGCTTTCTGCCTCCTTGGTTGTTGCATCGTGTGTCCGGCAACCATACTGCCAGACAGGGTTTCGAGAGATTAAAGTCCTGTAAGAGAGAAAAATAACAAGGCCGGAAGCCCCTAGTGCGGTTGAGCCACGTCTTGGGGCGTGCCATAGTCGTGCCCCCTCCCCACCTGGGCCCATGGTATTTTCAATGCGTAATTATGTACGCGTGGCACGGATTTCACCGTTTGCCTGGGACTGGGACGGGGGGCGCATTGCTATGCGAGCTCGGAACGTGCCAGGCGGTCTTGTTGCCGATTACTCTAGGCGCGCTTGAAGGTGTCTGGGTCTTTAATTGCCGAACTGGTGGATTGCCTTAAGAGGCTGCTTTGCACTTCTGCTGCGAGGGCCGCAGTGTGCTCCTCCGTGCGGAGAGAGCGCTCTGTGTTTCCATTGACTGTGATGACCCCCCGAGGTCCTGGCATCTTGAGCATGAGGTATGCATAATGCGGTACCGCATTGAATCTCGCAAATGCGGTTCGCCCGAGCAGTGCATGATAACCACTCCGGAACGAGACTATATCGAAGATTAACTCCTCACTTCGGAAGTTATCCGGGGATCCGAAGTCCACTTCCAGTGTGACTGAGCCTGTGCAATGGGCCTCTACACCTGGTATGACGCCTTTGAAGGTCATTTTTGTGTGTCCTGATAAAGCAGGTTCAGGCTGCTGCCGCCATCCATAAGGACTCGAGTGAGGTGAAATCCATCAATGATTGGGTCTAGGACCAGTGCGGCAAATCTGCCATGACGGATACTAGTGTGGTGGTCCCTGCGATCGAAGGTGATCGGACAGGAGGACCATGGGTTGAACTTTGGGGCGACTGGCTCCAACACATATACGTCCCTTAGGGCACGCTTCCGCTCCCTCTTGGGGATGTGGGTTGCATATATCATGTTCACCGTCCGCACTTGTGGGGGGAACCTCTTCTGTCCTCCGGTGTTCGGCTGCCGGGGCTCCTCCTCGTCATCGCTATGTGACCCCTTATCTTTGTTTTCGACATTTAACTTGCCGGCCTGCTTGAACACCCAACAATCCCTGTTGGTGTGGTTGGCTGGCTTGTCGGGGGTGCCATGTATTTGACACGAGCGATCGAGTATACGCTCCAAACTGGACCGGCCCGGAGTGCTTCTTTTGAATGGCTTTTTCCGCTGACCGGGTTTAGAGCCTTTGAATCCGGCATTGACTGCCTTATCCTCGGTATTGTCGTTGTTGATGCGGCGCTTGTGTTTGTTGCGACGTGACCTGCTATTGCCATCCTTGGTATCTTAAGTACCATGGTTCTTTGATATATTATTGCTGCGAGCCAGCCAGCTGTCTTCTCCCGCGCAAAAGCGGGTCATGAGTGTCGTGAGGGCTGCCATAGATTTCGGCTTTTCCTGGCCAAGGTGCCAGGCGAGGCACTCGTTGCAGATGTTTTGCTTAAAAGCTGCTAGGGCCTCTACATCCGGACAGTCGACGATTTGATTTTTCTTTGTCAGGAACCGTGTCCAGAATTGCCTGGCCGATTCCTCTGGCTGCTGAATTGTGTGGCTCAAGTCATCGGCATTTGGTGGTCGCACATAAGTGCCCTGGAAGTTGTCGAGGAATGCGGCTTCCAGATCTTCCCAACAACCAATGGATTCTGCTGGCAGGCTATTGAGCCAATGCCGAGCTGGTCCTTTGAGTTTGAGTGGGAGGTATTTGATGGCGTGTAGATCGTCACCGCGGGCCATGTGGATGTGCAAGAGGAAGTCCTCGATCCATACCGCAGGATCTGTTGTGCCGTCGTATGATTCGATATTTATGGGTTTGAAACCCTCTGGGATTTGGTGATCCATTACTTCGTCTGTGAAGCATAGGGGGTGTGCGGCGCCTCTGTACTGGGCTATATCGCGACGCAGCTCAAATGAGTCTTGTCCGCTGTGTTTGGCCCGACCGGACTTACTTTTACTGTATCCAGCGTGACAGTTATCATCTCGCATAGTGGCGCACCCTCATGATCCGTACATCGATCTTGCATGTTTTGCTTTGTCCTCCGATACGTCTCACAGGTCTAGCGTGTTTCCCCATGCCTTGTCATTTTTATTTGGGTGGCCTCGGGGTGCGGGCTGAGTTTTTGGCTGAAATGCCTCTCCGTCGCGGCCACGAGGTCGCCGATCAGCCGCATCATATGCTGGCGATGTAGGTTTGAATGCTTCCTCCTCCAGTCGGGGTAGCAACCTACGCTTTGGGTAACTCTTGAAGGGGTGTTCGAGTTCGTATTCCTCAGCCGCAAGGACTTCAGTCCATCTGTCAGCTAGCAAATCTTGATTAGCTTGAAGCTGCTGCTGCTTTTTCTTAAGGCTATTTGCCGTAGCTATAAGCCAGCGCTTGAAGCGCTCTTGTTCGATGGGATCCTCAGGCACGACAAATTCGTCATTGTCGAGGCTTGCCTCATCTTCGGAGGGAGGCATGTAATTATCATCCTCCGCCTCTCCATCTGCCGCTCTCTCGGGAGGGCTGGCTTCTCCATCCTCCTGCTCTAAATCTTGCTGGAGGGGATTGTTGTCGTCTTCGACACTGTCCGGAGTGCTATTATCTCCTGTGTCGGTGTCACCGCTTTTGCTTTGGCGAGACTTAGAGCGGCGCCGCTGTAGTCGGCGCTTGGGTTTCTTCTTGGAGGGGTCATCCTCCATTGTCTCGTCGCCATTGCCTTCTTTGGGTGTGTCCACCATGTATATATCATACGATGAGGTGGCTGTCCAGTGCCTTGTGGGCAGTGGTTCCTCTTCGTCTCCCGCATCGTCGTCCATACCGTCGATGTCTTCGGAGTCGAAGTCGAGCATGTCGGTCAAATTGTCGACAGTGGCTACTAAGTGGGTGGTGGGTGGGCGGCGAATTTCCTCGTCATCTGCATCCCAATCCTGCCGAACATAGTTCGGCCAGGACTCTCTTGATAGGGAGAGAGACCTTAATGAGTTCAGTATGTCGCCGAAAGGCGTGTGCTGAAAGATATCCGCGGAGGTGAACTCCATGATCGGCGCCCAGTCGGATTTGACATGCACGGGCACAGGCGGTTCAGAGTCCGTGGCCGGGGAAGAATCCGGTAGTTCGGCGTCACGGCTCTCGTGAAGGGTAAGGTCGATCCTTGGCTCGATCGCCGCTGAGAATACGGCCTCCGTGGTGGGGTCTATCCACCGGTCCATGGATGGCGCATTTGGCTCCGAATTGAGGGTCGGAGCGGTTGCCGGTGCGGTCTCCTGAACACTGTCCGATGGTAGAGCTAAATCATGCTCATCGTGACCGTGCGGCACACTCGGCAGGGGCTCGAATCCATCGAAGATCAAGTCTCCACGGATGTCAGCCATGTAGTTTAAGCTTCCAAACCTGACCTGGTGGCCAGGGGCGTAACTCTCGATCTGCTCCAGATGGACAAGCGAGTTGGCCCGTAGTGTGAAGCCACCGAATACAAAGATCTGTCCGAGGAGAAAAGTCTCACCCTGGACTGCATCTCTATCGATGATCGAAGGAGCCATCAAGCCTAACGGTGACGACACAGAGGAACTCTCAATGAAAGCACCAATGTCGGTGTCAAAACCGGCGGATCTCGGGTACGGGGTCCCGAACTATGCGTCTAAGGCAGATGGTAATAGGAGGCAGGGGACATGATGTTTTACCCAGGTTCGGGCCCTCTTGATGGAGGTAAAACCCTACGTCCTGCTTGATTTATTCTTGATAATATGAGTAGTACAAGAGTAGATCTACCACGAGATCGGAGTGGCTAAACCCTAGAAGCTAGCCTATGGTATGATTGTATGTTGTCCTACGGATTAAAATCCTCCGGTTACAAAGGAGGAGATATCCATATCTATATTTCCTAGCTTGCCTTCGACGCCAAGTAGATTCCCATCCGGAGACGGGACAAAGTCTTCAATCTTGTATCTTCATAGTCCAATAGTCCGGCCAAAGGATATAGTTCGACTTTTCGGAGACCCCCTAATCCAGGACTCCCTCAAGCATACTTCGGATCTCTGAACTTAGTCCGCAACAAGAAGGGCTTCCCGGAAACGATATCTGTAGCTTGATGCAGCTCCTCCTTCGTCGCTCTAATTTTGGAGCGAGCTTCGTCGGCAGTTGCCAGGGCCTTCTCCAGGTCTGTCGCCCTCGCTCGGCTTTCTTCTTCAAGAAGCTGGTAACGGTCAGCGGCATCTTTTAACTCTACATCCATTTTGGCCATTTTTTTCCTTGCTCTCACAATGCGATGCCTGTTCGACCCTCAACTCTTCAGCCGCCTTTAGAGCAGCCGCATTGCTACTCCTTGCTTGTTCCTTGGCTCGGGCAAGCTTCGCCCGAAGGGTCTCCACTTTGGAAGCTCCATCTGCAGTCATAACATATTAAAGATACTGGCATGATGCTCCTCTTATTATGTGACGATCACCAGAGAAATTACTTACCCTGTGCCTCGTCAAGCCGCTGGTTGACAAGCATGATATCGGCATCGGCCGCATCAAGTTGCCGCTTTAGCTCGGCAAATCCATCAGTTCGGCTAGCCACCAAAGTCTCAGCCGCCTGCACATAAAGGCAGTCGGGTTATTACCTGGGAATACGATCCTCGGGTTGCCGCTGTTCTCGATGCCAACCAGACTCTCAGGGGCTACTATCTGCATAGGGCACACCTAACGTGTGCGGTACTATCAAAAACATACACTATTTCATGTACCTCAAAGCCTTTCAGCAGACTCATAAAGGCTTCGTGTAATCCGCTTTCAACGGATGAAATCCTTTCAATTACCGTACCCATCACCGTACGATGCACTTTCGAGACGGCTCCTTGCCCCAGAAGATCCTTCAGTGCGTCCGACCGCACACTGTACGGTTCCGGACTCTTGCTACCGCTCTCCTCAGGAGTCGGATACTGGGGATTCCGGGTAGCCAAAGGGTTATCCTCTGGCCTCAGTGGATCCGGAGATACCCTCCGTGATGACACTTCAGGGTCGCCCACCTCATGAGGCGGGGTGTCAGGGGGAGGCGTTTCGCTCTCCATCATCTCCAGAAGAAAATCCCCCGAAGACGCACTCTGTCGAGAAGGGCTACAATCCGGACTACAATTTATAAGCATCAGTTATTGTCGTCGGAAGTAAGGTAGGATATTTTCACTATTAAGTACTTTTTTGTTACTTACAGCTCGGTAGAGGGATGATCCCCGCGCGGACATTGTGCGGCAAGAATACCCTCTGAGGCGGGACCCTCTGGCGAAGATTTCTTCTCCCGTTTGGAAACTTTAGTTTCCAGATCTTCAAAGGTAGTCCTCTTCCTTCCCCGGGGAGAGAGAATGTCAGATTCTTTCTCCTAATTATCCTCCCTCGCGGAGGCGCTCATTCCCCCGGCTGGAATAAGTAGCGAGTGAGGCCCTATTTCGCCCTCTTTATTCCCCCTTCATCTTCCTTTGAGGGCACTAGATAAGGCACCGGCTCGAGCATCTTGTCCAGTACCGGATTGTCCAAGCCCTCAGGAAGGGGGGCCGAACACCTAAATCATCTTCGCCTTTGATATCCAGTCCTGGTGAAAGAGCGACTCTTTAGAATGATGCTATGATAAACAAAAGGACATCGAGTTCGGCCATGGGATCACATACATGGGTAAGAGGGCGGTTGCAGCTCAAACCCACATCCTCGGTGGTGTCCGGACACTCTATTTGGGGTCCAAAGAACGATTTGTACATCTCTTCGAGCGTCATGCCAAGGAAATGCTGAATAGCTCGCGGCCCTTCCAGGTTGAATTCCCACATACAGAGGGGCCGACGTTTGCAAGGCTGGACTCGATGAACTAGCACAACTTGCAACACCATAACCAGACTGAAATCTCTCTCAAAGAGATCTCGGATACGACTCTGCAATATTGGCACGTCCTTTGCTGGACCCCAGCTTAGCCCCCTGCTGATCCATGACATCTGTTGTGATGGGGGGCCCGAGCGAAATGCGGGGGCGGCTACCCACTTGGCACTTCGGGAAGCTGTGATGTAAAAGCACTCCCGCTGCCACAATATGGACACCTCTGGGAAGGAACCCTCTGGCCATGGAGCATGAGCGATTTTGCTTATTAAGGCACCTCAGCACTCTGCGTGCCGCCCCTCGATCATCTTCGGCTTCACATCGAAGGTCTTGAGCCACTGGCCGAAGTGAGGGGTAATGCGGAGGAAGGCCTCACATATGAAAATAAATCACGAGATGTGAAGAAGGGAATCCGGGGCCAGATCATGGAAATCCAGCCCATAATAGAACATAAGACCCCTAACAAAGGGATCCAGAGCGAGGCCTAGTCCTCGGAGGAAGTGGGAGATGAACACGACACTCTCGGTGGGTTCGGGAGTAGGGATGACCTACCCTCGGGCAGGCAGCCTATGCGAAATTTCGGCGGTCAGATATCTGGCCTCTCTCAGCCTCTTGATGTCCTCCTCTGTGACAGAGGAAGGCATCCACCGACCTTGAAGGTTGGATCCAGACATAGTTGAAGGTCCGAAGCGCCTGACCTGAGCTTTGGGTGTTAGAACTTGAGGCGGGGGAAGGATTCGATTGAGAACGAGAGGGAAAGAAGGACAGGCCTCGCCCTCTTTATAAAAGAGGTGAATATCAAGTGTCCTCCTTGTGGCCGTTTGGGAATTACCTAAGATCTAGGAGTCATACCAACAGGCACGACTGGATTACCCACGTCCGTATTGATGAGAATCCCGTAATAAGGGGGACACGATCTCTGCTTTGACGAGATGTGTCAGAAAAACCGCCTCACAATATGCGCAACGCTGCTTGAGAAAAAACGGTTCAGATAAAGACCGGGCCATGACGTGATGTCGTGCTGTCAAAACATGACAACAAATTAGATTTATGGAAATATTATTCTCTCTACAGTGGGGTGTGGAACTTGTTTTGCAGAGCCGGACACTATCCTTGAGTTCAAAATTTTCTATGGAGTATTCAGAGGAAGAACCCGCCTTGCAATGCCGAAGACAATACTGCACGCCGGACTCTCGTCATTGAAGCCTGGTTCAGGGGCTACTGCGGGAGTCCTGGATTAGGGGGTCTCCTGACAGTTGGACTATATCCTTTGGCCGGAATGTTGGACTATGAAGATACAAGATTGAAGACTTCGTCCCGTGTCCGGATGGGACTCTACTTGGCGTGGAAGGCAAGCTAGGCAATACAGATATGTAAATCTCCTCCCTTGTAACCGACCTTGTGTAAACCTAGCCCCCTCCGGTGTCTATATAAACCGGGGGGTTTAGTCCGTAGGACAATAGACAATCATACCATAGGCTAGCTTCTAGGGTTTAGCCTCTACGATCTCGTGGTAGATCAACTCTTGTAATACTCATATCATCAAGAACAATCAAGCAGGACGTAGGGTATTACCTCCATCAAGAGGGCCCGAACCTGGGTAAAACATCGTGTCCCCTACTTCCTGTTACCATCCGCCTTAGACGCACAGTTCGGGACCCCCTACCCGAGATACGCCGGTTTTGACACCGACATTCAAGCAGGACGTAGGGTATTACCTCACAGAACCTTGCCGTTTTACCCAGGTTCGGGAGTAAATATCAACCATGTTCGGGCCCTCTTGATGGAGGTAATACCCTACGTCCTGCTTGAATGTCGGTGTCAAAACCGGCGGATCTCAGGTAGGGGGTTCTGAACTGTGCGTCTAAGGCGGATGGTAACAGGAGGCGGGGGACACGATGTTTACCTAGGTTCGGGCCATCTTGATGGAGGTAATACCCTACGTCCTGCTTGATTGATCCTGATGATATGAGTATTACAAGAGTTGATCTACCGCGAGATCGTAGAGGCTAAACCCTAGAAGCTAGCCTATGGTATGACTGTTGTTGACCTACGGACTAAACCCTCCGGTTTATATAGACACCGGAGGGGGCTAGGGTTACACAGAGTTGGTTACAAGGGAGGAGATCTACATATTCGTATTGCCAAGCTTGCCTTCCACGCCAAGGGAAGTCCCATTCGGACACGGGATAAAGTCTTCAATCTT
This sequence comes from Triticum dicoccoides, assembly GCF_002162155.2. Taxonomy (NCBI): domain Eukaryota; kingdom Viridiplantae; phylum Streptophyta; class Magnoliopsida; order Poales; family Poaceae; genus Triticum; species Triticum dicoccoides. The sequence goes on along the minus strand of NC_041392.1, from coordinate 250,096,486 downwards.
GTATCTTCATAATCCAACAGTCCAGCAAAGGATATAGTTCAGCTGTCCGGAGACCCCCTAATCCAGGACTCCGCCCCCGAACCGGCCTTCAATGATGATGAGTCCGGCACGCAGATTTGTCTTTGGCATTGCAAGGCGGGTTCTTCTCCAAATTCTGGATATCTTTTGAGTAGTGTCTGGTTCCCCATAAATGTTGCACTTCTTGGCTTCTGCGCCCAATTGTGACACCCCAAAATTTTGGCCTTTTTTATTAAATAAATTTTTATGCCAGGAATTAAAACTTTGATTTTTTTTGGACTCCCTTTTGATTTTTTTTGAAACATTTCCTTTCTCATTATCATTGAGTTGTTCCCTAAAGTGAAAACCTTTCAAATATGTTATTGGACTTGTTTAACCTCTCAAGAAATACTTTTCTTTTATCAGTATAACTAATTACATAATTAATTTGCTTGATCTTTATTTCCTTGAAAAATTGGTTTTCAAGGTTACATGACCATAATTGAACTACAACCATTTGTTAAATTCACTTAAAATTCCAACCAAAATTTGGAGATGTCATGTGATGTTTTTAAATCACTTTTATACAAAAATATCTTTTATTCACGTAATATTTTGAGCTCTGCATCAATTTTTCTTCTCTGGTCCAGAGTGCAATTTTGCACTACAGTCCCATTTAAATATTTCTTTCTGGCCTCCACCAAAATTATGGGATGTTGGTAGTAGCATATGATTCAACTTTATGCAAAAACCCAGTGATGTTATTTGAAAATTTTGAGTGAATCAACCTCATTTTCATTCTGGTCCAGCCTTGTGATTTCTACTACAACCCTATTTATTTTTGCTCTAGTAACCTTGTGCCTTCTCCTACTTGTAGACAGCCCTACAAAACCCCTAAGTCCAGGAGCATGCACCCATTGGATCATTTTTGGTTCATGAAATGATGCCATTTATCTCCTGTCCAGAATTGAAGTTTTGTAAAACTTACACTAGCAAGTTTCTCCTTTTGTCCAAATGACCTAACCACTCTCTCTTTCATCTAAAGAGACACTGATCTGGAGATTTTGGCCACTCCAAGAACAGCTTAGGTGCCTGTGGCATTTTATCAAACACCATGAGTGCATAAACATTTTTGTCATGACATTTGTCATTACACTGTGACCTTGCACCTCTGATCAAACTAACATGTCCACTAGACTCCCAGTTACTCCTAACCTAGGTCTGCTAAGTGCCAGCCTCACCTGTGACCTGTAGCATGCCACGACATTGTATCGAACACCTTCCGTGCATGCACTGGACGCGCCCAGAGCGCGCGTATTACACGATCCGCGCCCGAGCCGACACGCTGGCCCCCTGGTTTTGGCCCGCTCTGCAGAGCCATGCCACTCGCTCCCTTCTCAGCACAACATGCCAAGAGCCCTCGCCACGTCCCCGGCAGGCCAGGAGCTAGCCGCCACGGCTGCCCGACAGCCCCTGCTTATGTCGGTGCCGCCGAGCCCCTCCCGCTCGCCACCTAGCCCCTGGAACAGCGCGAGCTCATCCACAAGAGTGTCCACTAGCTCTCGTCGCCTCCACGTCTCCCTGCAAGCTACAGAACGTCGGTTCGCCGGTGAACTTATCCCCGGCCGTCGTGGAACCGCCTCGACTCGCCTATTTAAGGAGCCCCGAGCTCGTATCTGCACGCAGGAGTCCCAAGCCATCTCCCTAGGACCCCCTTTTGCAGCCAATCGACCCGGGGAGGTCTCCTTCCCCATCTCCGGCAACCGCAGCCGCCGCCACTGCCCCGGCCATTCTGGCACCACCAGGGCCTCCCCCTCACCGTTCTCTTCACCAGGAACCTTCTCTTCCTCCCGTGAACCCATCCCCCTACTCGATTTTGATCGGGAACCACCGTAGCCCCAAAACCACTCTGCTCCCGAAGCCCCCTCCGCCGCGAAGCTCACCACCGACGACTCTTTCCACCCCCGTCTACCCAACGACCACCGGAAGGACCGCCTCGGTCTCGCGGATCCATCCAGACCCTCTGGAACCCGCGGGGAGCCGCCGTTCACCGGCGACGATCGCCGTTGCCTCGCCTCCGTTCGGGCAGAGGAAGAGGAGGGAGGGATAGACCAGTCAAACCTGACCAGTGGGACTGGCAGGCCCACTGTCAGTGACTCGCGTGCCGTCCACGCTGGAGTAAGTGGAAGCGTATAACCAAAATATGCTTTCGACGTGTACGTATATTCGAAACGTTTTTCTTTTTCTGTTTTAATTTTAAATAACAGATGTGACCAGAACTTTGACTATCTATAACTCTTTGAATATAACTCCAAATGAATTGATTCTTTTTCCTACATCTCTCAAATTTTGTCTAGTTTATTTTAAGATTTATTTGAAAATTTTCCAAACAACCTTTTTGTACTGTTTTTGATTTGGAGTGCACCCTGCCCTTCCACACCATGAAGGCGAGCATTCTGAAGCCTGGCATAATATTTTTGGTGTGTTAGTTGACTCGTTTATAACACCATCTCATTTCGGAGAACTTGTTATTTTATGTGGCGATGTGAACATTTGCATGAAGGCATATTAGTGATTTCCTTGCTGTTGGAAATGAATATACTTGTGATGGTAATCATCCTCATGTGCCTTGCATGCATGCCGGAAAGGAATCCGGGAAAGCCTCTGCCTTGGGTAGAAGTGAGCTTGTCGCCGATCCCCGTCGGGACGGTTATGTTCGGTATGGCATAGTAAGGTATAATGGGTGGTGATTTCGTCGGTTGAAATGTATTTGATATACATGTCATGCAGGGAATTTATAAACCTCCTGAGTCGACCGTAGACCGAGTCTTGTTCCAGTAACCCCCATACTTGCCTCGTACTACCACTTGTCCCTGCCGCAGGTAGGGTACGGTTCAGTAAGTCGTCAACCCCTTTCAAGCACACACCGTACAGAGAGGCCATGGTGGAAGATACCGGTTGTAGCCGGTAGGCAGGCCACCTGGTCCGGGGGCATGGGTGTTTCCGGTTGGGACCGAGAGGGGAGGCCACCCCTTAGAGCGCGCGATACAAATTTGATCCCATGCTACGCGAGGTTGTAGCCTCCCCACTTAGAGTTTTGCTTAACAAGTGTCGTGGGTGATTCCAGACACCGATGAGTTAAGCTGGTGTGTGCAAGTTAGGCGTGTTTTCAACTAAAAGGCCGTAGACGGAATTAGTCCCGATGGACTAAAGGAATCCGTTACTCGTGGGTAAAGAGTACACCCTCTGCAGAGATTAAACCTATTCGAATAACCGTGTCCATGGTTAAGGATTACAGTCTGGGATGGGTCAAGGGTTGGTCTTAGTGTCGGTCTTCGGAGGAGAGATTGTTAAACCAGAACTTGGACTGTGACTTGTGACTTGTGAAGATTATGATTATTATTATTATGGACTAACCCATTATATCATCAAGTATCCCTGGGACGGTTCTACCTCCTGGATGTTCATTGTGATTATTTGTTTTATAAGCCCTTTGTGTGGTGTCGCTGAGACGCCCGACTGTGGCATTTCTTGTTATTTATTTATTTTATAAGCCCTTTATGTGGTGTCGCTAAGACGCCCGACTGTGGCATTTCTTTTAAAGCCCTTTATGTGGTGTCGCTAAGATGCCCGACTGTGGCATTTCTTTTAAAGCCCTTTATGTGGTGTCGCTAAGACGCCCGACTGTGGCATTTCTTTTAAAGCCCTTTATGTGGTGTCTCTAAGATGCCCGATTGTGG
>NC_041392.1:249931490-250092343 GCF_002162155.2 Triticum dicoccoides | reverse complement strand
GTGGCATTTATTTTAAAGCCCTTTATGTGGTGTCGCTAAGACGCCCGACTGTGGCATTTCTTTTAAAGCCCTTTATGTGGTGTCGCTAAGACGCCCGACTGTGGCATTACTTGTTATTTATTTCATAAATTTTAATACTACTATGTTACTGCATATTCATAAATAACATGCCTGCACGCATCAGAGTTTTATTTATCTTTTGTGACTGACGTCATGAGCATAAAATATTTTCAGCACATCATTGTTATGTTATACCTGTGTTCATAATGTTTGCGAGTACATTCAAAGTACTCACTGGCTTGTCCCTGGCTATTGTCTTGGCCAGATTTCTGGTTGGAGAGGAGCGTTGCGGTGACAGCCCCGGAACCCACGTATGGTGATAGCAGCCTCACGAAGATAGGAGTTAACCTGGTCAGCTGTTCCTGTGGGAAATGGAGTCCCCTATACGCTGACGATCCACAAACCGCTTCCGCCATCAACCACCAGAAACCTTTTGTTGTACTCACAGGCCAGAATGGTCTTGTACTACATATGTTGTATTTTGCTTGGAATTTCTGTACCAAGTTGGTGCCTCATCAGCTAACAGTTATCCTGGGGCTGGTGAGTACAACGGCCATTTTCTGGAATTTAAAACCCGGAAAACCGGTCGTGACAGACTTGGTATCAGAGCCAGGCTGACCATTGGCAAATCCTATCTTAGCCAGGTCAATAAACTTAGGCAGACCAACCCATCAAGCCATAATCGAACCAAGCTTCTCATACAAGATAGCCCCACAGTGACCCGACACCTTTTGGCAGACGGTGCCCAACCTATCAACCTAAACCTGTCGCTCATGCGCCAGTGACCGGCCCCTAAATAGTCCTTTCTCGCAAACGTGCGAAGGAAGACTCCGTCCCCTTTTCCTATAAAAAGGGGCATGCTAGCCCCAACGCAGCACAGCACAGCCTCTACCCCAAAACCAAGCCGCAATGCCTGGTCCTGTCGTGCACAATGAGACCACAGCAACCAACCTTGGAGGCTTTGTGACCATACTCGCAAACCTCACCCATCGTGCCTATGCGTTAGAAGAGCCCCCAGAATATGTTGTGTACCAAGGACCCATGAGCGGTGAGAACCGTCAATTCTGGGCCACTGTACACATCTACTGTAGGGGTCTAGCACCCGAATGCCACTACAGGTTCACCGGAAGAATGACTTCCTTTGAGCCACAAGCCATCCACTGTTTGCAAAACTTTGCAACGGTGTTACATCCAGCTAATCACCCCCTAACAACAGTTAGCACCCGGCACACCCCATCTACTCCTCGTGATCACCACCACCGCGGAGAGCCAACACCCGAGCAGCAGCGTCGCGACGATCGTCGAGGATCATCGCGCACAGGAGCACGGAGAGCCCCAGCAGTGTCGCCAGCCCTCCGCATATCAGGATCGCAAACCAGTCCGGCATCGCCTCTGCCATTAGAGCCTAACCCGAGCTTTTTTAAGAAGGAATGGAGGAAGAAGGAGGAGGAGAAGTGAGGCCAGGTGTGAGGAAGAAGAGAGGGGCACCCCGGCCGTTTTATAGCTCGAGCTCGGTGTACAGTGCGCGAAGTCCACCAACGCCGCTCGTCGCCGATCACCAGTGTTCGGAGACGAATCCGCGAGCAGTGCCGACAGCGCGCTGGCCCGCGAGGTGAGTGCACGCTGCACCGGCAGCTAGCACGCCGCGCACTACCGCGGTACGGCCTAGATGCCCTACGCGCTAGACGTCGCCGGTGGAGAAAGCGCAGGAAAGCGCGCGGGAGAGAGGAAGAAGAGAGAACCAGAGGGAGAAGAAGAGGCTGACAGTGGGCCTCGGGTCCACCTGTTGGCCAGAGAGAGCACTGTGCTCTCGGGTACGACCAGCGTATATTTAAATTTAGAAGTTATTCTAAAATTATATCCAGCGTAGAAATCTCATGTTTTGTCCCGAACCATAGATTCTTCCACGCAGCACCAGTATTCACATTGTGGTTTTTCACCACCTATTTCCCTCTCACTGTAGCCACTTTTTTTTGCGTATAGTTTTTCTTAAAACGACTTTGAACAAATCTCGAGGACGAGATTTTTCTTAAGGGGGGGTAGTGTTGTGACACCCCAAAATTTTGGCCTTGTTTTATTAAATAAATTTTTTTGCCAGGAATTAAAACTTTGATTTTTTTTGGACTCCCTTTTGATTTTATTTTTTTGAAACATTTCCTTTCTTATTATCATTGAGTTGTTCCCTAAAGTGAAAACATTTCAAATATGTTATTGGACTTGTTTAAACTCTCAAGAAAAACTTTTCTTTTATCAGTATAACTAATTACATAATTAATTTGCTTGATCTTTATTTTCTTGAAAAATTGGTTTTCAAGGTTACATGACCATAATTGAACTACAACCATTTGTTAAATTCACTTAAAATTCCAACCAAAATTGGGAGATGTCATGTGATGTTTTTAAATCACTTTTATACAAAATATCTTTTATTCATGTAATATTTTGAGCTCTGCATCAATTTTTCTTCTCTGGTCCAGAGTGCAATTTTGCACTAAAGTCCCATTTAAATATTTCTTTCTGGCCTCCACCAAAATTATGGGATGTTCGTAGTAGCATATGATTCAACTTTATGCAAAAACCCAGTGATGTTATTTGAAAATTTTGAGTGAATCAACCTCATTTTCATTCTGGTCCAGCCTTGTGATTTCTACTACAACCCTATTTATTTTTGCTCCAGTAACCTTGTGCCTTCTCCTACTTGTAGATAGCCCTACAAAACCCCTAAGTCCAGGAGCATGCACCCATTGGATCATTTTTGGTTCATGAAATGATGCCATTTATCTCCTGTCCAGAATTGAAGTTTTGTAAAACTTGCACTAGCAAGTTTCTCCTTTTGTCCAAATGACCTTACCAATCTCTCTTTCATCTAAAGAGACACTGATCTGGAGATTTTGGCGACTCCAAGAACAGCTTAGGTGCCTGTGGCATTTTATCAAACACCTTGAGTGCATAAACATTTTTGTCATGACATTTGTCATTACACTGTGACCTTGCACCTCTAATCAAACTAACATGTCCACTAGACTCCCAGTTACTCCTAACCTAGGTCTGCTAAGTGCCAGCCTCACCTGTGACCTGTAGCATGCCACGGCATTGTATCGAACACCTTCCGCGCATGCACTGGACGCGCCCAGAGCGCGCGTATTGCATGATCCGCGCCCGAGCCGACATGCTGGCCCCCTGGTTTTGGCCCGCTCTGCAGAGCCACGCCACTCGCTCCCTTCTCACCACAACACGCCAAGAGCCCTCGCCACGTCCCCGGCAGGCCAGGAGCTAGCCGCCACGGCCGCCCGACAGCCCCTGCTCATGGCGGCGCCACCGAGCCCCTCCCGCTCGCCACCTGGCCCCTGGAACAGCGCGAGCTCATCCACAAGAGTGTCCACTAGCTCTTGTCACCTCCACGTTGCCCTGCAAGCTACAGAACATCGGTTCGCCGGTGAACTTATCCCCGGCCGCCGTGGAACCGCCTCGACTCGCCTATTTATGGAGCCCCGAGCTCGTATCCGCACACAGGAGTCCCAAGCCATCTCCCTAGGACCCCCTTTGGCAGCCAATCGACCCGGGGAGGTCTCCTTCCCCATCTCCGGCAACCGCAGCCGCCGCCACTGCCCCGGCCATTCTGGCACCACCAGGGCCTCCCCCTCTCCGTTCTCTTCACCAGGAACCTTCTCTTCCTCCCGTGAACCCATCCCCCTACTCGATTTTGATCGGGAACCACCGTAGCCCCAAAACCACTCTGCTCCCAAAGCCCCCTCCGCCGCGAAGCTCACCACCGACAACTCTTTCCACCCCCGTCTACCCAGCGACCACCAGAAGGACCGCCTCGGTCTCGTAGATCCATCCAGACCCTCTGGAACCCGCGGGGAGCCGCCGTTCGCCAGCGACGATCGCCGTTGCCTCGCCTCCGTTTGGGCAGAGGAAGAGGAGGGAGGGATAGACCAGTCAAACCTGACCAGTGGGCCAGGCGGGCCCACTGTCAGTGACTCGCGCGCCGTCCACGCTGGAGTAAGTGGAAGCGTATAACCAAAATACGCTTTCGACGTGTACGTATATTCGAAACGTTTTTCTTTTTCTGTTTTAATTTTAAATAACAGATTTGACCAGAACTTTGACTATCTATAACTCTTTGAATATAACTCCAAATGAATTGATTCTTTTTCCTACATCTCTCAAATTTTGTCTAGTTTATTTTAAGATTTATTTGAAAATTTTCCAAACAACCTTTTTGTACTGTTTTTGAAATATGTGTTAATTGCATATTTTTGAAAATAGGATTTTGGAAGAGAAGAAAGCTTTCAAAAGATTTGGAGTGCACCCTGCCCTTCCACACCATGAATGCAAGCATTCTGAACCCTGGAATAATATTTTTGGTGTGTTAGTTGACTAGTTTATAACACCATCTCATTTCGGAGAACTCGTTATTTTATGTGGCGATGTGAACATTTGCATGAAGGCATATTAGTGATTTCCTTGCTGTTGGAAATGAATATACTTGTGATGGTAATCATCCTCATGTGCCTTGCATGCATGCCGGAAAGGAATCTGAGAAAGCCTCTGCCTTGGGTAGAAGTGAGCTTGTCGCCGGTCCCCGTCGGGACGGTTATGTCCGGTATGGCATAGTAAGGTATAATGGGTGGTGATTTCGTCGGTTGAAATGTATTTGATATACATGTCGTGCAGGGAATTTATAAACCTCCTGAGTCGACCGTAGACCGAGTCTTGTTCCAGTAACCCCCATACTTGCCTCGTACTACCACTTGTCCCTGCCGCAGGTAGGGTATGGTTCAGTAAGTCGTCAACCCCTTTCAAGCACACACCGTACAGAGAGGCCATGGTGGAAGATACCGGTTGTAGCCGGTAGGCAGGCCACCTGGTCCGGGGGCATGGGTGTTTCCGGTTGGGACCGAGAGGGGAGGCCACCCCTTAGAGCGCGCGATATAAATTTGATCCCATGCTACGCGAGGTTGTAGCCTCCCCACTTAGAGTTTTGCTTAACAAGTGTCGTGGGTGATTACAGACACCGATGAGTTAAGCTGGTGTGTGCAAGTTAGGCGTGTTTTCAACTAAAAGGCCGTAGACGGAATTAGTCCCGATGGACTAAAGGAATCCGTTACTCGTGGGTAAAGAGTACACCCTCTGCAGAGATTAAACCTATTTGAATAACCATGTCCATGGTTAAGGATTACAGTCTGGGATGGGTCAAGGGTTGGTCTTAGTGTCGGTCTTCGGAGGAGAGATTGTTAAACCAGAACTTGGACTGTGACTTGTGACTTGTGAAGATTATGATTATTATTATTATGGACTAACCCATTATATCATCAAGTATCCCTGGGACGGTTCTACCTCCTGGATGTTCATTGTGATTATTTGTTTTATAAGCACTTTATGTGGTGTCGCTGAGACGCCCGACTGTGGCATTTCTTGTTATTTATTTATTTTATAAGCCCTTTATGTGGTGTCGCTAAGACGCCCGACTGTGGCATTTCTTTCAAAGCCCTTTATGTGGTGTCGCTAAGGCGCCCGTCTGTGGCATTTCTTTTAAAGCCCTTTATGTGGTGTCGCTAAGACGCCCGACTGTGGCATTTCTTTTAAAGCCCTTTATGTGGTGTCGCTAAGATGCCCGACTGTGGCATTTATTTTAAAGCCCTTTATGTGGTGTCGCTAAGACGCCCGACTGTGGCATTTCTTTTAAAGCCCTTTATGTGGTGTCGCTAAGACGCCCGACTGTGGCATTGCTTGTTATTTATTTCATAAATTTTAATACTACTATGTTACTGCATATTCATAAATAACATGCCTGCACGCATCAGAGTTTTATTTATCTTTTGTGACTGACGTCATGAGCATAAAATATTTTCAGCACATCATTGTTATGTTATACCTGTGTTCATAATGTTTGCGAGTACATTCAAAGTACTCACTGGCTTGTCCCTGGCTATTGTCTTGGCCAGATTTCTGCTTGGAGAGGAGCGTTGCGGTGACAGCCCCGGAACCCACGTAATGGTGATAGCAGCCTCGCTAAGATAGGAGTTAACCTGGTCAGCTGTTCCTGTGGGAAATGGAGTCCCCTATACGCTGACGATCCACAAACCGCTTCCGCCATCAACCACCAGAAACCTTTTGTTGTACTCACAGGCCAGAATGGTCTTGTACTACATATGTTGTATTTTGCTTGGAATTTCTGTACCAAGTTGGTGCCTCATCAGCTAACAGTTATCCTGGGGCTGGTGAGTACAACGGCCATTTTCTGGAATTTAAAACCCGGAAAAACCGGTCGTGACACCAATAAGGGCTATCTTCCACGTGTCGAGCGAGTGCGAGGAGCCAGGGCATTTTTACATTCGCCACCCTAGCCATGTAAGTAAACTGTCTATTAAAGAGACGGGGATTCTTAGATCCAGACCACACCATCCTCCCACGGCGAGTATCCATCGGAGCGCGCTCGGAAAAATCCATTCCAACATGGCCGGCCATCGCAGCTCCTCCTCCCGCTCCTGTAACCCTAAGCCCGGTGACTGGGAGAAGTGTTCCGTCCCACACATCCAATTAGTAGAGTTATAGACCCAGGGATTTCTCCCTCCAGCGTATATGGTCCCCGTTCGAGCCAGGCTCGTCACCTATAATGGCGGGGAGCAAGCGGAGAGCTTCCCCAATCCCTCCAAGGGGGAGCGGGTATGCCTTGTCCCTTATTTACTAAGGGGACTTGGATTTCCGATCCATCCGTTCCTCCGCGTGCTCTTGGAGTTTTATGGCCTCCAGTTGCATAATTTCACCCCCGCTTCCATATTACACATCGTTGGATACGTTGCTCTTTGTGAGTTGTTTCTGGGCTGCGAAGCTCATTTCGAGCTCTGGAAGAGGCTATTCCGCCTTGTGCCCCACACACAGGAGGGGTCAATATATAAAGTGGGCGGAGCCGAAATATGGCGCATCGCCGGGACCGAATACCTGTCCGGTACCCCGAAGAAGACGTCCAAAGACTGGGCTTCAGAGTGGTTTTATATGGAGGACGTCCCCCTTCCAGATCCTATTCGGATGGGTCTTCCCGAGTTTGACAATGCACCTTTGAAGAAACGTCGAAGCTGGCGCCCACGAGCCGTCAGGACGAAGACAACGAAGAAGTCCTTTACCTGATGGGCCGGATAAAAGTGCTGGCTCAATGAGGACTGACAATAATCAAGGTTATGTCAATATGTATAATGCGGGGGGTGCAGCCACTTCTATATCGAGGGCACCCCATGTGGCGCTTCAACGGGGAAGATGATGCCACCCGCTGCGGGCGCAAGGGACCGGACTCAGTTGCTGCTCTAGCAAAAATTCTGCCGATTTGTTCAAGGAATAGGAAGAGGAGTTCATCCGTATTAATCCACGAGATGGATTCTCCATGTACGACCCCCCCAAGCTGGGTGAGCTGTCACTTTTTACTCCCAACCTTCCCGCATTCTTCGTCATAAATACTCACCTTGCCGTTTCATGGCAGGAACTACGAAAAGCCGTAAGGGAGGTCAACAGCCCACCTCCACAACCGGAGGACCCTGACCGGGCCCTCGATCCTGGACTCGAAGAGGATCCAGACATATTTGTGGAGCTGATTGACAAGACATTCTATCAATTGAGCTGCGATGATGCCATGGTGGCCGTTATAGCCTACTATCCTGGGCTACTCCCTGCATCGCATGTAAGAAAAACTAGAGTCCCAACTTCCGAGAAGGATCCCCTTTTATGCTCTTCACCTACCGTACACATATGGTGTTTTACAGGGAAGGCCCTCGGGACGCCATGCCGAACCGGCAGTGACTCGCCAACAAGGGACACCGAAGCCGGGTAGGCTAAAAAGGAAGGCGGTCAGGACTAAGATGCCGGCGCAGAGGTATGATATAGAACCTTGCTCCATGGTTGTCGTCTTTCTTAAAATATAATGAAGTCCGTGTTTCCTAGTAGGAAAAACGCTCGCCGGACTATATCTGGAGAGGTTGCCGATCACGTGTAACACCCTCGATGCGGCTATATCTCCCACATGTCAAAGCACGACTTAGAGGCATAACCGCATTGAAAGCAATGTCACAAGTGGGGTAATCTTCACACAACCCATGTAATACATAAGGGAAAGAGATACATAGTTGGCTTACAATCGCCACTTCACACAATTACATGAATAAAGCATTACAACATCCAAATACAATCATGGTCCGACTACGGAACCAAAATAAAAGAAGAACCCCAAATGCGACAAGGTCCCCGATCGACCCCAACTGGGCTCCACTTCTGATCAACTAGAACGAAACAACACAAAGGACAAGATCTTCATCGAGCTCCTCCTTGAGATTGGTTGCGTCATCTACATGGACTCATCAGCACCTGCAAGCTGGTGTTGGAAGTATCTGTGAGTCACAGGGACTCAGCAATCTCACACCCTCGCGATCAAGACTATTTAAGCTTATGGGTAAGGTAAAGGTATGATGTGGAGCTGCAGCAAGCGACTAGCATATATGGTGGCTAACCTATTCGCAAAAGAGAGCGAGAAGAGAAGGCAAAGCACGATCGAGAAACTATGATCAAGAAGTGATCCTAGAAAAACCTACGCCAAGCATTACTCCAACACCGTGTTCACTTCCCGGACTCCGCCGGAAAGAAACGATCACGGTTACACACGCGGTTGATGCATTTTAATTAAGGCCACCTTCATGTTTAATACAACCGGACGTTAACAAATTCCCATCTGCCCATAACCGCGGGCACGGCTTTCGAAAGTTCAATCCCTGCAGGGGTGTCCCAACTTAGCCCATGACAAGCTCTCACGATCAACGAAGGATATACCTTCTCCTGGGACATTCCGATCAGACTCGGTATCCCAGTTCTACAAGACAACTTCGACAAGTTAAAACAAATCCAGCAACACCGCCTGAATGTGCCGACAAATCCCGATAGGAGCTACACATATCTTGTTCTCAGGGCACCCTCAGATGAGACTAGCTACGAGTAAAACCAAACCTCAAGTTGCCTCAAGGTGGCCCCGATGGCAGCTTAGTCGGACCAACACTCAGAGGAGCACTGGCCCAGGGGGGTTTAAATAAGATGACCCTTAGGAGCGTGACTCCCAAGGGAAAAGAAAAAGGCTAGGTGGCGAATGGTAAAACCAATGTTGGGCATTGCTGGAAGAGTTTTATTCAAGGCGAACTGTCAAGGGGTTCCCATAATAGCCCAACCGCGTAAGGAACGCAAAATCCGGGAACATAACACCGATATGACGGAAACTAGGGCGGCAAGAGTGGAACAAAACACCAGGCATAAGGCCGAGCCTTCCACCCTTTACCAAGTATATAGATGCATTAATTAAATAAGAGATATTGTGATATCCCAACAAGTAAACAGGTTCCAACAAGGAACAACATCTCCATGTTCCAACAAGGAACAAACTTCAATCTTCACCTACAACTAACAATGCTATAAGAGGGGCTGAGCAAAGCGGTAACATAGCCAAACAACGGTTTGCTAGGACAAGGTGGGTTAGAGGCTTGGTTCAACAATATGGGAGGCATGATAAGCAAGTGGTAGGTATCGTAGCATAGGCATTGCAAAGAGCGAGCAACTAGCAAGGAAAGATAGAAGTGATTTCGAGGGTATGGTCATCTTGCCTAAGATCCCGCAAGGAAGAAGAACGAGTCCATGAAGAGGACAAACGGACGTAGTCGAACGAATCCTCACACACACGACGTAATCGGAACCAACCCGAAGAAGCAACACCGGAAAGAAGCAAACAACGTAGTAAACAACCACGACATGAACATGGCATGATGCACAATCAAGTATGATGCATGTCCGGTTTAATGAGGCATGGCATGGTAAAGTGCACAAGCAATTCTACGAATTAAGTGAGCTCAATATGCAACTCCGTTGCATATTGACGAAACCCCACATGACTTATTTAGTTTGATCTTGTTTATGTACCCAACAATATTAAATGTTGTTAAACATGGCAAGAGGGTGAAGCAAAGTAAAACTACCTATCTACTCAAGGTTAAATGAGGCCGGAAGCATCGAACAACAATTCCGGTAAATCCCCATATGCATATATTAGGTTCGGTACTGTTCTGCCCTAAACAATATTTTAGAGTTGTTAAACATGCAAAGTAAAGGAACCATGTTAAACTAGGCATTTTTCCACCCCATTTACATATAAAGTTTATTAAATTTGGAGCTACGGTTATTAAGTTATGAAATAAACCATTTTAACATGGCATAAGAGCAAATTTAACCAAACACCATTTTAAACATGTCACACATTCATGATAGTTGCAAATTATTAATCTACACGAAATTCTAAGCATTTTACATATATAATGTTTTTATAAAAGATGCACGGTTGGTGAGTTATTATATGCATGAAGACTAGGGACTTTTCTGTAAAATAGTAACTCCTGGAAAATTAGGAAATGCGCTGATAGGAAAAAAAACAGAAGCAGGCCGAAACTGGAGCTACAGGAACTTTGGAGGCTCACCAGGCCTCATGGGCCGGTTGATGAAGGAGGCCCGACAAGGGGCGCAACTGGGCCTTGGCTGGATCGAACGATGAGGTGGAGAGGCGCGGTCAACGGGCGAGCGGGTGCGCTCGGCTCGAACTTGAGCAGCGCAAGTCTTGGCGAGGACGCCGGCGGCGGCAAGCTTGCGGGCATGCAGAGGGAGGTCGAATACGGTGGACCAGCACCGGATCTGGACGGACGCGAAGCAGGGTGGGGCCGTCCTTCTCGTGCAGGGGCGCAGCAGAGGAGGCGAGCGGTGCTCGATGCAGAGGAGGCGCAGGGGCTTGGTGACCGGCAGCGGGGCTTGCGGCGGCGCATGATCCGACCGGTGCTTGCCGTATCCGGCGCGGAGGAGGACGGGAATGGATTCCCGGTGGACCGAGGCAGGTCGGGGACGGCAAGAGAGGAGGCGACCTCTTGTGATTGCTAACAGAGGCGTGTTCGAAGTAGAGACGATGCAGCGGTCGCATGATTCAGAGAGGTCGCGAGGTTCAGGCACGGATGGACGCCGGCGACGCAGACGAGGTGAAGGCCTCTGGCGGGGAAGCTCCAGGCGGTGGCGCAACAAGATTAGGGACACGAGCGTCCCTGGCGTCGGGTCCCTCCTAGAGAAGGAAGAGGCGAGAGAGATTAGAGAGGTTGAGAGGGAAAGAAGCAGGGGGAGTAAAAGAAGAGAAGGTAGGGCGTGGCGACCTGGTGGTTGCCGGCTGCTGCTACTCCGGTGAGGAGGCACGGGGAGGGTCGGAGACGCGCGGGAGCAGAGGTCTCCGGCACAAGAGGCGAGCGAGGCAAGGGGAGCTCGGTGCCAACGACTTCGGGAATGAAGCAGGGAAGGATGGGCTGTAGGTGGAGCTCGAGGGGAGCTGCTGGTTGGATCGATGGAGGGATTGGGTGGATCTGAAAACTAGGAAGGGATTTTGGATCGGGGAGGATCCCGATGGGGATGGTGAGGTGGTGGCGGCGGCGGAGACGAGAGGGATTTGGTGGATGGGACAATGTCCCTAGGATCTAGAGTTGGGCTATAAATATACAGATGAATTTAGTTTAGGGGCTACCTCGTCCCTCCGATCGTAATCGGACGGTCGCGAATAACTAGGCTAGGAAGCTCAATTAAGAAAACGGAGACATTTTGTAGATGTTTGGGGATGTTCCGGACCCATCGGTGACGACCGCCCGGGCTGGGTCCGGGACAGCTTTCGGACGTGCGCGCGAGGAGGGTCACGGGCATAACCGAGAGAGGTTACGTTGGGCCCGGCTGTAGGTCATGGGCTGTGTAGACGGTCTCGAGCTGAGAGAAGAGAAGAGAGGGAGGCACGGCGACTGTTTCCGGAGACCGAAAACGTCCGACGTTTGACCGGCTATATTGCCGCTATAGTTATCCGTTGGGGCATCAAACGAACTCCGAATGCGACGAAACTTGGTAGGCGGCCTACCTACAACATAACAACACCGCATGCCAACTTTTAACCCATTCCGAGAACATTTTCCGACCACTTATAAAATAATATACCGGACATGCCGCGGGCGCGTGCAAGTGTGTCTGGGCTTAGAACGGACAACGGAGAGAACGAGGAGACCGGGACGGATGCAAGTTTTGAAAACATGATGATGCAATGCGGATGATGACATGATGAAATGCAACACGCAAGCAAAAGGCAAAGCAACAACAGCGAATAACTGGAGGACACCTGGCACATCGGTCTCGGGGTGTTACAACACTCCAGCACTACGAGAGATCTCGTCCCGAGATCTAGAATGGCACCGGAGGGAAAACGGAGGAGAAACAGAAGAGGTAAAACTAAGTTGCTCCTTTGACAAATGAGTGAAACCAAAGAACCTTGAAAAGGTTAAACCATTTTGCGAAAAGAATACAACGGAGATGAACGAAGTAGAAAACACTCCGTTAGGAAAAGTAAACAAGGAAGAACAAATTTGGGCAGCACTCCGGTTGAGAAGGGATGCAAGGCTTGATAAGGCGAAAAGAACTTGAGCAAAAAGGACAGAACACTCCGGTTAAATGGGTAACCAAAGAAAGAAGCACGATCGTGACAAAACAAGATGATGGGTTGAAAAGAAAAACATTGTAATGCCTCCAGAAGAGAGAAATAGAAGATATCTAATTGAAATAGGGGAATGGAGAAGAAAATGCCAACTTCTGCCACAAAAGAGCTTGAAAAGGCATCTTTAGGAGAAGGGTCTTACGGAGTTGTTGGAAAAAAACCAACAACGAAAAGAGTAAGCTTGTTGTGGGCTTATAGAAAACATCTCGAAATCTTGAGGTGAAACTCTGCCACTAAGGGAAATAATAGATTGGATTGATAAGAACAAGGAGACAAGGAACTATTTCACTGGGTGGATAAATGAAGAACTTGGGTCATTTATAAGCACCATAATTGCAACAAACCTTAGGGAAGGCTTTAGGTGAAATATAACCCAAGATAACTCCAATGACGAGATTGATGGATTTAAAATATCTCATTCTTAACAACATGTGAATCATGAAACATGAACTCAAATTATCAAGAATGACATAATACCACCTCCAATGATACGGAAGAAAGAATTGCACTCCGGATTGCAAGATGAAGAATGCTTGAGCTCCTCTGAAAAGAATCTTGATGAACTTAAATCCTTGATGAACCATCATGTAGAACCTTGATGAAGAACTCCGGTAACAAAAGGATAACGAAAAGAAAGAGAAGTTGAAAACATAAAGTGAAACCTTGCGACGATTTAGATGAATCTCCGTGGTGATATAATTGAAATAACTTGGAGCTCCAGAAAAGAAAGATGAACAAAAGAAATCAAGAATTTTGATGAACCTCTATAATAAGGAATTAAATCACTTGGATGAAACAAGATTAAGAATTACATTATGCTTATCCTTCACCGATTTAAATTGATGACAATCAATGGCTTTGGCATACTACTTATTCTCATAGAAAGAATTAAGATAGATATAGAGTCAACTTGGAAAGGTCTTCAATGAGCTGCCAGTAGGATTGAAACAACGAATGAATTGATATGATAAACGAATGACGAGAAGTCTTGAACGAACCACCGTAAGAATTTAAAATGAATGAAGAGAAAATAAAGAAACACCAGGAAGAATTATAAAAAGAATGAAGATACTTGAGGGGATTTGATACATGAGAACGAATAGATCACGAAATTAATAGAGAAAATACTTGAATGATGCACTGGTAAGATTTGGAGAAAGTGAGATGAAAGCTGAAATGAATGATCCGAAATGATGGCCTTCAGAGGGACAAACTGAAAAGACTCCTGAATTACTCCGGATGGGTGAAAAGAATTCTCACCATTGAATACAATTATGAGAGGATGGTCTCGAATTAGAACCACGAATCTCTGAGAGAACGGATAAGATATAGAGGTAAAACTCTTCTTCGGTCTTCAAATGTTGAGAATGACGATGAGAAACACCACCATGAATTGTTGAGGCACTCCGGAATGAAAATTAGAAAGGTTGAGCCAACGATGAAAATAAATGAAAGATCTTGGAGAAAGGCATTTGACTGATGTCAATTCATTCTTACGTCAAACTTTGAAATGAATTTGAGACTAACTCCGGGAGAATAAGAAGAGTCAGGTAAGATCCTGGCAAAAGACCTGTGGTTAGGGCCCACTCAAAAGAAACAACGTTGAAAAGGTCGCTTGGAAGATAGATTACACCAGTTAAATTAAAAGACTTGAATGAGAGAACATCCTTGAAAGATCTTGAACAAATGCAGAGTGGAAACACGAATCTTCGAGATATCTTTAGCACTCCGAAATAATTGAATAGCGAGAAGTGGATGATTAAGAGGTGCACCGGCATGAGAAAACATTGAAACAAGGAAAGTATATGATCAACAAAGCTTGACTTGAAACCACCGGAGATGAAAAGAATGAAGAATGATGAACTTGAAGCTCCATTAGAATCTTCATGAGAATCACCGGATAAGAACATTGACGGAAAATGAATAGAGAGGCTTCCCAGGAACAAAATGATACTTGAATAAGAAATCTGAGTCCTTGAAGAAAAGGGGTGGGAGGGTGGGAAAACAAAAACAACATGGAGACGAATGAAACAAACACCGTTGACCAAAAATTTGAGTTGACCTTGCGGATGTTGAAAATGATCGGATCCACTTGAAGAGAAACACACCCGTGAAAAGGAGTGATATGACAATCTCGATTATCGAGAAGGATTAGTATTCACATCGGAGTATGAGAACACCATTTGGGGGAGGTATGGAATCAACATTTGACATTGAAGCAACTCGAATACCACAACTCAAAACAAAACAAAGGATTGGCTTGCAGAATAAGCCAGAGCAAACATATGATAGAGATTTCGCCCGAAGTTTTCGTGGTGGGGCCTACATGGGCTCGATCATACAACACCATCATGTACAAGGCAGTGCACATGACATACAAAGCGTCCCCGAGTCAGCATAGCCAAGGACTCTTTAAGACACAACGAGACCACTGTAAAACCAGCTATGAATAGGGGGACCACTAGACGTCGAACCCCAATTTCATATCATGCATCTGTCGGAAAGATATCCTAAGAGCTACTTGAATTCCCACTTATAAACTACCGAAATTTTTCCAGTTATGCAATCAGGTGTTGGGGATACAGGGGAAGCATAATATCTCACCCAAAACTAACAAATCCTACATCCAGTTGTATCCATCCTTCAACACATAACCAAGAAAACTTCAGAAATCGTCTACCTCAACCTTCGAAAAGCATCTGTTATACAAGTTATGGCAATACTCCCGAACTCCCGCCCCAGTACTGGGTGGCATCGAGGTTATCTCACCAACAACTGCATAAAAGAGATTTTCGATGTCGGCGAAACTAAACTCAGGTATTCCAGAACTGCAACTATAAAATTGTGACGACAACACCTCGGAGCTCAACTCCCCGGGACACTGCCACAACCCCTAAATGACAGGAGGCACCAAGAACAATGTTCTCGTCACAAATCGATCGGAACGATTCCAAGATACCCGCGTGATCCTAAAATTTTTTTAGTGAAATTTGAGAAGAGAAGAGTCAAAACTCTACGTCAGGATGCCTCACCAGAGCGATGAAGGGACTGAGGAGTAAAAAGAATTCCTAACTCTCCAATATATAATTCCTAAATGACTCAAAACATTTTTTTCTAGACTCAACTCGTCCGCTAATTCGATCAAGCAGTGGGGGCTCCTAAGGTCAGGGAAGGCTCTGATTACCAACTTGTAACGCCCTCGATGCGGCTATATCTCCCACGTGTCGAAGCACGACTTAGAGGCATAACCACATTGAAAGCAATGTCGCAAGTGGGGTAATCTTCACACAACCCATGTAATACATAAGGGAAAGAGATACATAGTTGGCTTACAATCGCCACTTCACACAATTACATGAATAAAGCATTACAACATCCAAATACAATCAAGGTCCGACTACGGAACCAAAATAAAAGAAGAACCCCAAATGCGACAAGGTCCCTGATCGACCCCAACTGGGCTCCACTATTGATCAACTAGAACGAAACAACACAAAGGACAAGATCTTCGTCGAGCTCCTCCTTGAGCTTGGTTGCGTCATCTGCACGGACTCATCGGCACCTGCAAGCTGGTGTTGGAAGTATCTGTGAGTCACGGGGACTCAGCAATCTCACACCCTCGTGATCAAGACTATTTAAGCTTATGGGTAAGGTAAAGGTATGATGTGGAGCTGCAGCAAGCGACTAGCATATATGGTGGCTAACCTATTCGCAAAAGAGAGCGAGAAGAGAAGGCAAAGCACGATCGAAAAACTATGATCAAGAAGTGATCCTAGAACAACCTACGCCAAGCATTACTCCAACACCGTGTTCACTTCCCGGACTCCGCCGGAATGAGACCATCACGGTTACACACGCAGTTGATGCATTTTAATTAAGGTCAACTTCAGGTTTTCTACAACCGGACATTAACAAATTCCCATCTGCCCATAACCGCGGGCACGTCTTTCGAAAGTTCAATCCCTGCAGGGGTGTCCCAACTTATCCCATGACAAGCTCTCACGGTCAACGAAGGATATACCTTCTCCCGAGACATTCCGATCAGACTTGGTATCCCGGTTCTACAGGACAACTTCGGCAACTTAAAACAAATCCAGCAACACCGCCCGAATGTGCCGAAAAATCCCGATAGGAGCTGCACATATCTCGTTCTCAGGGCACACTCAGATGAGACTAGCTACGAGTAAAACCAAACCTCAAGTTGCCCCGAGGTGGCTCCGCAGGCAGCTCAGTTGGACCAACACTCAGAGGAGCACTGGCCCAGGGGGGTTTAAATAAGATGACCCTTAGGAGCACGACTCCCAAGGGAAAAGAAAAGGCTAGGTGGCGAATGGTAAAACCAATGTTGGGCATTGCTGGAAGAGTTTTATTCAAGGCGAACTGCCAAGGTGTTCCCATAATAGCCCAACCGCATAAGGAACGCAAAATCCGGGAACATAACACCGATATGACGGAAACTAGGGCGGCAAGAGTGGAACAAAACACTAGGCAAAAGGCCGAGCCTTCCACCCTTTACCAAGGATATAGATGCATTAAGATAGCATGGCAACATAATGATATCCCAACAAGTAAATAATGTTCCAACAAGGAACGGTCTCCAATCATCACCTGCAACTAACAACGCTATAAGAGGGGCTGAGCAAAGCGGTAACATAGACAAACAACGGTTTGCTAGGACAAGGAGGGTTAGAGGCTTGGTTCAACAATATGGGAGGCATGATAAGCAAGTGGTAGGTATCGCAGCATAGGCATAGCAAAGAGCGAGCAACTAGCAAGCAAAGATAGAAGTGATTTCGAGGGTATGGTCATATTGCCTGAGATCCCGCAAGGAAGAAGAACGATTCCATGAAGAGGACAAACGGACGTAGTAGAACGAATCCTCACACACACGACGTAATCGGAACCAACCCGAAGAAGCAACACCAGAAAGAAGCAAACAACATAGTAAGCAACCACGACATGAACATGGCATGATGCACAATCAAGTATGATGCATGTCCGGTTTAATGAGGCATGGCATGGTAAAGTGCACAAGCAATTCTATGAATTAAGTGGAGCTCAATATGCAACTCCGTTCCATATTGACGAAACCCCACATGACTTATTTAGTTTGATCTTGTTTATGTACCCAACAATATTAAATGTTGTTAAACATGGCAAGAGGGTGAAGCAAAGTAAAACTACCTATCTAGTCAAGGTTAAATGAGGCCGGAAGCATCGAACAACAATTCCGGTAAATACCCATATGCATATATTAGGTTCGGTACTGTTCTGCCCTAAACAATATATTAGAGTTGTTAAACATGCAAATTAAAGCCACCATGTTAAACTAGGCATTTTTCCACCCCCATTTACATATAAAGTTTATTAAATTTGGAGCTACGGTTATTAAGTTGTGAAATAAACCATTTTAACATGGCATAGGAGAAAATTTAACCAAACAACATTTTAAACGTGTCACACATTCATGAAAGTTGCAAATTATTAATCTACACGAAATTCTAAGCATTTTACATATATAATGTTTTTACAAAAGATGCACGATTGGTGAGTTATTATATGCATGAAGACTAGGGACTTTTCTGTAAAATAGTAACTCTTGGAAAATTAGGAAATTCGCTGATAGGAAAAAAAACAGAAGCAGGCCGAAACTGGAGCTATAGGAACTTTGGAGGCTCACCAGGCCTCATGGGCCGGTTGATGAAGGAGGCCCGACAAGGGGCGCAGCTGGGCCTTGGCTGGATCGAACGATGAGGTGGAGAGGCGCGGTCAACCGGCGAGCGGTTGCGCTCGGCTCGAACTTGAGTAGCACAGGTCTTGGAGAGGACGCCGACGGCGGCGAGCTTGCGGGCATGCAGAGGGAGGTCAAAGACAGTGGGCGAGCACCGGATCTGGACGGACACGAAGCAGGGCAGGGCCGTCCTGCTCGTGCAGGGGCGAAGCAGAGGAGGCGAGCGGTGCTCGATGCAGAGGAGGCGCAGGGGACTTGGTGACCGGCAGCGGGGCTTGTGGCGACGCACGATCCGGCCGGTGCTTAACGTATCCGGCGCGGAGGAGGACGGGAATGGATTCCCGGTGGACCGAGGCAGGTCGGGGACGACAACAGAGGAGGCGACCTCTTGTGATTGCTAACAGATGCGTGTTTGAAGTAGAGATGATGCAGCGGACGCAGGGTTCAGAGAGGTCGTGAGGTTCAGGCACGGATGGACGCCGGCGATGCAGACGAGGTGAAGGCCTTTGGCAGGGAAGCTCCAGGAAGTGGCGCAACAAGATTAGGGACGCGAGCGTCCCTGGCGTCGAGTCCCTCCTAGAGAAGGGAGAGGCGAGAGAGATTAGAGAGGTTGAGAGGGAGAGAAGCAGGGGGAGTAAAAGAAGAGAAGGTAGGGCGTGGTGACCTGGTGGTTGCCGGCTGCTGCTACTCCAGCGAGGAGGCTCGGGGAGGGTCGGAGACATGCGGGAGTAGAGGTCTTCGGCACAAGAGGCGAGCGAGGCAAGGGGAGCTCGGTGCCAACGACTTCGGGAACGAAGCAGGGGAGGATGGGCTGTAGGTGGAGCTCGAGGGGAGCTGCTGGTTGGATCGATGGAGGGATTGGGTGGATCTGAAAACTAGGAAGGGATTTTGGATCGGGGAGGATCCCGATGGGGATGGTGAGTGGCTGGCGGCGGCGGAGACGAGAGGGATTTGGTGGATGGGATAATGTCCCTAGGATCTAGGGTTGGGCTATAAATATACAGATGAATTTAGTTTAGGGGCTACCTCGTCCCTCCGATCGTAATCGGATGGTCGCGAATAACTAGGCTAGGAAGCTCAATTAAGAAAACGGAGACATTTTGTAGATGTTTGGGGATGTTCCAGACCCATCGGTGACGACCGCCCGGGCCGGGTCCGGGACAGCTTTCGGACGCGCGCGCGAGGAGGGTCGCGGGCATAACCGAGGGAGGTTAGGTTGGGCCCGGCGGTAGGTCATGGGCTGTGTAGATGGTCTCGAGCTGAGAGAAGAGAAGAGAGGGAGGCCCGGCGACTGTTTCCGGAGACCAAAAACGTCCGACGTTTGACCGGCTATATTGCCGCTATAGTTATTCGTTGGGGCATCAAACAAACTCCGAATGCGATGAAACTTGGTAGGCGGCCTACCTACAACATAACAACACCGCATGCCAACTTTCAACCCATTCCGTGAACATTTTCCGGCCACTTATAAAATAATATACCGGACATGCTGCGGGCGCGTGCAAGTGTGTGTGGGCTTAGAACGGACAACGGAGAGAACGAGGAGACCGGGACGGATGCAAGTTTTGAAAACATGATGATGCAATGCGGATGATGACATGATGAAATGCAACATGCAAGCAAAAGGCAAAGCAACAACAGCGAATAACTGGAGGACACCTGGCACATCGGTCTCGGGGTGTTACATCACGCCTCCACCAGTCGGGCTCCAGGGCCGGACATGGAGGCGGAAGCTAACACGGGGCGAATGCTGGATGCTCCTCCTACAGAGGATGCAGATAGACTATGCGCTACAAATTCCGAGGTGGAGAGCGCCATGAATCACAGGCATCGTCGGGCCGTACTACTTGACGCTTGTTTCTCCTAAGAGGCGTTCGATGCCTTCAACTCAGGAGACGCGTACATCTGTGCTGCTCAAAATGGTCTTGCCAGAGCCATGGGCCATTATGTAAAGGATATACGGGTAAGAAAATCTGATGATTGTATATATATCAGTAGCCCCTGAGACTTGAAAAAGTTGACACAACTGATTTAAGGATCATTATTTGTGCAGGTTCTTACAGGGAAGAATACCCAATTGTCTCAAGAGATGGAAGAGTGCAAAGCCCAGCTACGGGCAGTGGTTGCTGCCTTGAAGGAGTCCGAGTAGGCCCCCTCTGGTAACACTTGCTTCCATTGCAAAGAATGACAGGTACCAGATAGTAGGCGGCATGCATGCAAATCTGACAATAGATGTTGCAGATCACTCCGGAGTGAATCCGGAGGGCACGTCGGAGAATGCGCAACGTGCTAATCGACAACTAAATGCTAGCGAGCGCATGCTTACGCGGGTCAGGCAGGAGAAAAATAATCTCTAGGACGCCAATATCTGGCTGGGCGTGGAACTGAAAGATGTCCAAGCCCAACTTGCGGACTCCGTGAAGGAGAATAAGCAGCTTCGACACGACATTTTCAGTAAGTGCTTGAACGAACTTTTGAAAGAGTTCGGCGAAGAAGCCGGCTAACAGAGTTATGTCTGCAGGTATGCTGACGGGTCGTCCCGCGGAGGAGATGCCCGTGTCTACGGGTGATCTTCTACCAGAGCTCTCACAACTGCACGAACAAGTTCGGCAGGTGATGCAGGGTATTGCCCAAGCATTGTGGCCATCCGCCTCCCCGCCAGGTGGCATGGGGGAGCTTATAGAGAAGCTCAAGGGAGCGCGGCGGCGCTTCCGATTATGGAAGATATCAGCCTGCCGACAAGGTGCAAGGGAAGCCTGGGCCATGGTGAAGACGCGATATACCAAAGCTGACCCACACCACATGGCCGAGGTCGGACCTGTGGGGCCCGATGGGAAAGAGATCCCTGTCAGTTTGGTGTATGACCAAGTAGAATTAGCCACAAAGTATTCCCAACAGGATTGTAGACTAGACAGCCTGTTGGATGGTATAGAAGAAGAATTTAATCAGTCTTAGTGACTATGTACTTTAAGTGACATATATAATATCCCTAGCCGGATTGTAAATCATTTGTCATGGCGGACCTTTTCGCTTCGACCTCTGGACCTGATAGTCCGGAGTGTATCCGAATAGCCACTCGGTTATGTGAAAACCGGGGTATGCGTGGAAACCAGGCGTAGGGGTCATAAGTGCTTGAACAGACAAGTACCCAACTAGTTATGTTATATTACATGGATAGTAAGAAACATCTTCCAGGGAGAATAGTTCTGTTAAGGGTTCCTTTCCCTGGGTACGCATGCCCTAATGTGCATGTCCGAACTGCGAAAAGAGACGCAGACTATAAACATCTGGGGGCATGTATCAAACTAAATAAAAGTCATCTTTTGTTTACCGACCAAATATTCCCTTAAGAACTCTAGCTTTCGGCTTCACCCAGTCTGAGGTACACATCCGGCTGACTCGGCAGTAACAATCGCAGAGGTGCTCCCCTTATGCCCTAGCCGAATTAACGGGAACGTAGGGCATAAATACAAGAGCCAGGCAACCCAGCTTGGACAAAATTTAAGTCATACCGATGCATATAATGGCGAAAAAAGGTACATGCGGAAGAATAACACGTGTGGGGCATAAAGCCCAGAAAAATAGTTATATTAAGCTTCTGTATAAGAAGCCCCCAGGTATAATGAGCGCGGTTAGCGCGTCAAGATTGTGTAGTCAAGACATAAGTTAGCCTTTTAAGGCCTTGAGGAGAAGAAAAAAGAAGAGAGAAAGAGAGAAAAGACAGATAACTGATATGCAAAAAATTGATGGGGGTAAGGAGACGAACATAGAGTCCGACACTAGGCGTAGAATCTTCGGAGTCTGGCTGCGTTCCATGGGTTTGGCTCGAGTCGATTGTCCGATGAATCCCACAGATGGTACGCTCCACCGGTCAGAACCTGGTCAATAATGAAGGGACCTTCCCATTTGGGCTTGAGCTTGTTCTTTTTATTCTCCGGCAGGCATAGAACTACTTCACCAACATTATAGGTTTTGGCCCGTACTTCTCTGCTTTGATACCTTTGATCCTGTTGCTGATAGAATGCGGAACGGGCTTTTGCCACGTCGCGCTCCTCATCCAGGGCATCCAAACTGTCCTGCCGATCGAGCTTGGCCTCTTTTTCTTCGTACATGCACACTCGAGGTGAGTCATGAATTATGTCGCAAGGCAGAACCGCCTCTGCGCCGTACACCATAAAAAATGTTGTGTATCCGGTAGTGCGATTCGGCGTGGTCCGCAGCCCCCATAGTATGGAGTCGAGCTCCTCTACCCAGTGCGTGTTTGATTCCTTTAAGGACCGCACTAGTCTGGGTTTGATACCGCTCATGATAAGACCATTTGCTCGCTCGACTTGATCGTTAGTTTGCGGGTGATAGACAGAAGCATAATCGAGCTTGATGCCCATGTTGATGCACCAAAGTTTTACCTTGTCGGCTGTAAAGTTCGTGCCGTTGTCAGTGATGATGTTGTGGGGGATGCCATAACGGTGTACAACCATAGATATGAAGTCTATCACCGGTCCGGATTCAGCCGTTTTAACAGGTTTTGCTTCTATCCATTTGGTGAACTTATCCACCATGACCAGTAAGTATTTTTTCTTATGGGTTCCCCCTTTGAGGGGTACGACCATATCAAGCCCCCAGACTGCAAAGGGCCAAGTAATGGGGATTGTTTGGAGAGCGGTAGGCGGCATATGGCTTTGGTTTGCAAAAAGCTGGCAACCGATGCAACGTTGGACCAGATACTGTGCATCTTCTCAGGCAGTCGGCCAATAGAAACCTATACAGAAGGCCTTGCTTACAAGGGCCCGGGCTGCGGCATGGTGGCCGCCGAGTCCAGCATGGATTTCTGCCAAAAGCTTCTGCCCTTCCTCTTCGGAGATGCACCTTTGAAGGACTCCGGTAGTGCTTTTCTTATAAAGCTCTCCCTCGTGGACCTTGTAGGCTTTAGATCGCCGCACTATGCAGCGTGCCTCATTTTGGTCCTTGGGTACTTCCTGCCTGGTTAGGTAGGCCAGGAATGGTTCTGTCCACGGGGCGATGACGGCCATTATAACTATTGGGGATCGTAGCAGAAATTTAAAATTTTCTAAGCATCACCAAGATCAATCTATGGAGTAATCTAGCAATGAGGGGAAGGGGAGTGCATATACATACCCTTGTAGATCGCTAAGCGGAAGCGTTGCAAGAACGCGGTTTGTGGAGTCGTACACGCAACGATTCAGATCGCGGTCGATTCCGATCTAAGCGCCGAACAACGGCGCCTCCGCGCTCAACACACGTACAGCCCGGTGACGTCTCCCGCGCCTTGATCCAGCAAGGAGAGAGGGAAAGGTTGCGGAAGACTCCGTCCAGCAGTAGCACGACGGCGTGGTGATAGTGGAGGAGCGTGGGACTCCAGCAGGGCTTCTCCAAGCACTACGAGAGACGAGGAGGGAGAGAGGTAGGGCTACGCCAAGAGGGAGATCAAATCATGTGTTGGGCAGCCCCCAATACCTCAAGTATATATAGGGGGAGGGGAGGGGCTGCACCCCCTTCTAGGGTTCCCTCCCTAGGGGGGCGGCAGCCCTAGATGCCATCTAGGGTGGCGACCAAAGGGGAGAGGAGGGGGGCGCCCTAGGGTGGGCCTTAAGGCCCATCTGGACCTAGGGTTTGCCCCCTTCCCACTCTCCATGCGCCTTGGGCCTTGGTGGGGGGGTGCACCAGCCCACCTGGGGCTGGTCCCCTCCCACACTTGTCCCACGCAGCCTTCTGGGGCTGGTGTGGTGGACCCCCGGGACCCTCCCGGTGGTCCCGGTATGTTACCGATAGCACCCGAAACTTTTCCGGTGACCAAAACGGGACTTCCCATATATAAATCTTTACCTTCGGACCATTTCGGAACTCCTCGTGACGTCCGGGATCTCATTCGGGACTCCAAACAACATTCGGTAACCGCGTACATACTTTCCCTATAACCCTAGCGTCATCGAACCTTAAGTGTGTAGACCCTATGGGCTCGGGAATAATGCAGACATGACCGAGACATCTCTCTGGTCAATAACCAACAGTGGGATCTGGATACCCATGTTGGCTCCCACATGTTCCACGATGATCTGATCGGATGAACCACGATGTCAAGGATTTAGTCAATCCCGTATACAATTCCCTTTGTCTACCGGTATAGTACTTGCCCGAGATTCGATCGTCGGTATACCGATACCTTGTTCAATCTCGTTACCGGCAAGTCTCTTTACTCGTTCCGTAACACATCATCCCATGATCAACTCCTTGGTCACATTGTGCACATTATGATGATGTCCTACCGAGTGGGCCCATAGATACCTCTCCATTTACACGGAGTGACAAATCCCAGTCTCGATTCGTGCCAACCCAACAAACACTTTTGGAGATACCCGTAGTGCACCTTTATAGCCACCCAGTTACGTTGTGGCGTTTGGTAGACCCAAAGCATTCCTACGGTATCCGGGAGTTGCACAATCTCATGGTCTAAGGAAATGATACTTGACATTAGAAAAGCTTTAGCAGATGAACTATATGATCTTGTGCTAGGCTTAGGATTGGGTCTTGTCCATCACATCATTCTCCTAATGATGTGATCCCGTTATCAATGACATCCAATGTCCATGGTTAGGAAATCGTAACCATCTATTCATCAACGAGCTAGTCAACTAGAGGCTTACTAGGGAGATGGTGTTGTCTATGTATCCACACATGTATCAGATTTTCCTATCAATACAATTATAGCATGAACAATAGACAATTATCATGAACAAGGAAATACAATAATAACCATTTTATTATTGCCTCTAGGGCATATTTCCAACAGTCTCCCACTTGCACTAGAGTCAATAATCTAGTTCACATGACTATGTGATCGCAATGAATCAAACACCCATGGGGTTTGTTCATATCTTGCTTCTGAGAGAGGTTTATTAGTCAATGAGTCTAAACCTTTTAGATCCATGTGTGCTTTACAAATCTCTATGTCATCTTGTAGATGCAGCTACCACGCGCTACTTGGAGCTATTCCAAATAACTGTTCTACTATACAAATCTGGTTTACTACTCAGAGTCATCCGGATTAGTGTCAAAGTTTGCATCGACGTAACCCTTTACGATGAACTCTTTTACCACCTCCATAATCGAGAAAGTTCCTTAGTCCACTAGTTACTAAGGATAAGTTCGACCACTGTCGTGTGATCCATTCCTGGATCACTCTTGTACCCCTTGATTGACTCATGGCAAGGCACACTTCAGGTGCGGTACACAGCATAGCATACTGTAGAGCCTACGTCTAAAGCATAGGGGATGACCTTCATCTTTTCTCTCTCTTCTGCCGTGGTTAGGTCTTGAGTCTTACTCAATATTCACACCTTGTAACACAGCTAAGAACTCCTTCTTTGCTGATCTATTTTGAACTCCTTCAAAATCTTGTCGTGATATGTATTCATTCGAAAGTACTATTAAGCGTTTTGATCTATCCTTATAGATCTTGATGCTCAATGATCAAGTAGCTTAATCCAGGTTTTCCATTGAAAAAACATTTTCCAAATAACCTGTATGCTTTCCAG
Source organism: Triticum dicoccoides (assembly GCF_002162155.2). NCBI lineage: Eukaryota > Viridiplantae > Streptophyta > Magnoliopsida > Poales > Poaceae > Triticum > Triticum dicoccoides. The sequence continues at coordinate 250,066,419 of NC_041392.1, read as the reverse complement.
AAATCCTACATCATTTCTGATCAACAATATGTTAACAACATATACTCATCAAAAATTCTATAGTGCTCCCACTCACTTCTTTGGAAATACAAGTTTCTCATAAACTTTGTATAAACCCAAAATCTTTGATCATCTCATCAAAGCATACATTCCAATTCCGAGATGCTTACTCTAGTCCTTAGAAGGATTGCTGGAGCTTTGCATACTTGTTAGCATCTTTCAGGATTGACAAAACCTTCTGGTTGTATCACATACAACCTTTCCTCAAGAAAAACGTCGAGGAAACAATGTTTTGACATCCTATCTGCAAGATTTCATAAATAATGCAGTAACTGCTAACATAATTCCAACAGACTCTTAGCATCGCTATGAGTGAGAAAGTCTCAATGTAGTCAACTCCTTTGAACTTGTCAGAAAACGACAAGTCGAGCTTTCTTAATGGTGACATTTACCATCATTATCCATCTTCCTTTTAAAATCCATCTGCACCCAACAGCCTTACGACCATCAAGTAGTTCTTCCAAAGTCTATACTTTGTTTTTGTACATGGATCCTCTCTCGGATTTTATGGCCTCGAGCCATTCGTCGGAATCCGGGCCCACCATCGCTTCTCCATAGCTCGTAGGTTCATTGTTATCTAGCAACATGACTTCCAAGACAGGATTACGTACCACTCTGAAGTAGTACACATCCTTGTCGACCTATGAGGTTTGATAGTGACTTGATCCAAAGTTTCATGATTACTATCATAAGCTTCCACTTCAATTGGTGTAGGTGCCACAGGAACAACTTCCTGTGCCCTGCTACACACTAGTTGAAGTGACGGTTCAATAACCTTATCAAGTCTCCACCATCCTCCCACTCAATTCTTTCGAGAGAAACTTTTCCTCGAGAAAGGACCCATTTCTAGAAACAATCACTTTTGCTTCCGGATCTGAAATAGGAGGTACACCCAACTATTTTTGGGTATTCTATGAAGATGCATTTATCTGCTTTGGGTTCGAGCTTATCAGCCTGAAACTTTTTCACATAAGCATTGCAGCCCCAAACTTTTAAGAAATGATAGCTTAGGTTTCTCTAAACCATAGTTCATACGGCGTTGTCTCAACGGAATTGTGTGGTGCCCTATTTAAAGTGAATGAGGTTGTCTCTAATGCCTAACCCATAAACGATAGTGGTAATTCGATAAGAGACATCATGGTATGCACCATATCCAATAGGGTGCAGTTATGATGTTCGGACACACCATCACACTATGGTGGTCCAGGCGGTATTAGTTGTGAAACAATTTCCACAATGTCTTAATTGTGTGCCAAACTCGTAACTCAGATATTCATCTCTATGATCATGTTATAGACATTTTATCATCTTGTCACGACGATCTTCAACTTCACTCTGAAATTACTTGAACCTTTCAATAATTCAGACTTGTGTTTCATCAAGTAAATATACTCAACATCTACTCAAATCATCTGTGAAGTAAGAACATAACGATATCCACTGCGTGCCTCCACACTCATTAGACTGCACACATCAAAATGTATTACTTCCAACAAGTTGCTTTCTTGTTCCATCTTACTGAAAACGAGGCCTTTCAGTCATCTTGCCCATGTGGTATGATTTGCATGTCTTAAGTGATTCAAAATCAAGTGAGTCCAAAGATCCATCATCATGGAGCTTCTTCATGCGTTTTATACCAACATGACTCAAAAGGCAGTGCCACAAGTATGTGGTACTATCATTACTATCTTATATCTTTTGGCATGAACATGTGTATCACTATGATCGATATTCAATAAACCATTTATTTTTTGGTGCAAGACCATTGAAGGTATCATTCAAGTAAACAGAGTAACCATTATTCTCCTTAAATGAATAACCGTATGGCGATAAACATAATCCAATCATGTCTATGCTCAACGCAAACACCAAATAACAATTATTTAGGTTCTAACACCAATCTCGATGGTAGAGGGAGCGTGCGATGTTTGATCACATCAACCTTGGAAACACTTCCAACATATCATCATCTCACCTTTAGCTAGTCTCCGTAGCCTTTTATTTCGAGTTACTAACACTTAGCAACCGAACCGGTATCTATTACCCTGGTGCTACTAGGAGTACTAGTAAAGTACACAATAATATAATGTATATTCAAAATACTTTTATCGACCTTGCCAGCCTTCTCATCTACCAAGGATCTAGGGTGTTCTGCTTCAGTGACCATTCCCCTCATTGTAGAAGCACTTAGTCTCAGGTTTGGTTCAACCTTGGGTTTCTTCACTAGAGTAGCAACTAATTTGTCGTCTCATGAAGTATCCCTTCTTTCCCTTGCCCTTCTTGAAACTAGTGGTTTTACTAACCATCAACAATTGATGCTCCTACTTGATTTCTACTCTCACGGTGTCAAACATCGCGAATTGCTCAAGGATCATCATGTCTATCCCTGATATGTTATAGTTCATCACTAAGCTCTAATAGCTTGGTGGCAGTGACTATGGAGAACTATCACTACATCATCTGGAAGATTAACTCCCACTCGATTCAAGTGATTCTAGTACTCAGACAATCTGAGCACATGCTCAACGATTGAGCTTTTCTCCCTTAGTTTGCAGGCTTAAGAAACTTGTCAGAGGTCTCATACCTCTTGACGTGGGCACTAGTCTGAAATCCCAATTCCAGTCTTTGGAACATCTCATATGTTCTGCACCGTTTCAAAAACGTCTTTGGTGCCACAATTCTAAACTGTTAGTATTACGCACTGAACTATCACGTAGTCATCAAAACGTGTATGCCAGATGTTTCCCAACATCTACAAACGATGCTCGAGGTTCAACGCACTGAGCGGTGCATTAAGGACATAGCCCTTCTGTGCAGCAATGAGGACAATCCTCAGTTCACGGACCCAGTCCGCATAATTTCTACTATCAACTCTCAACTAAATTTTCTCTAGGAACATATCTAAAATAGTAGAACCAAAGCATGAGCTACGACATAATTTGCAAAGACCTTTTGACTATGTTCATGATCATTAAGTTCATCTGGTTATTTAATGAACTCCCACTTATATAGACATCCCTCTAGTCATCTACATGATACATGATCCGAGTCAACTAGGCCGTGTCCAATCATCACGTGAGACGGACTAGTCATCATCGGTGAACATCTTCATGTTGATAGTATCCACTATACGACTCTTGTTCGACCTTTCGGTCTTCCGTGTTTCGAGGCCATGTCTGTACATGCTAGGCTCATCAAGTTAACCTAAGTGTATTGCGTGTGTAAATCTGGCTTACACCCGTTGTATGCGAACGTTAGAACCTATCACACCTGATCATCATGTGGTGCTTCGGAACAACGGACCTTAGCAACGGTGCACAGTTAGGGGGAACACAATTCTTGTTATTTTAACAAGGGATCATCTTATTTATGCTACTGTCTTCTAAGCAAATAAGATGTAAAAACATGACAAACGTCACATGCAAATAATAAAGTGACATGATATGGCCAATATCATCTTGCGCCTTTTGATCTCCATCTTCGAGGCGCGGCATGATCACCTTCGTCACCGGCATGACACCGTGATCTCCATCATCATGATCTCCATCATTGTGTCTTCATGAAGTTGCCTCGTCAACTATTACTTATACTACTATGGCTAACGGTTAGCAATAAAGTAAAGTAATTACATGATGTTTATGTTGACAAGCAGGTCATAAATAAATTAAGACAACTCCTATGGCTCCTGCCGGTTATCATACTCATCGACATGCAAGTCGTGATTCCTATTACAAGAACATGATCAATCTCATACATCACATATGTCATTCATCACATCCTTTTGGCCATATCACATCACACGGCATATGCTGCAAAAACAAGTTAGACGTCCTCTAATTGTTGTTGCAAATTTTTACGTGGCTGCTATAGGTTTCTTAGCAAGAACGTTTCTTACCTACGCCTAAACCACAACGTGATATGCCAATTTCTATTTACCCTTCATAAGGACCCTTTTCATCGAATCCGATCCGACTAAAGTGGGAGAGACAGACACCTGCTAGCCACCTTATGCAACTAGTGCATGTCAGTCGATGGAACCTATCTCACGTAAGAGTACGTGTAAGGTCGGTCCGGGCCGCTTCATCCCACGATGCCGCCGAATCAAGATAAGACTAGTAACGGCAAGTAAATTGACAAAATTGACACCCACAACAACTTGTGTTCTACTTGTGCATAGAAACTACGCATAAACCTGGCTCTGATACCACTGTTGGGGATCGTAGCAGAAATTTAAAATTTTCTGCGCATCACCAAGATCAATCTATGGAGTAATCTAGCAACGAGGGAAAGGGAGTGCATCTACATAACCTTGTAGATCGCTAAGCGGAAGCGTTGCAAGAACGCGATTGGTGGAGTCGTACACGCAGCGATTCAGAGCCGATCTAAGCGCCGAACAATGGCGCCTCCGCGTTCAACACACGTACAGCCCGGTGCCGTCTCCCGTGCCTTGATCCAGCAAGGAGAGAGGGAGAGGTTGGGGAAGACTCCGTCTAGCAGCAGCACAACGACGTGGTGATGGTGGAGGAGCGCGGGACTCCAGCAGGGCTTCTCCAAGCACTACGAGAGACGAGGAGGGAGAGAGGTAGGGCTGCGCCAAGAGGGAGATCAAATCATGTGTTGGGCAGCCCCCAATACCTCAAGTATATATAGGGGGAGGGGAGGGGCTGCGCCCCCTTCTAGGGTTCCCTCCCTAGGGGGGCGGCAGCCCTAGATGCCATCTAGGGTGGCAGCCAAAGGGGAGAGGAGGGGGGCGCCCTAGGGTGGGCCTTAAGGCCCATCTGGACCTAGGGTTTGCCCCCTTCCCACTCTCCATGCGCCTTGGGCCTTGGTGGGGGGCGCACCAGCCCACCTGGGGCTGGTCCCCTCCCACACGTGGCCCACGCAGCCTTCTGGGGCCGGTGGCCCCACCTGGTGGACCCCCAGGACCCTCCCGGTGGTCCCGGTACGTTACCAATAGCACCCGAAACTTTTACGGTGACCAAAAAGGGACTTTCCATATATAAATCTTTACCTTCGGACCATTCCGGAACTCCTCGTGACGTCCGGGATCTCATCCGGGACTCCGAACAACATTCGGTAACCACGTACATACTTTCCCTATAACACTAGCATCATCGAACCTTAAGTGTGTAGACCCTACGGGCTCGGGAATAATGCAGACATGACCGAGACATCTCTCTGGTCAATAACCAACAGCGGGATCTAGATACACATGTTGGCTCCCACATGTTCTACGATTATCTCATCGGATGAACCACGATGTCAAGGATTCAGTCAATCTCGTATACAATTCCCTTTGTCTACCGGTATAGTACTTGCCTGAGATTCGATCGTCGGTATCCCGATACCTTGTTCAATCTCGTTACCGGCAAGTCTCTTTACTCGTTCCGTAACACATCATCCCGTGATCAACTCCCTGGTCACATTGTGCACATTATGTTGATGTCCTACCGAGTGGGCCCAGAGATACCTCTTCATTTACACGGAGTGACAAATCCCAGTCTCGATTCGTGCCAACCCAACAGACACTTTCGGAGATACCCGTAGTGCACCTTTATAGACACCCATTTATGTTGTGGCGTTTGGTACACTGAAAGCATTCCTACGGTATCCGGGAGTTGCACAATCTGATGGTCTAAGGAAATGATACTTGACATTAGAAAAGCTTTAGCAGACGAACTATACGATATTGTGCTAGGCTTAGGATTGGGTCTTGTCCATCACATCATTCTCCTAATGATGTGATCCCGTTATCAATGACATCCAATGTCCATGGTTAGGAAACTGTAACCATCTATTGATCAACGAGCTAGTCAACTAGAGGCTTACTAGGGACATGGTGTTGTCTATGTATCCACACATGTATCTGAGTTTCCTATCAATACAATTATAGCATGAACAATAGACAATTATCATGAACAAGGAAATACAATGATAACCATTTTATTATTGCCTCTAGGGCATATTTCCAACAATAACATGGGCTGAAGGTGTTATTTCGATGGCAGATCCTCCGATTTTGTAAGAGTGTTCGGTATCTGGTGTTGTGGCCGGGTCCGGACTATTGTTACCGGTGTCCCCTTCCCATACCACGGATGGTTTAAACAACTTTTCTAGGAATATGTGAGGTGGGACGGGGTCGCGCTTAGCGTTGATACGGGTGAGGATATCTGCCGCCTGATTGTTTTCCCGAGCCACGTGGTGGAATTCAAGCCCCTCGAACCGAGCTGACATTTTGAGTACGGCGTTGTGATATGCCGCCATTTTCGGATCCTTGGCATCGAAGTCTCCATTTATTTGAGATATTGCGAGGTTCAAGTCCCCACGCACCTCCAGACGTTGAATGCCCATAGAAACTGCCATCCGGAGACCATGTAATAGGGCCTCGTATTCGGCTGCGTTGTTGGAGTCTGTGTATAGTATTTGGAGTACGTATTGGACTGTATCTCCGGTGGGGGACGTCAGGACGACGCCAGCCCCCAGACCAGCCAGCATTTTAGAGCCGTCAAAGCGCATGATCCAATTGGAGTACGCGCCATACTATTTAGGCAGTTCGGTTTCTGTCCACTCGGCGACGAAATCGGCCAGTACTACAGATTTAATGGCTCGCCGTGGTCTATATGTTATGTCGAACGGGAGGAGCTCGATAGCCCATTTGGCGATCCGGCCCGTGGCATCGCGGTTGTTTATTATGTCGTTGAGTGGTACTTCTGAGGCCACCGTAATTGAACACTCTTGAAAGTAGTGTCGTAATTTCCAGGATGCCATGAATACCGCGGATGCTATCTTTTGATAATGTGGGTACCGTGATTTGCATGGAGTGAGGACAGTGGATACATAATATACCGGCTTTTGAAGTGGGAATTTATGTCCGTCCGTCTCTCGTTCGACGACGAGCACTGCGCTTACAACTTGGTGAGTTGCCGCTATATATAACAACATTGGTTCGCCGAGATTTGGCGCGGGCAAGATTGGGTTAGTGGCCAAGATGGCTTTTATTTCTTCCAATCCGGCCATGGCTGCGTCCGTCCACTCGAAGTGTTCGGTGCGACAGCGATAAAGGGGGAGTGCCTTTTCTCCTAATCAGGAAATAAAGTGGGTTAAGGCCGCCACACATCTAGTTAACTTCTGGATTTGCTTGAGGTCAGTTGGGATAGCCAACTGCGACAGGGCTCAGATTTTAGCCGGATTTGCTTCGATTCCTCTACTGGAGACGATGAAGCCCAGGAGCTTTCTGGCGGGTACACAGAAAACACATTTTTCCGGATTGAGCTTAATGTCACATGTTCGGAGATTCTCGAATGTGAGCCTCAAGTTGTCTATTAAGGAGTCGACGTGTCTGGTTTTAACGACCACATCGTCTACGTATGCCTCCATGATACGTCTCCAACGTATCTATAATTTTTTATTGCTCCATGCTATATTATCTACTATTTTGGACATTATTGGGCTTTATTATCCACTTTTATATTATTTTTGGGACTAACCTATTAACCAGAGGCCCAGCCTAGAATTGCTATTTTTTGTCTGTTTTAGGGTTTCGAAGAAAAGGAATATCAAACGGGGTCCAAACGGAATGAAACCTTCGGGAACGTGATTTTCTCAACGAACAAGACCCGGGAGACTTGGACCCTACGTCAAGAAAGAAAAGAGGAGGCCATGAGGTAGGGGGCGCGCCTGCCTACCCTAGGTGCGCCCTCCACCCTCGTGGGCCCCCTGTTTCTCCACCGACGTACTCCTTCCTCCTATATATACCTACATACCCCCAAATGATCAGATACGGAGCCAAAACCCTAATTCCACCGCCGCAACTTTCTGTATCCACGAGATCCCATCTTGGGGCCTGTTCCGGAGCACCGCCGGAGGGGGCATCGATCATGGAGGGCTTCTACATCAACACCATAGCCTCTCCGATGAAGTGTGAGTAGTTTACCTCAGACCTACCGGTCCATAGTTAGTAGCTAGATGGCTTCTTCTCTCTTTTTGGATCTCAATACGATGTTCTCCCCCTCTCTTGTGGAGAACTATTCGATGTAATCTTCTTTTTGCGGTGTGTTTGTTGTGATCGATGAATTGTGGGTTTATGATCAAGTCTATCTATGAATAATATTTGAATCTTCTCTGAATTATTTTATGTATGATTGGTTATCTTTGCAAGTCTCTTTGAATTATCAGTTCGGTTTGGCCTACTAGATTGATCTTTCTTGCAATGGGAGAAGTGATTATCTTTGGGTTCAATCTTGCGGTGTCCTTTCCCAGTGACAGTAGGGGCAGCAAGGCACGTATTGTATTGTTGCCATCGAGGATAACAAGATGGGGTTTTCTTCATATTGCATGAGTCTATCCCTCTACATCATGTCATCTTGCTTAAGGCGTTACTATGTTTTTAACTTAATACTCTAGATGCATGTTGGATAGTGGTCGATGAGTGGAGTAATAGTAGTAGATGCAGGCAGGAGTCGGTCTACTTGTCTCGGATGTGATGCCCATATACATGATCATACCTAGATATTCTCATAACTATGCTCATTTATGTTAATTGCTCAACAGTAATTTGTTCACCCACCATAGAATACTTATGCTGTCGAGAGAAGCCACTAGTGAAACCTATGGGCCCCGGGTCTTAACTTTATCATATTGATCTCCTACTACTTAGTTATTTCCTTTGCTATTTACTCTGCCTTTATTTTACTTTGCATATTTATCATAAAAATACCAAAAATATTATCTTATCATATCTATCAGATCTCACTCTCGTAAGTGGCCTTATAGGGATTGACAACCCCTATTTGCATTGGTTGCGAGGATTTATTTGTTTTGTGCAGGTACGAGGGACTGGCGCGTAGCCTCCTACTGTATTGATACCTTGGTTCTCAAAAACTTAGGGAAATACTTACGCTACTTTGCTGCATCATCCCTTCCTCTTCGGGGAAAACCAACGCAGTGCTCAAGAGGTAGCACTCCACTGTTTTGCCGGTCTGCTTTTCCAGACATGTCTGAATCATGCGCTGATATGTTGCGCCGGCGTTTTTGACCTCGAAGGGAATTGTGTTAAAACAGAAGGGGCCATATGGAGTGATAAATGCGGTTGGGGCTTGATCGGACTCCGCCATCTTAATTTGGTGGTAACCAGAGTATGCATCGAGGAAGCACAATGAGTCGTGTCCTGCGGTAGCATCGATAACTTGATCGATGCGAGGGAGGGGGAAGGGATCCTTTGCGCAAGCCTTATTAAGGTCCTTCAAGTCGACGCGTAGGCGCCAAGATTTTTCCTTCTTTGGTACCATCACCAGGTTTGCTAGCCAGTCCGGATGTTTTATTTCTCTAATGAATCCGGCCTCCAGTAACTTGGCTAGCTCCTCTCCCGTGGCTTGTCACTTAGGTTCAGAGAAACGCCGAAGAGTCTGCTTGACCGGCTTGAATCCTTTTAGAATGGTAAGGCTATGCTTGGCCAACCTGCGTGGGATTCCTGGCATGTCTGAAGGATGCCACGCGAATATGTCCCAATTCTCACGCAGGAAATCCCGTTGTGCGGTGTCTACAGCGGGGTTTAACCATGCCCCGATGGATGCTGTTTTTGTGGGGTCCATTGGATGGACTTTGAATTTGACTATTTCATCCGCTGGTTTAAAAGAGGTGGACTTGGATCTTTTGTCGAGTATCACGTCGTCCCTGTCCACTATGGAGCGCAACGCAGTTAATTCCTCCGCCGCAAGGGCTTCGGATAATGCATCGAGGGCCCGTGCGGCTGTCTTATTTTCGGCGCGGAGTGCTATGTCCGGATCACTAGCTAGAGTGATGATTCCATTGGGCCCGGGCATTTTGAGCTTCATGTACTCGTAATGGGGTATGGCTTGGAAGATCATGAATGCCTCACGCCCTAGAAGGGCGTGGAATCCGCTACTGAATGGGGCCACCTGGAATGTAATTTCTTCGGACCTGTAATTCTCCGGAGTGCTGAATACCACATCTAGTGTGATTTTCCCAGCAGCGTTCCTCCCGACTGGGGATGATTCCTTAGAAGGTCATGCTGCTTTGCTCAATACGGCTTCTGTCTATTTCCATTTTTTGAAGAGTCTCCTCATAAATGAGGTTTAGTCCGCTGCCGCCGTCCATGAGCACTTTGGTAAGCCAAAAGCCGTCCACAATTGGACTGAGGACCAAGGTGGCTGGTGCTCGGGCTGTTCGGAATTTAGGTTCATCATTGGCATTGAAGGTGATAGACGTGTCGCTCCATGGATTTATTGCTGCCACGTGGCAGACTTCGGCAAGGCTGCGGAGTGCTCGCTTACGCCTATTATTTGAGGCGAAGGTCTTGAAGACTGTCAATACTGTATTGTTATCCATGGGATGGTGCTCTGCGGTGTTTTGAATGAGGAGATCCTCACCGCTCTTGGCCACCTGCCGGAGTACCCAACATGCTCTAAGGCTGTGTGTTGGTATGGTATCCGCTGTACTATGAATTTTGCAGGGCCCGTTAAGCCATCCTTCCAATACGGTTCCACGCCCTATAGTGGGCTTTTGCTTCTTTGTAATTGAGTCGGGCGACTTATGAGAATGCACCCTTTTAGTTCGGACTAGGGGTTTTGTCAGAGCCGGATTATCCCAAAATATTGTTTGGGTTTTCCAGGATCTTTCCATCGCACAATACTTCCATACTATGGCCGCCAAGTCTGCGAAGTGTTCTATGTCACGACGACTTATGGCGTTGAGGATTCCCTTGTCCGTGCAATTGTTGCAAAAGAACGAAATTGTGTCTTCCTCGCGACAGTCCTTGACCTTGTTCATTAGAAGGAGGAATCTGGCCCAATAGTGATGTACTGTATCTTGGGGCTCTAGCCTAATGTGGGAAAGATTGTTTATATCTGGGTGGGTGGGTGGATTTAAGTCCAGACCTTGACCCAATCTGAGACCCAGGGGCAGGGGAGTTTCCGATCTAGGAAGTTCGGGCTCCGAGATGATGCCCCACAGGTTCGGCATACTGCCTGATTCTAGGTTCAGGGTTAGGGCGACATCCTCCTATGGACGGGTATCCGGCTCGGAGAGCTCGGGAATCCGGACATAGTTTATCCTCGGGATAGAGGAAGATTCGCCGCATTGCTCCTCCACCACCGCTATCTGATGGGTGACCGGCGGAGAGTTAATCTCCCTTTGATCGGGTTTAGGCCCAATCCGATCATAGTCCGTAGCGACTCCCAGAGTGGCGATGCGATCCAAGAGCTCGTTCAAAGAGGAGAGCTCCATTGGATCCATCTGCTCGGTGAATTTCGAGCCGATGTGGAGGCTATTTTTGATGACCCGAGAAGTCATCATCGGCGCAGCGGCCGAGCGGGCGGTCATAACGAAGCCGCCTAGTCGGAGAGTTTGGCCTACAGCCAGGGCTCCCCCAGAGGTGATGTTGTTCTTGACAACGAGATGAGCCATCCCTCCTTATGATGACAACACAGTGGAACTCTCAATGAAAGCACCAATGTCGGTGTCAAAACCGGCGGATCTCGGGTAGGGGGTCCCAAACTGTGCGTCTAAGGCGGATGGTAACAGGAGGCGGGGGACACGATGTTTACCCAGGTTCGGGCCCTCTTGATGGAGGTAATACCCTACGCCCCGCTTGATTGATCTTGATGATATGAGTATTACAAGAGTTGATCTACCACGAGATTGTAGAGGCTAAACCCTAGAAGCTAGCCTATGGTATGATTGTTGTTGTCCTACGAACTAAACCCTCTAGTTTATATAGACACCGGAGGAGTCTAGGGTTACACAGAGTCGGTTACAAGGGAGGAGATCTACATATCCGTATTGCCAAGCTTGCCTTCCACGCCAAGGAAAGTCCCATCCGGACACGGGACGAAGTCTTCAATCTTGTATCTTCATAATCCAACAGTCCGGCAAAGGATATAGTCTGGTTGTCCGGAGACCCCCTAATACAGGACTCCCTCAAGCATCGTTCGCTATAGTTGTAGTACGCTCCTACTAGGACGACAACTCCTATAAAACCTTGCACTTGGCTCTTTGCCTCTTCGGGAGGTTCAATAGTTCGTACTCATGTGAACCTTGCACTTGGCTCTTCGCCTCTTCAGAAGGTCCAACAATGATGATACTACAGTACACATTATGCTTCTGGCAATCTGACACCGATTGAACTGCTGCACGTCCACCGTGAGGGCGAGGGCGAGGGCGAGGGATTGGGAGAGGGAGAGGGCGCTGTAGTCAAAACCCTCTCCTCGTCCTGCGAACCACCGCACGCGTGGGCGAGGGAGAGGCGTAGTAAGAAAGCTTCTCCTCATTTGGTGAGTTGACGGGACACATCAAAGCAGTACTAGTACTAGTCCATACTACGTCCTTTCCGGTTAATAAGGCTTAATTTGAAACGAAAAATACACTGGCGGTCAACGTATGTAACAATACGCTCTTTGTATAGTTTTGTGGTGATTATACGATCACTAGCTCATCGTAGAGCACCGTATTGCACCCTACTGACCGGCCACATAGTCGACATGGCACTTTTTTGACTGGTTAAATTGTCACCTGGTTTCTGGATCCCACTTGTCAATTGGCAGAGCAAAGGAAACTGCTAAAAACAAAGAGTGTAGTACATCTACACTTCCAATGCATTTAGCCTTTAATCTAAATCGATATTGATTGACTAATGCACCAACTTGTGCTCTAGGTATAGGCTACGTGTCTATTCTTAATTACAGCATGCAACGACCTTCATTTAATCCTCTTCTCTCAATGGTCGCATGCACACATAAGTCTGCTACTTTTGGGCGTTAATTATGCCCTGGTCAATGTGTAAATCTCTAAATGTATAGTCTTTCATGGATGTAGGGAGTAGGTTGAGCACTTGAGCGTGAGCGTGTGTGTTGCATCGTGTGCTATGTGCCGCATGGGTGCGTGAGTGTTGCGTGCGTCCATGTGTACGTGTGAGTGTTGCATCTTGCATGCATGCATGCATGGGGCTTACTCCCCCCCATTGACATGTTCATATTTCAAGCTTCCTCTGTTCCCTCCATATGGTGATACTCCCTCTGTTCCCAAATACAAAGTAAAATCCTCCCTCTGTTCCCAAATACGGAGTATTTGTCTTTCTAGAGATTTCAACAAGTGACTACGTACGGAGCAAAATGAGTGAAGTGAGCGTAGAGGCATAGGGATAATGTAGAAAGGAAGTCTTCGCGATCCATTATTCCCATCTCAGTCAGAGAGAACTATTCAACTAGTCTTCACAGTGAAGTGACAATACATGCTGCAGAAGATGGGACACTTAATTAATAAGCTGAACCAGCGTGTTGGTGTTACTAAATCAGCCTTACCCAGTACTGCCATCATGTTTGCCAGTAGAGCACGCTTCTGTCCTCCAGTAACTAAAATATGGGCCCTCTTGTAGTAGACACATATGTCATCGGTGTAACTATTTACACTTCGAAGGACGATATATCCTGGTAGTAGTAGTAGAATTGAGGTTTAATGCACTTTCTTCCCCGTCTTCCACTCTTCTTCCTCCTCTCTTCTTCTTCCTCCTCTCTTCCCCATCGTCGGCCGCACACCATTTGCCCCCGCTCTCTGCTCGCCCGCCCGCGCTATCTTCCTTGGTCGCTCGCGCGTACCATATCCCCCCGCTCATTGCTCGGCCACACGAGGAGAAGCTTCTTCGCTTGCCCGCCCGAATCCACTTCCCCGTTGGCTCGCAGGCACCGAAAACCCCAATGGCAGAACCAACTAACACGCAGAGCCACGATTGGAATTCCCTCCCTGATGTTCTCTTGGAGCAGATCTGTAATTGTATGGACCTACTCAGCACCGTCCGTCTGGCCGCATGCTCGGTGTCTTTGTACCATCTACTCGTCTGCAACTGGCCGGCTCTTTTCAAGACACCCTGCTTGCTGATGGCCGATCCTCGCAGGTGGCCTAGACACCAACTTGACGATCCTACGGAGGTTGCCGTGGTGCCCCTCGACATGCTACCAGTACCCGTCCACCTGTCCTTCATTCAAGGCCACTACTGGGCGGGCATGAATGCCAACTGGATCGTCCTCATCCACCAATCCGATAGTACGTGGCTTCTCATCGATATCTACACCCAGCGAGAGATCACCCTTCCATCTTTGGATACCGCCGCCATCGAGCCTCGCGGCCCGCCGGACACTCCTGCCTACTACGCACGAGACGCGTCGAGCTTTTGGCTCGACCTCTGTTTGCTGAAGGTTGTAATCTGCGAAGTGCCCACGCCATCAGAAGACTACATGGATTACAAGCTCATTGTCGTGTTAAACATGGGATTAGTCTATCTAGAATCCGGTCGCCATACATGGTTATGGCTCATCGTTTATCCTCTTTACCCAACACTTCTATCTGATGCTATAGTGCACGATGGCATCGTTTATGCGGTCGACGCACAGATTGGCTACCTATACTGGTGGAATCTATCGTCGTGTAATTGTTCTATCTCATCTCATCTTTACCTTAAGAATACGACTGCCTGTTCATTGTTACAAATTTAGAATATATAGTATTCCATAACCACATCATTGCTATATGTTCCTCTCATTTCCTAGATTTTTATGACCACACATGTTATTGTTAGAGTTGATATGAGAACAGTTGGTATCTAATGATTGTTAGAATAGATATTATGAGTATAACCTCATGATTGCTATATGTTACTCTCATTTCTAGGATTTTTATAACAACGCATGTTATAAAATAGAGTTGATATGATAACTATAGTAAGTGCTATGGTAGAATATGAGTAGGCCCTGTCATATATGTTTTCCTCTTATTGTTACATGATGTTTGAACCATGATATATTAGTAGAATATGAAAGCCATTGGCTTAATTTTTTAACTTGGGGTATGATTATGACCACGGCATTGCAATTCTCTGTCTATGATATGTGTCACTGTTATAATAATCTTAATTCCAGACATACTCTGAACATGATTGTTTATTTTTGTCCTTTTGGTCTCCAATTTTAATTGTTGCAGCAGACGCAAATACGCTGGCCTTCATGATTCCAGGACCTGGAATCATACCAGCCGATGGGTGGTGGTTTATCGCTCGTTCAGCGAACAGTGATCATTTGATGCTCATTTGCACGTACCAAAATGACCAAACCATTTCATCAAACCACATGTAGTACAATGCCTGGGGCGTTCGTGACATTGATGGTTATGGCTGCTTTGTGTTCGAGAAAGATCCCAGCTCCGTTGGGCCAGGTGTATTCAACTGGAGGCGGGTTTACAGCCTCGGCAACCACTCCATGTTCCTTGGGATCAATTATCTGAACATCCAACCAATCATTGATCATATCACCAGCGATGATTACGTGCTATGCAACTTCCATTCGCCGGGGGGACTGTGTTTACACATCATACCATGGGTTTCATGAATCACCATATCCAGAGATTCGTCGACATAGCTTGTTGCCAGATAATCTTTAGTGTGTGAAAGGCATCAAGCTTCCATGCGATGGATGGCTTTTGAAAACCCGACATGCGGCGATGTGGTTCATGCCAATAGAAAATATGCACAACTTGATTCGTACTGATATGTAGACTGAGCCATGTATTCTGCTGCTATAGCATGACCCTCTTCTGTTGGATATTATGTACTATGGTTAGTTTGAAGCACTCCTCTGGTTTGAAGGATAGATACCTTTCTGGGATCAAGTGCATCCTAACTCACCTGCGCAGGATGTACTGATAATGATGATGGAGATGTTGTGCAGTATATATATATATACATATATCACTTAGGCTTCAAGTGCGTACTTGTTAGTTAAACCTATATGGTTAAAATGTGACACTAAATACGACTAGTAAGTAGTACAGTAGCAGTAGTAGTATACGTCAGTCAAATTATTCATCATGCCCACACATTGAATTGACGTGACAACATGCTGCGCGTGAGGTGACACAAGAATCCCGGCGGCGTGTTCGGGTATTCTGGACTTCAGATTTGGAGTACCACTTATCTGTCGAAATCTTTCATCATTCACATAAAACAGTCGATTGATCATACATTGAGTACCATATAACAGGAATTAACCCATGCAAGTCGAAGAAGGATTGGCCGGTGCTGCCGGCTGGCGTCAAGTTCGATCCCACGGATCAGGAGCTGATCGAGCACCTTGAGGCCAAAGTGAGTGCAGACAGCGCGAGATCTCACCCTCTCATCGATTTGTTCATACCAACCATCGATAGCAAGCACGGCATATGCTACACCCATCCTAAGAAACTTCCAGGTAAGACACCGATCGGCCGTCTACTTGCACAAACATATTCCTTTGTTTATAGCTCTATTTTTCTTTTTAGACGCAGACCTGGTGAAGCAATTGCAATTTGACAGTTAATAAAAAGTGAAACAAGTGACTGCAACATGCCAAAGATGTTATGAAAATGCCAACTACGTACACTAAAACATGTATTCGACAATACTGCAGGTATCACACTGAGTGGCCTAAGCAAGCATTTCTTCCAGCACAATTCCAGGGTGTTCAAAAGGGGCACGTGTACGCGTCGCAAGACACAGTCGGAGTGCGGCATGCATGCGATGTGGTACAACACCAGCAATACCTTGCTGGTGATGGTTAACGGCCGGCAGACGGGCAGCAAAAAGGTTCTGGTGCTACACACCAACAAGAACTTCGACCAGCAGAGGACCAACTGGGTGATGCACTAGTACCACCTCGGGGACCTGGAGCAAGAGAAGGAGCTGGTCCTCTGCAAGATTTTCTACCAGACAAACACTAGGGCTAGGAGTAAAAAGATTATAAGTTAGTTTGGTATTGGTACTTGTACTACCTTGTCGTCGCAAGTTGGTATTGTTGTTAACGATCTTTTGGTATGAACTTGGCATTTGCTTCCAACCATCATGCCGAGGGTCGACGTGGATATAAAGCTGACCTGATTTTTATTTGATGGGTAGCATAAGCACCTGTCATTCGAATTCCCAGTTCTCCAAATTTTTCGAAACAAGTGCATGCTCTTATTATCACGATGAAAAAACAATATCCCTGCTGCATCCCAGTTATCAGTCTGTACTTGCAGAATTCTCTCGTTTATTGAGCACGTATATTGTTTTCTCAGGTCGAGCAAGTTTCAACTGGGCTGTATACTGCCCAGGCTTGGTTTTGTTTTTAACAGGCCCAGCCCATGACGACAACGGGGCACAAAGATCCAGTAGGTATCTACTGGCCTCTGGCCCGCCAGCGTTAGTTATATTTTGTCTTACAACATCCACAGGCACTTTTTTTACTAAATCAAACACACAACCCAGTTCTATTTTCCTCTTGAAACGCATGTCCTACATCCGTTTTCTAATCTCTACCAATAGTTTTACTAGTTCATATACATATCATTATATTGAAAATACATAAATTCCCTTTTTATATTTACATCCTTATTTTTGTTGTTGTTTTCCCTCCTAGCGCTGATTTTTTACCACTGGTTTTCCCTTAAACTAACTCAATTGTCCCACGTCTTATTTGCTTACAAACACAAAACGTTTTTTGGCAAATCAATAAGTTCTTAAATAATGTTTATCATTTCAGGATTACAAAAGTTCGGACTCCACCAAAATATGCAAAATAAGGTTGAACTTTTTGACCGTGGTCCTGGACAGAAAATGGGTTGTAATAAATTACTTAAGAATTAGGAAATGGGCTGCAAATTATTAAAAAAATAGCAAATGTGCTCTATGTTGTCTGCCACAGATTTGGAGGCTGACTTGTGGGCCTACTAAGTCATGCGTACACAAGGTTTATCAAAAAAGAAACTTAGTCAACAATCATCTACCATCGTCAGACCGTTAGATGTCAATCTAATGGCAATCGCGCTTCTTCAGTCTCTGATCTTCCTGCCCCAGCCGCCCAAACCAGCACCGTCGGAACCGCCTGCTCCCGCCTCCCATGGCCGGCTGTGCTGCCGGGCAGGCCTCACGTCCCCATCATATAATCGCATCCCTGGCTTGTCTATCCCTCTACTCACCCACACCTCCTGTTATTTTCTGGCGATGGCACCCGAACCAGTCAACCCTCATACTCTCCACCACGTGGGCAGCCACTGCCATGTCTTCCCCGGCTCCGTGTCATTCCCTTCGTAGGCCTCGCCGTCGTCCACCGCCCTAGTGCTCTCGATGCGGCGTGGTCAACGTGGTCAACGAACGGCATCCATCGGAAGTGGACTGTACGTGGAGAGGCTGACAGCTGGGTCCACGGCCACACACAAGGAAATGCCTCCTTATTACGTGCAAAATAATGATTCCTCCACCTAACATCTGGGACCCACCAGAAGGGCCTCTGTATTTCGCGAAAAAACATTCCCTCCGCTGACAAGTCGGACCCACCAACTATATCTTCGCATGCAAGGAAGTGCCTCCTTATTGCGCACAAAAAAATGAATACCCCCTGCCATCTGGGACCCACCATAGTGGGAGGCTGACTTGTGGGCCTACTAAGTTGACAGGGACGGAGGGCTTTGTCAACTTAGTCAATATGAATGATTCTAGCTCCAGTGACCGTACGATGTCCGTCCAACGACCTTAGTGCTTCTTCAACCTCTGGTCTTCTTGCTCCAGCCGCCCAAAGCAGTGCCGGTCAGGCCTCCTGCTCCTGCCTCCCGTGGCCGGCTGTGCTGCCGCTGAGGCCTCACCGCCCCATACTACTACAACCACTGGCCAGGACATCCCTCCACTCACTCAGACCCCTGTTATTCTGCGGCGACGGCAGCCTCACAGCGCAGCCGAACCAGTGAACCCTCGAACTCCTCTCTGCGTGGGCATCCATTGCCGCGTCTTCCCCGGCTCCGCGTCGTCCCCTTCCTAGGCCTCGCCGTCGTCCACCGCCTTGGTGCTCTCGGCGCAGCGTGGTCAATGTGGTCAGCGAACGACTTCCATCGAAAGAGTACTGTAAGTGGAGAGGCTAACAGCTGGGTCCATCGCCACAACCTAGTTTTTTTGTGATTTGCCAAGTAAGTCGCTTTGTCAGGCCTGTTGGGCTGCAAATCTTTCAAGACGAGGAGAGCTTCATTTGGCTGGCCGAGAAAATGGCCTATCAGTAATGAGAAATGGGTTGTACATTTTTAAAACACATCAAACTGGCAATTAGTTTCAAATTTCTTTTTTTTTCATTTCGAGATTTTAAATTGCATTGATTTTTATGTGTGGATAATTTGTTGGATTTTATACAGATATACATTTATTTTTAAAATCAGTTTGAATGTGACTCGAAATTTCAGGATTAAAAACAGTTCGGACCGCACCAAAATATGCAAAATTTTGTATAATTTTTTAACAGTAGCCACAATATGGCTTGTAATGCTAACAAAAAGAATATGGGCTCCAAAAAAACCTTAAGAATTAGCAAATGGGATGGAAATTATTAGAAATAATGGAAGAGGGGCTGTATGATGTTTTCGGCAGATTTGAGGCTTTCCTAAAAAAGGTTGATGCACAAGTAGTGACTGTTGGATGTCCATCCAATGACCGTCGTGCTTCTTAAATCTCTGCTCTTCCTGCTCCAGCCACTCAAACAAGCGCCGGCGGGGATGCCTGCTCCCTCCTCCCCGCGGCCGGCCGTGCTGCCGCGCAGGCCTCACCGCCCCATTGTACTCCCATCGCTGGCCTAGCCATCCGTCTACTCACCCACTCCCGATGTTATTCTCCGGCGGCGACATGTGAACCAGTAAACCCTCGTGCAGTCGTACTCCCCTCCGCGTGGGAAATAGTTGTCGAGTCTTCCCTGCCTCCGTGTCGTTCCCTTCCTAGGCCTCGCCATCGTCCACCGCCCTGGTGCTCTCGGCGCGGCCTGATCAACGTGGTGAATGACCGACATGCATCTGAAGTGGACTGTACGTGGAGAGGCTGACAGCTGGGTCCGCAGCCGCACGCAAGGAAATGCCTCCTTATTACGCGCAAAATAATGATTCCTCCACCTGACATCTGGGACCCACCGAAAGGGCCTCTGTATTTCGTGAAAAAAACATTACCGCCACTGACAGCTTGGACCCACCAGCTATATCTTCGCATGCAAGGAAGTGCCTCCTTATTACACACAAAAAATGAATACTCCCCCTGCTAGCTGGGACCCAGTATAGTTGCAGGCTGACTTGTGGGCCTACTAAGTTGACGGGGACGAGGAGCTTTGTCAACTTAGTCAATATGCATGATTCTAGCTCCAGTGACCGTATGATGTCCATCCAATGGCCGTACTGCTTCTTCAACCTCTGGTTTTCTTGCTCCAGCTGCCCAAACCAGCGCCGGTCGTGCCTCGCGCTCCTGCCTCCCATGGCCGGCTGCGATGTGGCGGAGGCCTCACCGCCCCCTACTACTCCCACCGCTGGCCAGGCCATCCCTCTACTCACCCACACCCCCTGTTATTCTGCGGCGACGGTAGCCTCACACCGCAGCGAAACAATGAACTCTCATACTCCTCTACGCGTGGGCATCCACTTCCGCGTCTTCGCGGCTCCGCGTTGTCCCCTTCCTAGGCCTCGCCGTCGTCCACCGCCCTGGTGCTCTCGGCGCGACGTGGTCAACATGGTCAAGGAACGGCTTCCATCGGACGTGGACTGTACGTGGAGAGGCTGGCAGCTGGGTCCACGGCCGCAGCAAGGAAGTGCCTCCTTATTATGCGCAAAATAATTATCCCTCCACCTGACAGCGGGGACCCACCGGACGGGCCACCATATTTCGCGAAAAAACATTTCCCCCTAACTGTTGGGACCCACCAGCTACATCTTCGCACACAAGGAAGTGCGTCTGGGCAAAAAAATGATTCGTCACCCTGACTGCTGGGACCCACCAGCTACATCTTTGCACGCAAGGAAGTGCCTCACAGTCGAGACCCACCTGGTCGAAGCGTACGTAGTGTTGTCATTCTGGTCGCGAATGTGTACGTACATACTGGTCGATGTAGAGGCGCGCACGTGTCGTAGTAGAGGTGGGCACGTAGCATGTACACGTACATACAACGATCTGTGTGCAAGAAAGAAAATACGGCCACGTACGTACATATGGGCAGGGTCTCAAACGCCTACTCGCGCATATGTACGGCTAGGGCTCGTGTACATGGCTGGGTCGGAACGGAGAAACAGGGTCGTCGTCGTGTTCATGGGGAGCCAACCGACTGGGTCGAAATGGAATGCGTCGTCGTGTTCATCGGGTGGGCTTGGACGGAACATCTGATAGAAACGAGGCCTAGCGTATCGCAGAACGGAGGAAACGGCCTTGTGTTCGACCGGCCACATTCGAAACGGGATCCTATTCATCAGGAGGGGTCTGGCGTACCACAAAACGGAGGAAGAGGACCTCCTACGGTCGAAACGAGGGTCCTGATGATCAGGAGGGGTGTGGCGTACCGCAAAATGGAGGAAACAGACTTGTGTTGGAGTGCTACGGTCGAAACGGGGGTCCTTTTCATCGGGAGGGGTGTGGCGTACCGCAAAACGGGACTCCACGAGATACTGTTCATCTCCACCATCGACCCCCTCCAGCCTCCACGGGCTACTGTTCATCCACCGTCGACCTCCTCCAGCCTCCACCTCCGACTGTTCATCCACGGGCTCCTGTTCATCCAGCCTCCACCGCGCGCTACTCCACCGGCTATTGTTCAACTAGCCCTTTCCACGGGCTCCTGTTCAACCACTCCTCCACGGGCTACTGTTCATCCAGCCCTCCACCATCTACTGTTCATCCTGCCCTCCATGGGGTGGTCCTGTTCATCCAGCCCTCCATGGGGTCCTGTTCATCCAGCCCCAACCGGCTCGATCGATCGGGGTCCTGTTCATCCAGCCCCAACCGGCTCGATCGATCGGGGTCTTGTTCATCCAGAGGCAACACCATGGGGTCCTGTTCATCCACCCCACCGGGAACTGTTCATCCAAACCCCCAGCAACACTCACTGTTCATCCAGAGGCAACACCACGGGGTCCTGTTCATCCACCCCACCGGGAACTGTTCATCCAAACTCCCCCAACAACACTCACTGTTCATCCAGAGGCAGCATCGATCGGCTTCAGTTAGCAGTAGTAGCGAAGGAATCGCTCGATCGGGTTCAGTTAACACCCATCGATCGATCGCTCGGGTTCAGTAACGCGTAGCCTGCAGTGCAATCGCTCGGCTTCAGTTAGAGCCCAAGGCCTCGCTCGGGTTCAGTTAGAGCCCAACGCCTCACACCACGCGCGCGCGTGTACGAGAGAGACGCGCATCGCTCGACCCCGACCACCCACCGTAATCGAGAACACCCTGATATTTTCCTCGCCCTCACTTCTACCATGGTTTTTCCATCATGGACGGCCCAAAGAATGTCATGCAACTACGTCTCCGGCCCGCCCAGGACGAAAAGCCCATTTTCTGTCATGATTTTTTGTCATAGAAGTAGGACCCCACCACATCTATGATGATATTGTGTTTTGTCACAATTATTGTCATAGAAGTGTCATAAGTATGACATAATTTTTTTTCGTTCGGCCCAAAATGTCACGGATGTGTCTTTTTTTGTAGTGGTAACACAAGCAAGAACCCTTTCTTTGACTGATCCATTTTGAACTTCTACAAAACTTTATCAAGGTATGTGCTTTGTCAAAAGTCCAATTAAGTGTCTTGATCTATCTCTATAGATCTTGATGCCTAATATATAAGCAGCTTCACGGATGTAAAGGAAGCAACGAGGAAGCCACGAGGCAGGGGGCGCGCCCACCCCCTTGGGCGCGCCCTCCACCCTCGTGGACCCCTCGTGGCTCCCTTGACGTACTTCTTCCACCTATATATCTCCATATACCCTAAAACGATCAGAGAGCACGATAAATCGGGAGTTCCGCCGCCAAAAGCCTGTGTAGCCACCGAAAGCCAATCTAGACCCATTTTGGCACCCTGCCGGAGGGGGAATCCCTCTCCGGTGGCCATCTTCATCATCCCGATGTTCTCCATGACGAGGAGGTAGTAGTTCTCCCTTGGGACTGAGGGTATGTACGAGTAGCTATGTGTTTGATCTCTCTCTCTCTCTCTCTCTCTCTCGTGTTCTTGAGGTGATACAATCTTGATTACTATAGACTGTTCTGTTTTTGACATATTCTGTTTTCGATGTGTTGTTTGCTTATTTTGATGAATGTATGAGTAGTATCGGAGGGTATGAACCATAGATAAGTTGTAATACAATAGGTTTAACACCAATACAAATAAAGAATGAGTTCATTACAGTACCTTGAAGTGGTGTTTTGTTTTCTTTCACTAACGGAGCTTACGAGTTTTCTGTTAAGTTTTGTGTTGTGAAGTTTTCAAGTTTTGGGTAAAGATTCGATGGACTATGGAATAAGGAGTGGCAAGAGCCTAAGCTTGGGGATGCCCAAGGCACCCCAAGGTAATATTAAAGGACAACCAAGAGCCTAAGCTTGGGGATGCCCCGGAAGGCATCCCCTCTTTTGTCTTCGTTCATCTGTAACTTTACTTGGAGCTATATTTTTATTCGCCACATGATATGTGTTTTGCTTGGAGCGTCATTTTATTTTATTTTGTTTTGCTTGTTGTTTGAATAAAATATCAAGATCTGAAATTCTTAAATGTTAGAGAGTCTTCACATAGTTGCATAATTATTCAACTACTCATTGATCTTCACTTATATCTTTTGGAATAGTTTGTCATTTGCTCTAGTGCTTCACTTATATCTTTTAGAGCATGGTGGTGGTTTTATTTTATAGAAATAGATGAACTCTCATGCTTCACTTATATTATTTTGAGAGTCTTTAGAACGGCATGGTAGTTTTCTTTGGTTGTGAATCTAGTCCTAATATGATAGGCATCCAAGATGGGTATAATAAAAACTTTCATATAAGTGCATTGAATACTAAGAGAAGTTTGATACTTGATGATTGTTTTGAGATATGGAGGTAATAATATCAAAGTCATGCTAGTTGAGTAGTTGTGAATTTGAGAAATGCTTGTGTTGAAGTTTGCAAGTCTCGTAGCATGCACATATGGTAAACGTTGTGTAACAAATTTGAAACATGAGGTGTTATTTGATTGTCTTCCTTATGAGTGGCGGTCGGGGACGAGCGATGGTCTTTTCCTACCAATCTATCCCCCTAGGAGCATGCACGTAGTGCTTTGGTCTTTGATGACTTGTAGATTTTTGCAATAAGTATGTGAGTTCTTTATGACTAATGTTGAGTCCATGGATTATACGCACTCTCACCCTTCCATCATTGCTAGCCTCTTCGGTACCGTGCATTGCCCTTTCTCACATTGAGAGTTGGTGCAAACTTCGCCGGTGCATCCAAAACCCGTGATATGATACGCTCTGTGACACATAAACCTCCTTATATCTTCCTCAAAACAGCCACCATACCTACCTATTATGGCATTTCCATATCCATTCCGAGATATATTGCCATGCAACTTTCCACCGTTCCGTTTATTATGACACGCATCATCATTGTCATATTGCTTAGCATGATCATGTAGTTGACATAGTATTTGTGGCAAAGCCACCATTCATAATTATTTCATACATGTCACTCTTGGTTCATTGCATATCCCGGTACACCGCAGGAGGCATTCATATAGAGTCATACTTTGTTCTAGTATCAAGTTGTAATCATTGAGTTGTAAATAAATAGAAGTGTGATGATCATCATTTTCTAGAGCATTGTCCCAAGTGAGGAATAAAAAAAGAGAAAGGCTATAAAAAGGGGAGAATGCCCAAAAA
This sequence comes from Triticum dicoccoides, assembly GCF_002162155.2. Classification (NCBI taxonomy): domain Eukaryota; kingdom Viridiplantae; phylum Streptophyta; class Magnoliopsida; order Poales; family Poaceae; genus Triticum; species Triticum dicoccoides. The sequence continues at coordinate 250,041,655 of NC_041392.1, read as the reverse complement.
AAGAAGAAGAGAAAGGTCATAAAAAAGAGAAGGCCCAAAAAAAGGAGAGAGAAAAAGAGAGAAGGGACAATGCTACTATCCTTTGCCACACTTGTGCTTCAAAGTAGCACCATAATCCTCATGATAGAGAGTCTCTTGTTTTGTCACTTTCATATACTAGTGGGAATTTTTCATTATAGAACTTGGCTTGTATATTCCAACAATGGGCCTCCTCAAGTGCCCTAGGTCTTTGTGAGCAAGCAAGTTGGATGCACACCCACTTAGTTTCTTTTGTTGAGCTTTCATACATTTATAGCTCTAGTGCATCTGTTGCATGGAAATCCCTACTCCTTGCATTAACATCAATCGATGGGCATCTCCATAGCTCATTGATTAGCCTCGTTGATGTGAGACTTTCTCCTTTTTGTCTTCTCCACATAACCCCCATCATCATATTCTATTCCACCCATAGTGCTATGTCCATGGCTCGCGCTCATGTATTGCGTGAAGGTTTATGAGTTTGAGATAACTAAGTATGAAACAATTGCTTGGCTTGTCATCGGGGTTGTGCATGATGAGAGCATTCTTGTGTGACAAAAATGGAGCATGACCAAACTATATGATTTTGTAGGGATGAACTTTCTTTGGCCATGTTATTTTGAGAAGACTTGATTTCTTACTTAGTATGCTTGAAGTATTATTATTTTTATGCCAATATTAAACTTTTGTCTTGAATCTTATGGATCTGAATATTCTTGCTACAATAAAGAGAAATACATGATGAATATGTTAGGTAGCATTCCACATCAAAAATTTTGTTTTTATCATTTACCTACTCGAGGACGAGCAGTAATTAAGCTTGGGGATACTGATGTGTCTCCAACGTATCTATAATTTTTGATTGTTCCATGCTATTATATTATCAACCTTGGATGTTTTATATGCATTTATATGCTATTTTATATGATTTTTGGGACTAACCTATTAACCTAGAGCCCAGTGCCAGTTTCTGTTTTTCCTTGTTTTAGAGTATCGTAGAAAAGGAAAATCAAACAGAGTCCAATTGACCTGAAACTTCACGGAACTTATTGTTTGGAAGGAAAGCAACCTGGGAGACTTGGAGTCCATGTAAGGGAAGCAACGAGGAAGCCACGAGGCAGGGGGGGCGTGCCCACCTGCTCTCTGATCGTTTTAGGGTATATGGAGATATATAGGCGGAAGAAGTACGTCAGGGGAGCCACGAGGGGCCCACGAGGGTGGAGGGAGCGCCCACCCCCTAAAACTATCTCCATATACCCTAAAACAATTAGAGAGCATGATAGATTGGGAGTTCCGCCGCTAGAATCCTGTGTAGCCACCGAAAGCCAATCTAGAACCATTCCGGCACCCTGTCGGAGGGGGAATCCCTCTCCGGTGGCCATCTTCATCATCCCGGTGTTATCCATGACGAGGAGGTAGTAGTTCTCCCTCAGGGCTGAGGGTATGTACGAGTAGCTATGTGTTTGATCTCTCTCTCTCTCTCTCGTGTTCTTGAGGTGATACGATCTTGATGTATCACGAGCTTTGCTATTATATTTGGATCCTATGATGTTTCTTCCCCCCTCTACTCTCTTGTAATGGATTGAGTTTCCCCTTTGAAGTTATCTTATCGGATTGAGTCTTTAAAGATTTGAGAACACTTGATGTAGGTCTTGTCGTGCGTATCTGTGGTGACAATGGGATATCACGTGATTCACTTGATGTATGTCTTGGTGTCCAAATTGCGGGTTCCGCCCATGAACCTATGCATAGGGGTTGGCACACGTTTTCGTCGTGATTCTCCGGTAGAAACTTTGGGGCACTCTTTGAGGTTCTATGTGTTGGTTGAATAGATGAATCTGAGATTGTGTGATGCATATCGTATAATCATACCCACGGATACTTGAGGTGACATTGGAGTATCTAGGTGACATTAGGGTTTTGGTTGATTTGTGTCTTAAGGTGTTATTCTAGTACGAATTCTAGGGCTGTTTGTGACACTTATAGGAATAGCCCAACGGATTGATTGGAAAGAATAACTTTGAGGTGGTTTCGTACCCTATCATAATCTCTTCGTTTGTTCTCCGCTATTAGTGACTTTGGAGTGACTCTTTTTTGCATGTTGAGGGATAGTTATGTGATCCAATTATTTTATTATTGTTGAGGGAACTTGCACTAGCGAAAGTATGAACCCTAGGCCTTATTTCCTAGCATTGCAATACCGTTTACGCTCACTTTTACCATTAGTTACCTTACTATTTTTATAATTTCATATTACAGAAACCTTTATCTACCATCCATATTGCACTTGTATCACCATCTCTTTGCCGAACTAGTGCACCTATACAATTTACCATTGTGTTGGGTGTGTTGGGGACACAAGAGACTCTTTGTTATTTGGTTGCAGGGTTGCTTGAGAGAGACCATCTTCATCCTACGCCTCATACAGATTGATAAACCTTAGGTCATCCACTTGAGGGAAAATTTCTACTATCCTACAAACCTCTGCACTTGGAGGCCCAACAACGTCCACAAGAAGATGGTTGTGTAGTAGACATCAGCTTTCAATGGTGAACATCACTATGTTGATCATATCTACTATATGATTCACGTTTGACCTTTCGGTCTCAGTGTTCCGAGGCCATATCTGCATATGCTAGGCTCGTCAAGTTTAACTCGAGTATTCTGCACATGCAAAACTGGCTTGCACCCGTTGTATGTGAACATAGAGCTTATCACACCCGATCATCACATGGTGTCTCGGCACGACGAACTGTAGCAACGGTGCATACGCAGGGAGAACACTTATACCTTGAAATTTCAGTGAGGGATCATCTTATAATGCTACCGCCGTACTAAGCAAAATAAGATGCATAAAGGATAAATATCACATGCAATCAAAATAAGTGATATGATATGGCCATCACCATCTTGTGCCTTTGATATCCATCTCCCAAGCACCGTCATGATCACCATAGTCACCGGCTTGACACCTTGATCTCGATCGTAGCATCATTGTCATCTCGCCAACTATTGCTTCTATGGCTATCACTATCGTTTAGTGATAAAGTAAAGAAATTACATGGCCATTGCATTTCATACAATAAAAGCGACAACCATAAGGCTCCTGCCAGTTGCCGATAACTTCTACAAAACATGGCCATTTCATACAACAATTTATATCTCATCACGTTTGACCATGTCACATCACAATATGCCCTGCAAAAACAAGTTAGACGTCCTCTACTTTGTTGTTGCAAGTTTTACGTGGCTGCTACGGGCTTCTAGCAAGAACCGTTCTTACCTACGCATCAAAACCACAACGATTTTTCGTCAAGTGTGCTGTTTTAACCTTCAACAAGGACCAGACACAGTCGAACTCGATTCAACTAAAGTAGGAGAAATAGACACCCGCCAGCCACCTGTGTGTGAAGCACGTATGTAGAACCAGTCTCATGAACGCGGACATGTAATGTCGGTCTGGGTGCTTCATCCAACAATACCGCTGAATCAAAGTAAGATGTTGCTGGTAAGCAGATTGACTATTATCGCCCACAATTCTTTGTGTTCTACTCGTGCATATAACATCTACACATAGACCTGGCTCGGATGCCACTGTTGGGGGAACGCAGTATTTAAAAAAAATACCTATGATCACGCAAGATCTATCTAGGAGATGCATAGCTATGAGCGGGGAGAGTGTGTCCACGTACCTTCATAGACCGAAAGTGGAAGCGTTTAGTAACGTGTTGATGTAGCCGAACGTCTTCGCGATCCAACCGATCCCAACACCGAACGTACAACACCTCCGTGTTCAACACACATTCAGCACGATGACGTTCCTCGAGCTCTTGATCTAGTTGAGGACGAGGGAGAGTTTCGCCAGCACAACGGCATGGTGATGATGATGATGACATTACCGGCGCAGGGCTTCACCTAAGCACTACGACGATATGACTCAGGTGTGTAACTATGGAGGGGGGCACCACACATGGCTAAGAGAAGACTTGGTGTGCCTTTGGGGTGCCCTCCTCCCACGTATATAAAGGAGGGGAGGAGAGGAGGTCGGCCATAGGGGGCGCGCGCCATAGGGGAGTCCAACTAGGATTCCCAATCCTAGTTGGAGTCCCCTTCCTTTCCAAGAGAGGGAGAGAGAGGGAAGAGGAAGAGGGGAGAAGGAAAGAGGGGGCGCCGCCCCCTCCATAGTTCAATTCGGACTGACCATGGGGGGAGGCCTCCCTTATGGCCCTCCTCTCCTTTCCACTAAGGCCCATGAAGGCCCACAAACTTCTGGGGGGGGGGGTGTTCCGGTAACCCCCGGTACTCTGAAACTCATCCGAAACAACCCGAACCATTCCGATGTCCGAATGTAACCTTCCAATATATGAATTACCTCTCGACCATTTCGAGACTCCTCGTCATGACCATGATCTCATCCCGGACTCCGAACAAACTTCGGTCATCAAATCACATAACTCATAATACAAATCATCATCGAACGTTAAGCATGCGGACCCTACGGGTTCGAGAACTATGCAGACATGACCGAGACACATCTCTGGTCAATAACCAATAGTAGAACCTAGATGCTCATACTGGCTCCTACATATTCTACGAAGATCTTTATCGGTCAAACTGCATAACAACATATGTTGTTCCCTTTGTCATCGGTATGTTATTTGCCCGAGATTCGATCGTCGGTATCATCATACCTAGTTCAATCTCGTTATTGGCAAGTCTCTTTACTTGTTCCGTAATGCATCATCCCATGACTAACTCATTAGTCACATTGCTTGCAAGGCTCATAAAGATGTGCACTACCGAGAGGGCCTAGAGATACCTCTTCGATATACGGAGTGAAAAATCCTAATCTCGATCTATGCCAACTCAACAAATACCGTCGGAGACACCTGTAGAGCATCTTTATAATCACCCAGTTACGTTGTCACGTTTGATAGCACACAAGGTGTTCCTCCGGTATTCCGGAGTTGCATAATCTCATAGTTAGAGGAACATGTATAAGTCATGAAGAAAGCAATAGCAATAAAACTAAACGATCATAATGCTAAGCTAATAGATGGGTCTTGTCCATCACATCATTCTCTAATGATGTGATCCCGTTCATCAAATGACAACACATGTCTATGGTTAGGAAATTTAACCAGCTTTGATTAACTAGCTAGTCAAGTAGAGGCATACTAGGGACACTCAGTTTTGTCTATGTATTAACACATGTACTAAGTTTCCGGTTAATACAATTCTAGCATGAATAATAAACATTTATCATGATATAAGGAAATATAAATAACAACTTTATTATTGCCTCTAGGGCATATTTCCTTCAGACTGTACGTAGCCAAGAACTCGTGTGAAATCCCTTCTTCGTCAAGAAAGGTATCCACATTTGCATTCTTGAACTCCGTTCCATTGTCGCTACGAACCTTCTTGATCTTCGCTTCAAATTGATTTTGGGCCTTACTAGCGAAGTTCTTGAAGATCTTTTGGACCTGCGATTTATCATCAAGAAAGAACACCCACATAAATTGTCGTGGAATTGTCACATCAGATGTCCTAGTGTGAGGACTTAGTCATGAGGCCAACGCATCTATGTGATAGCTTGAGAGGGGTTGATCGGAATCGAGAGATGCAACACAAGACAAGGGTTTAGAGAGCTTCGGGCCCTGGAAAACATCATCCGGTAACAACCCTACATGATGTTTGTGGCTAGGTCTCATTATGCTCATGAGGAAGTCGTCGCATAGGTTGGCTCCCCTTTCGTTGTGTCTAGTCTTAGAGATTATTTCTTACTTGTCCCTCTTGGGGTGCCCTGCCCCTCCTTATATACGTTGAAGGGGCGGGTTACATGTAGAGTCCAACTCAGACTTAAGACTTAACTATTCTGACTTCTCTTCACAGGCTTCTTAACCTTTTGGGCTTATTAACCCCAGGCGACTCTGTCACAGTCTGACTTAAACCTCTGGCCTAAACAATTTGTCAGCTTAAACATCTGGCTTAAACAATCTGCCGGCTTAAACATCTGGCTTAAACAATCTGCCAGCTGAAGCATCTGTCAGCTTAAACATCTGGCTTAAACATCTGTCTTAAACATCTGCCGGCTTAAGCATCTACCGGCTTAAGCATCTGGCTTAAACATCTGTCTTAAACATCTGTTGGCTTAAGCATATGCTGGCTTAAACATCTGGCTTAAACATCTGGCTTAAACATCTATCTTAAACATCTGCCAGCTTAAGCATTTGCTGGCTTAAACATCTGGCTTAAACATCTGTCTTAAACATCTGCCGGCTTAAGCATCTGGCTTAAACAATCTGCCAGCTTAAGCATTTGCAGGTCACCAATGAAACACCAAGTCCCAGCCGGGTCATATCTCCGATCGGGTCATACCGCGGGGTATATCCCCGACATTAGCCCCTAGTTTAATTTGGATTTATCTATGTTAAACTGATCCTGTAAACAAAACACAAGAACAAATTTAACAGGTTATGCTCCAGGTTAAATATTCTTGTAAGCCGACACTTGATCATCCTTAACTCCTTGATATTTCCTTCTTCTAGAAAATCTGGGTCAATAAGCCAACTTCATAATCAATTTGCTGACGTTGGTTTATCCCAGAGAAAAATTGTGAAGAATAATTCATTTGACTCAGCTCCCAATGCTTAAAAATATTGGTCATGAAATACTCATCTGACCTTCAACTAGCTTAAAGATGAAAAATCTTGCCAGGTTATAAATAGATGATGCTGTGTCATAATTGTTGCCAATCGTCGGGTCAAAACTGAGAATTTTGAAGATTTCTCTCCCTCATACCCATATTACCTATAGCCCCAATGTCTTGAGCAGAACAAAGTGATGACTTAAGACTTGCTTCAACATAAATATTACCACTTTGAAGAAATCCATGTTGTTCATCTCAATCACTAATCAGAACTGAGTATTCCTCATATGTAGCCCCCAAGTGCTGGGTTGTCATGCTTGCAGCAACCTGGGACTTTGAAATTGCCTTATGCTCATAGAAACTTCAACCAGTGTAGCCCCCAAGGGTCGGGTCATTATGCAGTAATGAGAAGAGACTTTGTAAATATGATCATGTAGACTTGAATTGTTGACAGGAGCAATTGGTAGCCCCCAAGGGTCGGCTCATTACGATGTGATGAGTCGGGTCTTCAATAAAGTGAACAAAAAATGACTTTGCATTAGCCCCCAAGTGCCATGGTGCATGCTGGCAGTGACATGGGACTTTCATATTTGATGTAATCTCAACTTGAATAATGTAGCCCCCAAGTGTCGGGTCGTAAGCCTGCAGCGACTTGGGAGTATTCCTTCCATTGTAAAATAAATTATATCCATTGCGCTGAAGCGACTTTGAAAACCTCAATCATAATATTGGTTATTGATAACCATAATAAAAATCCAGCCCTGTTGGCTATTAAAGATTTGAATAATATAATCCGGTATGAAATCCTCAATCATTCAATATCATCATGAAAATCCAGCCAAGTTGAGCTATTATCATATACTGGCGACTTAAAGTCTGCATCCTGGCGGGTTGTATAAACCCAAAGCATGCTTCCAATGTGAGCCGTAAACAGGGAAGCTGGGCCTGACTTATAAAAAACCGAAAAGCAGCAAAAAACTCAAATATGAATAAGAAATCAAAAGAAATTTAGGGCTTTTGTAGTCTGTCAAAGTAAAGTGTCATCTTAACTGAAACTAGCCAGAGCCACTGGATTGTTTGTGCTACCGTGATCCTGAGTCACAGTGTGCCCAATCGACATTTGAACCCTAGATAAGTCTGGTCTTGCTCAAAGACTTATGTGGAGTACGCGGGGCCGGAGCAACAGTATCATGGGCTGATTTATCCAAGTCTCAAGGAAGGCGGCTTATGAAGCCTGGATCCATCTGACTCTGTAAACCGTACTCTAGCATGACAAGCCGCCGTTTGAACCTTAATCGAGCTCAGATCTTGGTCGAATACGCCGTAAAGACTGATCGTTAAGAGTTCGGTGGGTCAATCAGGATGACCTGATGGAGTTGAAGTAGCTGGTGTTACAGGTAGGACGACCCGGTCAGAGTTTGTTCTCTTCGGTCGAATATGCCTATGTTTGAACAAACCTGGTCAAAAGGGTAGTAATGCTATGTTCTCTTCAGTCGAATACGCCTATGTTTGAATAGGAAGCCCCCAAGTGACATACTTACAAACGTGACGTTGAGCCGGTCAAGAGGGTACCAACAGCTATGTTCTCTTTGGTGAATACACCTATGTTTGAATAGGAAGCCCCCAAGTGACCATATAACCCTTTGGCCTTGCGCTGATCACGTGGGTACTGATAGCTATGCTCAATGAGCAGGAAGCCCCTAGGTGATCATATAAGTTTTGGCATTGCGCCGATCAAGAGGGTACTGACAGCTATGCTCAATGAGCAGGAAGCACCCAAATGATCATATAAGTTTTGGCATTGCGCCGATCAAGAGGGTACCGACAGCTATGCTCGATGAGCAGGAAGCCCCCAAATGACCATAATAAGATAAGTCATAAGGCATGATACCCATGTTTGAATCGCCGCATCATGGCAGCAAGTTCTCTTTGGCAACCTTTAATTTTTCTGAGAACTCGAACTTGCGAGAGGTTAATCCTTTTTGAACTGGAATTTTAAACCGGATTTGAGAGCTTTAGAGCTTTGTGGGAGACAGATTTCCCTTGAACCGGATTTTGAAACGGAATCCTTCTTTTTAAGACGGTAATTTTCTGACGGCCTTTAAATTTTCACCAATACGGCGGTAGCCTCCGGGGCCGGGTTATCTCCCCTCCAATGACCCGGGGTCTTGAATCTCACAATATTTGCTAAGTCATGTCATCGTAGCCCCCGTGTCTTAAGAATACTCGAGGAGTTGGCTTGAAACTCTCCATGCTTGACCATGATATGACCAGTGGATTGCTGGAATATGTTGAATCTCGGTAGGTTATAATTGACACTGTCCATTGACCCGTCTAGTGTAGGCAAGGTGGCGAGCTGATGATCTTCGCACCACTCACTGTATATCATTAGCGTTGATAACGCGATGTAAATCCATGAAAGCTGGAGGTTTGACTGTGGCGGGTTGTAAATGACCCCGTATGATTTGCGTCAATAATTCCGCCAGTGGTTCATCTCAGCTGATTGTTGAAGACAAGCCGCAGTGGTGGTGATTTGTGTGCTGTATCCATTGAATCATCCATAGCGGACGGGCGAGTCAGCACGGTGTATGTATGCCAGTGCGGACGGGTGAGTCGACTGCATGTTGATGCACACCGGATTGTGAGGACGGCGGCTTGCACACGTTCATATGACACGGACGAACGCTAGTGCAGAATCATACTGGCACACTCCGTAACCATAATATAATACCACCTTTTATAATGGATAATTATCCTGCATGTCAAAATAAACCAAAGTAATTGTTCTTTTGACCAAAACAATATGTGCCAATACAAAAATAAACTTAGATAGATATCACCTGATGTTCATGACCAATAGATGATCTGTACGTGGAATTTTTGCTCGTAGTAATAGTAACACTCCATACTTCTTTTTGGACTGATGCAGTACTTGTAGTAGTACTTTAAACAGGAGTACTAACTAGTCTTTTCTCTTTGCACGACATTCCCTCTGTTCCTTTGTTTGGTTCGACCCGCTACTGTTGTAGGCCTATGGCGTGTGCACACGCAGCTCGTTAGCAGCGTCTTCAGGCTGTATCCTTGGCACTTGTAGTCGTACGATGGAGACCCGACGACGACTCTAAGGAAGGCCTCGGCGACTCAACCGCGATGCGGTTAAACGACTCAACGGTGCCCCGGCGAACCCGTGGTTTGAAGGACTCCGACGGACGACTTGGCGAAAAGGCGGCTCAGCATGGTGGAGAGGCAGCTGACAGGGCTGACTTTGGAGCGAGGGGCGGTTCGGTGTCAAGAGGCGGCTCGCAACATAGGTGGAACAAGGTCTACCGCGGTGAGGGTGGCTCACGGGAGCACGAAGCGCGGCGGCTTAGAGGCCAGGGCGCAGGTCAATCGCGGCAAAAGACCAGTTCAAGGTACTGTCAAGCCCTCGCCGAGTTCTCCTCCAAGTTGCAGCCTCCCCCTGGACTTTCTTCTTGTGCATCAAACCCCGTGTCAAACTAGCAGCCAGATCTTCAGCTTCTGAACAACTCAAATACTTTTTTGATGTTGAATGAATTAGAGATTCCAACTGGCTTTTGGCGATTTTATAGATCAAGACTTGACATGCCGGAGAAATGATGGTGTTCGGCGACTTAAAAGTGAGCCGGCGATGTAATGGTTTGAGGTCCGGCTACCCAGGGCACGAACGACGAGGTTGCTCAGCCGGGGTGACTTGAAACAGACCCGGCTTGCGGCAGGGTTATTTTGGCTTAAGGCGGAACCAGGGCGAGAGCCATGGCGGAAGCGGTGTGAGGCCGAGACAGCGGACAAGCGCCAAGCCACAAAGGAGGTGGCGACTTAGCACGAGGTCCATGTGGGTACGGCATGATGCAGTTGCAGCAACGGCTCGACATAGTTGAGATTGGTGGCTCAGCAATAGCACCCCGAGGCAGCGGCTTGCCGGAAACCGGCGGCTTGGAGTAGAGGCGGGCCACAATAGATGTAGCAGTAGAAGGCAAGCAGCGGCTCGAACAGGGACCAAGACGAAGACTTGAAAGCAGCAGCGAGTAGAACCATGACGACGGGGCGGTTTGACGTGCGGCGAGGTTGCGGGCGGTTCGACAGCTGTCTGGAGGGCACGGCGGTGGCTCAGAGGAGGTAAAGCAGGAGCAAAGGTGAGGGCGGCTTAGTATGACGCAGAGGTGGCGATTTGAGGCGTGTTGTTGACCTGGCGGCTCATCATGGAACAAGGCGAGTGGCCGGCTGTCTTGGTGCGGCAAGGCAGAGCGGGTCCGTGGCTCGGACAGCAGGGGGTTGATCGTGCGGCGGTAGTTGCAGCGAAGGGCCGGCCCAAGGTACAGCGAGGGAGATTCATAGACAACTCACGGCGGCAGATGACTCGCCGGCCATAGCGAGGTCGCTAGAGATGATGGTGGTTTGGCGCATCAGTGGCTAAGGCGGCATGATTGAAAACCAAGCAAAGAAGCGGTTGATCTGAAGCAGTGGCAAGGGCTATCTTAGGCGGTTCAAGGCCAGGACGCGGCGCGGCGTCGGCGGCTCAGCTGTGAACGCAGGCGGATCAAGGCCAAAAACAAAGCGCAACAACGACAACTTGTGGAAGGCGGCTTGAAGCAACGGAGGACCGCGTCAGGTCAACGGGGCGGCTGACCAAGCTGGCAGATCAGCCGTAGTGGAACGAGGCGAGTGCCGCAAAGCGGCGAATCAGCGAGGTAGAGCGGAGCTCGAGGAGGCGTTGGTGAGGCGGAGGTGTCTTGGGGCTGGCCACAATAGAAGCGACGGCTAGGTCAGCTCGTGGTGGTGGAGGTGACCCGGCGAGGCGGCTCCGTCAAGGCCAGCGGAAGCAGCGCCGACGGACACCGGACCGTAGATGTGTAATCCGCCAGACGGTTCAACTGAGGAGTGACGGGCCCAGCGGCGAGGCGGAGTCAGCCCACAGGTGCGGCGAGTCTGGGTCGTTGTCATCTTCTGTTTCCGATTCGTAGGAATCTTTTAGAAAATTCTCATCTGAATCTTTGGCGTAGTCTTCTTTCCTTCTTTTCCTTTTGCTGTTTCGGCGATTTTGGTAATTCTCATGGAGAGACGGCGTGGCTCCGGCGGTTCACCAAACAAAACCTTCAGGATCTTTTCTGATAATCTTGCCAACCGACCGGATGAACTCCAATAAAGAAATTTTGATTTTGATCAAAGCTGACGTAGGTCCTTCCAAAACCAACATTTTTTCCAGAATTTTTGTGAACTTCTCGAAACCCTAGTTAAGATCCCTCCAAGAACTCCACACCACCGTGCGCAGGCCCCACGGTGGGCGCCAACTGTCGTGGAATTGTCACGTCAGATGTCCTATTGTGGGGACTTAGTCGTGAGGCCAACACATCTATGTGATAGTTTGAGAGGGTTTGATCGGAATCGAGACATGCAACACAAGACAAGGGTTTAGACAGCTTTGGGCCCCGGGAAACATCATCCGGTAACAACCCTACATGTTGTTTGTGGCTAGGTCTCATTATGCTCATGAGGAAGTCGCCGCATAGGCCGGCTCCCCATTCGTTGTGTCTAGTCTTAGAGATTATTTCTTACTTGTCCCTCTTGAGGTGCCCTGCCCCTCCTTATATAAGTTGAAGGGGCGGGTTACATGTAGAGTCCAAATCAGACTTAAGACTTAACTATTCTGACTTCTCTTCATGGGCTTCTCTCCATGGACTTCTTAACGTTTTGGGCTTATTAACCCCAGGCGACTCTGTCACAGTCTGACTTAAACCTCTGGCTTAAACAATCTGCCGGCTTAAACAATCTGTCGGCTTAAGCATCTGCCGGCTTAAACATCTGGCTTAGACAATCTGCCGGCTTAAGCATCTGTCGGCTTAAACATATGGCTTAAACATCTGTCTTAAACATCTGCCGGCTTAAGCATTTGCTGGCTTAAACATCTGGCTTAAACATCTGTCTTCAACATTTGCCGGATTAAGCATCTGCTAGCTTAAACATCTGGCTTAAACATCTGTCTTAAACATCTATCGGCTTAAGCATCTGCTGGCTTAAACATCTGGCTTAAACATCTGACTTAAACATCTGCCGGCTTAAGCATCTGTCTTAAACAATCTGCCGTCTCAAGCATCTGACGGGTCACCAATGAAACATCAAGTCCTAGCCGGGTCATATCTTCGGCCGGGTCATACCGCGGGGTATATCCCCGACATAAATCTTGAAAAATCATCGACTATGACTAGACCAAATGAGTTTCCACCGAGACTTCTATAGGCGTTCGGGCCAAAGAGATCCATACGAAGTAGCTCGAGCGGTCTTCTCGTGGTCATGATGTTCTTCGCGGGGTGGCGTCCTCCAACTTGTTTTCCTTCTTGACAAGCAATACACAATCTATCCTTGTCAAATATAACATCTTGCACTCCAAGGATATGGTCACCTTTAATAAGCTTATCAAGATTTCGCATGCCCACATGACCTAACCTTCTATGCCACAACCAACCTTTAGAGGATTTAGCAATTAAGCACGTTCTAGGTTGAGCCTTTTTAGTGAAATCAATAATGTATAGATCACCTCTACGTATACCGGTAAAGACCATATTATGGTCATCTCTTTGAAACACTTGGCAATCTACTTCAGTAAATAGGACATTGAAGCCAAAGTCAACTAGTCTAGATACGAAAAGTAAATTATAGCCAAGAGATTCAACGAGCATAACATTTTGTATGGAGCTATCATGTGAGATGGCCACCTTACCAAGGCCAACCACCTTACCCTTTGAGTTATCACCAAAAGTGACATACTTTCAAGGGCTGTCATTTTCAACAAGCTCACAAAACATATCCTTGTCTCTGGTCATGTGATCGGTACATCCACTATCAAGAACCCATTCCTTTCCTCCAGCCATCTAGCTGCGAAGATTGGCCATAAGACCAAAATGTCGCAAAGACTCATCGAGATCAAAGTCACTATCATCATCCTCATCATAGTATCCATGTTCAACATCATCTTGTGATTGATCAATTCCTAGAGAGAGGGATTCATTAGATAAGTGATCATCACAATGTTCATCTTTATGAATTCTAAGGACTTTGGAAACGATGTTGCTAATGATTCCAACATCTCCATTGGCACGCATAAGGTCACGAAGCTCAAATAGACAATCACCAAACTTAGGATCTCTAGGATTCATCTTAATTAAAGCAATTGATTTATGAAGAATCACATCTAGATTTTGCAAAGAATAGTTTGGAAATCATTCCTCAAGAAATATCCATATGGTGTAAGAACAATCAAGAGTAGGCAAGCAACCAAACAAATTTCTAGGCAAACCTCTAGTAATAAGACTGACAGTTCTAAGGTTGTGGATCATGTCAATGGACTCATCGGGGGTAGGATGCAAAGGATCAACAAGGGGAGCACAAGGGCTAGTAATGTACTTGTTCAAGCGATATTCATTGAAAATCTCAAGCATCTCTTTTTTCAATCATGAAAGAACTCTCCATCAAGTATAGGCACTCTATGTCTAAGACTCCCCAACATAGACTCATCCATCTTCCTCCAATGGTGATTAAACCAAAGCAATGGAGACCAATGCTCTAATACCAATTGAAAGGATCGAGAAGAGGTGTCTAGGGGGGTGATTAGACCATCAACAAAGAAAAATAGCAGCTTTTAATTTCTTGAAGTTAAGGTGGAGTTTTAGGACAAGTTTAAACATTCACAATACATTTCAAGTAAGCATGGCAAGAGTATATGAGCAGCGAAAAGTAAGGCATGCAAGATGCAAGAAAGTAAAGGGATGGGATTGGAGTGTGCAAACACAATTGGAGACACAAAGATTTTTGGCGTGGTTCCGATAGGTGGTGCTATATCGTACATCCACGTTGATGGATACTTCAACCAACGAAGGGTAACGGTTGCGCGAGTCGACAAAGGGTCCATGAAGAAGCAACCTTGTCTATTCCACCATGGCCATCGCCCACGAAGGACTTGCCTCACTTGGGTAGATCTTCATGAAGTAGGCGATCTCCTTGCCCTTACAAACTCCTTGGTTCAACTCCACAATCTGGACGGAGGCTCCCAAGTGACACCTAACCAATCTAGGAGACACCACTCTCCAAAAGGTAATAGATGGTGTGTTGATGATGAACTCCTTGCTCTTGTGCTTCAAATGATAGTACCCCCAACACTCAACTCTCTCTCATAGATTTGGATTTGGTGGAAAGATGATTTGAGTGGAAAGCAACTTGGGGAAGGCTAGAGATCAAGATTCTTGTAGTTGGATTGGAATGTCTTGGTCTCAACACATGAGTAGGTGGTTCTCTCTCAAAAAATGAGTAATGGAAGTGTCGGCATGTTCTGATGGCTTTGTCCATGAATGGAGGATGGGTGGAGGGGTATATATAGCCTCCACACAAAATCTAGCCGTTACACACAATTCACCAAACTCAGTGGGACTGAATCGAGAAACTCGGTCAGACCGATCTGGTTCAAAATGTGAACATTAGAGTTTTCGATGGGACCGATATGATCAACTCGGTGGGACTGATGTGCTAGGGTTAGGGTAAAACCTCAACTCGGTTCGATCGATTACACAAACTCGTTGAGATCGATTTTGGTAATAAGCAAAACAGAGAGTTGGTCAAGCAAACTCAGTGGGACCGATTGCATATCTCGGTGGGGCCGAGTTTGACTTTAGGTTTGGGACATATCTGGAAATGAGAAAGTGGTTGAGGGCTTTGGAGCATATCACTAAGCACTTTGAGAAAGCAAGCCATTAAGCAACACCTCACCCCCCTTTTAATAGTATTGGCTTTCCTATGGACTCAATGTGATCTTGGATCACCAAAATGAAAATGTAGAGTCCTGAACATTTGCCAATCCTTGTCCTTAGCTTCTTGAAGGGGCTCCACATCCTCTTGTCCATGCCACGCCTTTTTGAACTTTCTGAAATATACTAGATAAAAGTATTAGTCCAACAAGAGATATGTTGACATTAATTACCAAAATCACCTAGTGAGCACTTGTGCTTCTAGTCTCCAACAAGTTCTATAGCTGCAAGATGGAGGAGAACAGTTTTGTCAGTGAACACATACTCAGAATGTCTGGATATCATAGTCACTTAACTCAGCTAGGAGTTAATCTTCCAGATGATAGTGTTATTGATAGAGTTCTCCAATCACTGCCACCAAGCTACAAAGGCCTCGTGATGAACTATAATATGCAAGGGATGGAGAAGACAATTCTCGAGCTCTTCGCAATGCTCAAAGCTGTGGAGGTAGAAATCAAGAAGGAGCATCAAGTGTTGATGGTTAACAAGACCACTAGTTTCAAGAAAAAGGCAAGGGAAAGGAGGGGAACTTCAAGAAGAATGGCAAGCAAGTTGCCACTCCTGGGAACAAGCCCAAAGCTGGACCCAAGCCTGAAACTGAGTGCTTCTACTACAAAGGGACTGGTCACTGGAAGCGGAACTGCCCCAAGTATTTAGCAGATAAGAAGGATGGCAAAGTGAACAAAGGTATATTAGATATACATGTTATTGATGTGTACCTTACTAATGCTCATAGTAGCGCCTCGGTATTTGATACTGGTTCAATTGCTCATATTTGTAACTCGAAGCAGGAGCTACAGATTAAACGAACATTGGCTAAGGACGAGGTGACGATGCGTGTCGGGAATGGTTCTAAGGTCAATGTGATTATCGTTGGCACGCTACCTCTACATCTACCTTCGGGATTAGTTGTATACCTAAATAGTTGTTATTTGGTGCCAGCGTTGAGCATGAACACTATATCTAGATCTTGTTTAGTGCGAGACGATTATTCATTTAAATTAGAGAATAATGGTTCTTCTATTTATATGAGTAATATCTTTTATGGTCATGCACCCTTGAATAGTGGTCTATTTTTGTTGAATCTCGATTGTGTTGATACACATATTCATAATATTGATGCCAAAAGATGCAAAGTTGATAATGATAATGCAACATATTTGTGGCACTGCCATTTAGGTCATATTCGTGTAAAGCGCATGAAAAAATTCCAAACAGATGGACTTTTGGAATCACTTGATTATGAATCATTCGTTACTTGCGAATCATGCCTCATGGGCAAGATGACTAAAACTCTGTTCTCTGGAACAATGGAGCGAGCCAATGACTTATTGGAAATAATACATACCGATGTATGCGGTCCGATGAGTGTTGAGGCAGGCGACGGGTATCGTTATTTTCTGACCTTCATAGATGATTTGAGCAGATATGGGTATATCTACTTAATGAAACACAAGTTTGAAACATTTGAAAAGTTCAAATAATTTCAGAGTGAAGTGGAGAATCATCGAAACAAGAAAATAAAGTTTCTACGATCTGACCGCGGAGGTGAATATTTGACTTATGAGTTTGACCTTCATTTAAAACAATGTGGAATAGTTTCACAACTCACGCCACCGGGAACACCACAGCGTAATGGTGTGTCCGAACGTCGTAACCGTACTTTATTAGATATGGTGCGATCTATGATGTCTCTTACCGATTTACCACTATAATTTTGGGGTTATGCATTAGAGACAGCTGCATTCACATTCAATAGGGCACTGTCTAAATCCGTTGAGACGACACCATATGAACTGTGGTTTGGCAAGAAACCTAAACTATCAGTTCTTAAAGTTTGGGGTTGCAACACTTATGTTAAAAGGCTTTAGTCTGATAAGCTCGAACCCAAATCGGAGAAGTACGTCTTCATAGGATACCCTAAGGAAACAATTGGGTACACCTTCTACCACAGATCCGAAGGCAAGATCTTTGTTGCCAAGAATGGAACATTTCTAGAGAAGGTGTTTCTCTCGAAAGAAGTGAGTGGGAGGAAAGTAGAACTTGATGAGGTAATTGTACCTTCTCTCAAATTGGAAAGTAGCTCATCACAGAAAACCGTTCCCGTGATACCTACACCAACTAGAGAGGAAGCTAATGATGATGATCATGAAAATTCAGATCAAGTTACTACTGAACTTCGTAGGTCAACTAGAGCACGGTCCGCACAAGAGTGGTACAGTAATCCTGTTCTGGAAGTCATGTTACTAGACCATGGCGAACCTACAAACTATGAAGAAGCTATGATGAGCCCAAATTCCGATAAATGGCTTGAGGCCATGAAATCTGAGATAGGATCCATGTATGAGAACAAAGTGTGGACTTTGGTGGACTTGCCCGATGATCGGCGAGCCATAGAGAATAAATGGATCTTCAAGAAGAAGACTGATGCTGATGGTAATGTTATTGGCTACAAAGCTCGACTTGTCGCAAAAGGTTTTCAACAAGTTCAAGGAGTTGACTACGATGAGACTTTCTCACCCATAGCGATGCTTAAGTCTGTCCAAATCATGTCAGCAATTGCCGCATTTTATGATTATGGAACCTGGCAAATGGACATCAAAACTACATTTTATGTATATGATGCAACCAGAAGTTTTTGTTGATCCTAAAGGTTCTAACAAAGTGTGCAAGCTCCAACGATCCATCTATGGACTGGTGCAAGCATCTCGGAGTTAGAATGTACGCTTTGATGAGGTGATCAAAGCATATGGTTTTATACAGACTTTCGGAGAAGCCGGTATTTACAAGTGAGTGGGAGCTCTGTAGCATTTCTAATATTTTATGTGGATGTCATATTGTTGATTGGAAATGATGTAGAATTTCTGGATAGCATAAAAGGATACTTGAATAAGAGTTTTTCGATGAAAGACCTCAGTGCTTATATATTGGGCATCAAGATCTATAGAGATAGATCAAGACGCTTAATAGGACTTTCACAAAGCACATACCTTGATAAAGTTTTGAAGAAGTTTAAAATGGATCAGTCAAAGAAAGGGTTCTTGCCTGTGTTACAAGGTGTGAAGTTGAGTTAGACTCGATGCTCGACCACTGTAGAAGATAGAGAGAAAATGAAAGTCATTCCCTATGCCTCAGCCATAGGTTCTATCATGTATGATATGTTGTGTACCACACCTGATGTGTGCCTTGCTATAAGTTTGACAGGGAGGTACCAAAGTAATCCAGGAGTGGATCACTGGACAACGGTCAAGAACATCCTGAAGTACCTGAAAAGGACTAAGGATATGTTTCTCATTTATGGAGGTGACCAAGAGCTCACCGTAAATGGTTACGTCGATGCTAGTTTTGACATAGATCCAGATGACTCTAAGTCACAAATCGGATACGTATTTATATTGAATGGTGGAGCTGTCAGTTGGTGCAGTCCCAAGCAGAGCGTCATGGCGGGATCTACGTGTGAAGTGGAGTACATAGCTGCTTCAGAAGCAGCAAATGAAGGAGTCTGGATGAAGGAGTTCATATCTGACCTAGGTGTAATAGCTAGTGCATCGGGTCCAATGAAAATATTTTGTGACAATACTGGAGCAATTGCCTTAGCGAAGGAATCCAGATTTCACAAAAGAACCAAACACATCAAGAGATGCTTCAACTCCATCCATGATCAAGTCAAGGAAGGAGACATAGAGATTTGCAAAATACATACGAATCTGAATGTAGCATACCCATTGAGTAAGCCTCTTCCACGAGCAAAACATGATCAACACTAAGACTCCATGGGTAGAATCATTACAATGTAATCTAGATTATTGACTTTAGTGCAAGTGGGAGACTGAAGGAAATATGCCCTAGAGGCAATAAGAAAGTTATTATTTTATATTTCCTTATTCATGATAAATGTTTATTATTCATGCTAGAATTGTATTGAGGTTCATAGTGGTCTAATAAAATAAACCCTAACCATGAAGGTTCCTAGTGTTGATACCAGTTGTTGGAGATAATGGAAGGAAGCAACAAAATCGCAACCAATAGAGGAGTCAGCCGGTTATGATGCAGCAATAGGTAGACCACTCAGAGACTGAATACAGCTAACATTAGCAGCAAGTGCACCATCACTAACAGGAATCGTAATGGTCTCAAGCATGGATCCGGGATCGCCCAGCATCGGGTGGAAGGTCGGAGAAGCCAGTCTTCAGTGGTGCTTCCATGGCAGTTGGATAGACACATTGAAATGGAAGCTCTCGAACCTATTCCGAAGTAAGTTTAGGATGAGGTTTCCGATCCGGTTGGTGTTCTGACAGTAGTCCACCAGATCCCTAGTTGCAGTTTTTGTCCTTTTGGATACCACCTATTTTCATATTGAAAAGATTCCAGTACCTTCACCACAAACACAAGGCCTGCTACTCCCTAAGTTGTAAAGTTGCCCATTTGGTAACCAGAGTGAATCTATTAGCAGAGGCTAGAACAACCCATAGTAGTGTAGGGGCTGCTTCAACCAAGAGTACCCGTATCCATTTATTTACCTCCTCTAGAAGGAAACTAGTTAGTTCAAATCGAACTCAAAAGCAATGCGCATTATCTACGCCTTTTTTTGATTCACCAAGACCCGCTAAAGGCTCTTTTTACACAGCTATAGAATCTGAGAATTTTATAGAAAAGCAAGGTTCAAAGCCCATAGAGCGATAGTTCGACATTCCTTCTTCTTTCCAAGCTTTTGGTGGTATCTATACCTTTCGAGACCAAGCCCAGCTACAATTCTTTGCTTATGATAGAGTTCAGTGGCCTTTCTTGGCAGAGGTAATGCATAGAAAACTTACCTGACAGGTGGATATATTGGATTAGACAAGCAGTGGGAGGAGGCAAAGTGTGTGTGAATATGAATGGAGATTGGCGAGAATATTTCTCTACTTTTAGAGGTTTGAGGCAAGGAGATCCTCTTTCTCCTTCACTTTTTCACCTAGTAGAACTACAAAAAAATACTCTTCTGTGATGATACGTGTTGGTCACAGCAGGTCATGTTTTCTATCATGCATGTACATCCATGATGATTTTATGATAGAATCAAGATAGTCATACCTGTGCTGTCATAGAAGTGTTCCATGACATTACCAAAATTATCATCACTGAAGTGCCCACTTCCATGATGATAAATGGCGCGTCATGGAAGTGTTTTCGTCAAGGGTAACCGACACGTGGCATCCACCGTAACGGGTCGCCGTTAAGCTATCGGGTCCGGTTTTGGATCCGATAACCCGTTAACAGCCCAGACCAAGGAGGATTTTCCATGTGTAAAATTCTCCATGGCCGGAGGAAACACGTGTTGGCTCACCGTTGGGATAGATGTCATCCATTCATTGGACACGAGGCGCCTATGATATGTTGACATGTGGCACGGCCCAACAGAGGCCCATTTCAGTGAAAAGGTCGACCCATTTGACTTGGTCAAAAGGTAACGAGCCGGCCCACGAAAATCCTGTTAACGGCGTGTTCGTATATAACCCAATTACAACCCGCTAACTCACGACCCGTTACGGCCTATCGGAATTAAGCCTAGTAGCTTCATCTGAGCCATCCAATATGATTCCAGCCCATTATGACTTTTGGTCCATGTATGGCCCATGATGTCTTTCGGCCCATATGAGGCCCTTTGTAACACTTTTGCCCATTAATGGCCCGTGGTGAATCTGGCCCATAATGAACAGTGTACAACTTTATACCCATTAACGACCCATTATTCCATTGGGCCGTTTCCAACCCGTGTTATCTTTTGGCCTTCTCAGGGCCCATTTATTCTTGGGCTCATTTCCAGCATTCGGTTACTTATGGCCCGTTAACGGCCTTTTCTGCTTGTGGGCCAAATTCAGCCCGTGGTTACAATCGGCCCGTTTGCGGCCCGTTAATCCGTTGGGCCGTTTTCATAGCATCATCAAATACGACCGATTAACAATGGCCCGTTATGGTCGTTCCATGAACGGGCGATTCCAATCTAGCTCGTTTATGACCCATAATGCGGCCTATTATTGGCCCATGTTTGGCCGATCGATCATACGAACCGTAGAAGGCCCATTGATGCTACGACCCGTAGAAGGCCCATTGATTCTATGGCCCGTAGAAGGCCCATTGTTTCTATGGCCCTTAGAAGGCCCATTGTTTCTACAGGACCATCGTAACTACAGTAAATATGTAGCCCATGGTTATTGTGTCCTAGTTTTAAAAAAATAGGTTATTGCGGCCACTAGCGAACCGCGGAAAAAGAACTGCACTGACTACAAGAAAACAAAT
The DNA here is from genome assembly GCF_002162155.2 of Triticum dicoccoides. Classification (NCBI taxonomy): domain Eukaryota; kingdom Viridiplantae; phylum Streptophyta; class Magnoliopsida; order Poales; family Poaceae; genus Triticum; species Triticum dicoccoides. The sequence goes on along the minus strand of NC_041392.1, from coordinate 250,019,893 downwards.
AAACAAGACAACAAGGAAATAAATAAGCAACCAACTTACGCTAGGCTATCACGGCTATTACACATATTACATCCACTCGGCATCAAAGTTCACCACCAATGCAAATATAGGGAACAAAGCAGCATATCATATACACTGGTTGTCAAAGTTGGCGACCAGTGCAAATAAAAGCCGCAGCAAAACAAGTCCAGAAATGAAACCACTTCAGAAGATCTCAAGAAACAATATCCTGAGTATCCATAATGCTGGCAAGATGCTTAGCAAGCTTATTAACTCTCTCTTGTTTGGCGCTTAAATCTTCCAGCGCTTGTTGTTGCACCAGAAAGTATGCATCTGAGTTCTGCAGGGACTTCCTCAGCCCTTCAGCTTCCTGTCGCAGCACATCTGATCGATGTCTTTCAACTTGAAGTTGAGACTCAAGAAGATGAACTGATTCAGGCAGCGAGTTCGAAGAGCTTGTGCCAGCAGTAGTGGCCAGTAACTCGAACACTACATCAAGATAGGACTTTTGGGTTCTCTCATCGTCGTCAAGATAGTTTTTATCAACTTTCTTGGAGACCAACAGGGATGTCTCACTATCTTAAACCTTATATGCATTACTTCCTTTACCATTGCATAACGGGGTACTGTTCTCCAATATTTTGTCCACATTCTAAAAGAGAAACAAGCAGACACATCACAGGTTTACCATGTTGTATATGAAACTCATTTTGGTAAATCAGTTCAGTAGTAAAGTGGACAGGATAACATCATGAAACAAACATCTAGCTATGTACCATGGTCACTTTATGGTCTATATCATTCTAGTATTTGTTGCCAAATCAAGATAGAGACACAGTTCAAATAATATTTCTTCAAGACAAAGCAGAATAGATAGAATATAAGTGTGGGAAACTACAGAGCAATAACAACACTTATAATGTGCATGACATGAGAACATAACTGTTTATTCAATTGAAACTGAAATCAACATAGAGCAAGTTACAACAGCAAACGAGCTAAAGAAACAGGTTTAAAACATACCTGTTGCGCCATTGGAGTTTCAATTCCATCCTTCAAATTTGAAAATAGTTGGTATGAGTAAATATCGTGATGTAAGAGCAAAGGAGTATGAACCATAGCTACAGAACCTGACCTGAGAACAATTCTTCTTCTGCTTTAAGCGTTGAGTTGGGATTCTGAGTGGTGGTCCTCGTGCTTTGGGCACTGCAGTTCCCTTACTAACTGCTCGTGTTTGGGTGCTCTATGGTGGAGACAGTGATGTGTCAACTGGAACTGGGTTACTATCTGTTGGGTTGGGGTTAGAAGGGGTGTAGCTGGTTCTCTGTCCAACTGGGCAGGGGTACAATCTGTGAGAGTCTAGGTTATGTGTGGTTAGGGGCGGAGCCCAATGGGCCAACCCTGTGGCACAAGGTACAGGGTCCAAGAAATTTTTTAGTGCTACCTAACAGTCATTTGGCCCAAGGCAACAGGGTGGCCCAGCAAATGTGCCACAGGTCCAATGAAACCTTATCTAAAAAAACCAGGTCCGATGAAACCAGCCCGTGCGGCCGCAGGAGGCTCGTGGCTTCGCTTCCAACATCCCACTACCCACGTAAATGCTCGATCCCTTCACATGCACCGGCACACGCGATTAGAGTTAGATGAATCAACCCATCCCCATTCTCCTAATCTCCTGTAAGTCTGACAAACTCGTGATCCATCTTCCCAATCCCATATTTTTTTCCACTTAAAAAAGAGATCTCGATCCGTCTCCTCATCTCCTTTACTCTGTCCCAAGCAAGCGAGGCGAGCAAATCGACGCACAACCGCGGCTGTCGATCGATCGAATCGATCCATTCCTGATGGGTGGGCGGCAACCGGTAGGCCGCAGGCTGCTGATCAACTATTGATGGTGCAGGCTGCAGCGCCGACGTGACCACACCTCCCTCACGAGTCATGGCCACGGCGCACGCTGGAATTTCTCTTCCCCTCTGTTAGCTAATTAGTAGTATGTTTTTGAATTTTTTTAGATTATAGTCATTACTTGATTCGAATTCTGCTCGGTATCCTTTTTTGTGTTATTTTTTACATACACCTTTACATGTTGCAACAATTGTATGTATTAAATTGGGGCTAGAAAGTAAACCTTATATTGAAATATAAATAAATGTATGTGTTTTGGCAAAACATGGGGCATCAGCTATTGTTTTAAGTTGTAATTAGGTATGCTTCATTGGCTTAACAATTCTGATTTCTCATTTGTAATTTTAATTGTGTAGATAATATGGACAAGTTTCTTCTCAAAAGAAAGGCACCATCACATTCGCAATTAGGTATCCATGACATCCTTTTCAAGTAATTTTGTCGCACTATATTAAGCAGTTTGACTATTGCCCTTTGTTTTTATAAATTGACATCTACTCCCTCTGTCTGGAAATACTTGTCATAGAAATGGATACAAATGGTTGTATCTAGAACTAAAATACATCTAGATACATCCATTTCTCGAACAAGTATTTCTGTATGGAGGGAGTATTATATTTGGCAATTCATGTTACAAGTTGTGAAACACATCTTTATTAGTGCATTGTTACTTGAATTTTTACGTCATGGTTAAGTAGTGCATCAGGATAACATTAGCTCCAGATCCACCCCTGCATGTGGTGAGGCTAGTTCTTGGGCAAGTACAACCGTGGTTCTATCTACATCAACTGGTAGCACTATCTTTTCCGAAGACTGTGTTGTTACTCCCTTAGATACTGCCATCACCCTCTCCAATTCAAATGGCTGATAAACAAGAAAAGTAATTGAACGTACATACATTGTATGATAGACAGGTGCAATGAATAGTGGGGAATAAAAGAGGGCATGAAATAATTCACATTTATGTTGTCTAACCAAACAGGATAGTATGACACAATTTCACATATATGATGGCTAACTAAACATGATAGCATGGCACAATTTCACATATATGATGGCTAACAAAAAAAGATGGAAAGACATAGTTCAAAATATGATGACTATGTAAACAGGATGACATGATATAACTATATAATGTGTTTATTAAATAGGTTGGCATGCCATAATTCACATACATGCCACCTACGGAAACATGATAGCATGATATAATTCACAGATAGAATGACATAATTCAAAATATGATGACTGTAAACACTAAACATGATGAGATGATATAACTATATGATGTCTTTATTAAATGGTTTGGCATGCCATAATTCATATAGATGCCGTGTATGTAAACATGATGTCATGATATAATTCAAATATATGATTTATATAGTAAGCAAGTAAGCAGATGGCAATCACATATCTGATGTAAAAACTAAGCAATGCAAGACAACATGCATGAAATGAGTAATATAACCCTGCCAAGTTTGAGCATAGACCTCAGGGGGAAAATAGGACTGATCATCAGTCTCTGAATCCTCCTCTGAGGAGCTCTCTGTAACCAGCAAGATGTCTGCTTCAGCAGGTAGCATTGTCTGCTATGAATACCTTGTTTTCACTCCAGATACCTCCATCACCGCTTCGAATGGCCGATGCACAGGAAGAGTAGTTGAATATACAAACGTTGTCGACAAATGGAACATATAATACAAAAAGGATAACATGATATAATTCACATACATGATGATTGGCTAAACAGCATGGCATTGCATAATTCACATATATAATGCCCTGCAACAAGATAGCATTGCATAATTCACATATATAATGTCTTGCAACAAGATGGCATTGCATAATTCACATATGTGGTAATTAGACACTAAACATATGGCATTCACACAAAGCATGTCTAAACTAATCAAATGACATAGCAATGTGCTACCTCTTGAGCACTGCGTTGGTTTTCCCTTGAAGAGGAAAGGGTGATGCATAAAGCAGCGTAAGTATTTCCCTCAGTTTTTGAGAACCAAGGTATCAATCCAATAGGAGACCACGCGCGAGTCACCTCGTACCTACACAAACAAATAAGAACCTCGCAACCAACGCGATAAAGGGGTTGTCAATCCCTTCACGACCACTTGCAAGAGTGAGATCTGATAGAGATGATAATAATAAGATAAGTATTTTTGGTGTTTCTATGATATAGATTGAAAGTAAAGATTGCAAAATAAATGGTAATGGAAATAATGGTAGATTAATATGATGGAAGATAGACCCGGGGGCCATAGGTTTCACTAGTGGCTTCTCTCAAGATAGCATAAGTATTATGGTGGGTGAACAAATTATTGTCGAGCAATTGATAGAAAAGCGAATAATTATGAGAATATCTAGGCATGATCATGTATATAGGCATCACGTCTGAGACAAGTAGACCAAAATGATTCTGCATCTACTACTATTACTCCACACATCGACCGCTATCCAGCATGCATCTAGAGTATTAAGTTCATAAGAACAGAGTAACGCCTTAAGCAAGATGACATGATGTAGAGGGATAAAATCATGCAATATGATATAAACCCCATATTTTTGTCCTTGATGGCAACAATACAATATGTGTCGTTTCCCTTTCTGTCACTGGGATCGAGCACCGCAAGATTGAACCCAAAGCTAAGCACTTCTCCCATTGCAAGAAAGATCAATCTAGTAGGCCAAACCAAACTGATAATTTGAAGAGACTTGCAAAGATAAACCAATCATACATAAAAGAATTCAGAGAAGATTCAAATATTGTTCATAGATAAACTTGATCATAAACCCACAATTCATCAGATCTCGACAAACACACCGCAAAAGAAGAGTTGCATCGAATAGATCTCTAAGAGAACCAAGGAGAACTTTGTATTGAGATCCAAAGAGAGATAAGAGGCCATCTAGCTACTAGCTTTGGACCCGTAGGTATGAAGTAAACTACTCACACATCATTGGAGAGGCCATGGAGTTGATGTAGAGGCCCTTCGTGATCAATGCCCCCTCCGGCGGAGCTCCGGAAAAGGCCCCAAGATGGGATCTCTTGGGTACAGAAGGTTGCGGCAGTTGAAATAGGGTTTCGTGGTGCTCCTTGATGTTTGCGGGGTATATGGATATATATAGGAGGAAGAAGTAGGTCGGTGGAGCAACGAGGGACCCACGAGGGGGGAGGGTGCGCCCCCTACCTCGTGGCCGCCTCGTTGATTGCTTGACGTCCACTCCAAGTCCCCTGGATCACGTTTGTTCCAAAAATCACGTTCCCGAAGGTTTCATTCCGTTTGGACTTCGTTTGATATTCCTTTTCTATGAAACACTGAAATAGGCAAAAAACAGCAATTTGGGTTGGGCCTCCGGTTAGCAGGTTAGTCCCAAGAATAATACTCCCTCCATTCCTAAATATAGGGTGTATAGTTTGTAGCACGGAAATTAAAGAATGCATGTGAAGGGAAAATTTCACAAGTTTTGGGCGAGATTACACCTGGCTAATTGACATGAGAAAATAGAGGAGGATCTTGCATGATACAAGGAAACGTAATCAAATCCCTAAAAAAATATCCAAACGAGTGGTGCAACGTAATACACCTTATATTTTGGATTTTTTCTCAAAAGTCTATACACCTTATATCAAGGAACGGAGGGAGCATAAAAGTGTAAAATAAAGCCCATTAACATCCAAAACATATAATATAATAGCATGGAACAATCAAAAATTATATATACGTTGGAGACATATCAAGCATCCCCAAGCTTAATTCCTGCTTGTCCTCGAGTAGGTAAATGATAAAAACAAATTTTTTGATGTGGAATGCTTCCTAACATATTTCTCAATGTAATTTTATTTATTGTGGCATGAATGTTCAGATCCGAAAGATTCAGGATAAAAGTTTAACATTGACATAAAAATAATAATACTTCAAGCATACTAACTAAAGCAATCATGTCTTCTCAAAATAACATGGCCAAAGAAAGTTCATCCCTACAAAATCATATAGTTTGGTCATGCTCCATTTTCGTCACACAAGAATGCTCTCATCATGCACAACCCCGATGACAAGCCAAGTAATTGTTTCATACTTTAGTAATCTCAAACTTTGTTCAACTTTCACGCAATACATGAGCGTGAGCCATGGATATAGCACTATGGGTGGAATAGTATATAATGAAGGGGGTTATGTGGAGAAGACAAAAAAGGAGAAAGTCTCACATCGATGCGGCTAATCAATGGGCTAGGGAGATGCCCATCAATTGATGTCAATGTAAGGAGTAGGGATTGCCATGCAACAGATGCACTAGAGCTATAAATGTATGAAAGCTCAACACAAGAAACTAAGTGGGTGTGCATCCAACTTGCTTGCTCACGAAGACCTAGGGCACTTGAGGAGGCCCATTGTTGGAATATACAAGCCGAGTTCTATAATGAAAAGTTCCCACTAGTATATGAAAATGACAAAACAAGAGACTCTCTATAATAAAAGTCATGGTGCTACTTTGAAGCACAAGTGTGGAAAAAGGATAGTAGAATTGCCCTTTTTGGGCTTTTTTCTTTTTTGGCCTTTCTCTTTTTTATTTATTTGGGACAATGCTCTATTCATGATGATCATCACACTTCCATTTATTTACAACTCAACGATTACAACTCGATACTAGAACAATATATGACTCTGTATGAATGCCTCCGGCGATGTACCGGGATGTGCAATGACTCATGAGTGACATGTATGAAAAAATTATGAAAGGTGGCTTTGCCACAAATACGATGTCAACTACATGATCATGCAAGGCAATATGACAATGATGATGCGTGTCATAATAAACGGAACGGTGGAAAGTTGCATGGCAATATATCTCGGAATGGCTATGGAAACGCCATAATAGGTAGGTATGGCGGCTGTTTTGAGGAAGATATAAGGAGGTTTATGTGTGATAGAGCGTATCGTATCACGGGGTTTGGATGCACCGGCGAAGTTTGCACCAACTCTCAAGGTGAGAAAGGGCAATGCACAGTACCGAAGAGGCTAGCAATGATGGAAGGGTGAGAGTGCATATAATCCATGGACTCAACATTAGTCATAAAGAACTCACATACTTATTGCAAAAATCTACAAGTCATCAAAAACCAAGTATTACGTGCATGCTCCTAGGGGGATAGATTGGTAGGAAAAGACCATCGCTCGTTCCCGACCGCCACTCATAAGGAAGACAATCAAATAACACCTCATGTTTCAAATTTGTTACACAACGTTTACCATACGTGCATGCTACAGGACTTGCAACCTTCAACACAAGTATTTCTCAAATTCACAACTACTCAACTAGCACAACTTTTATATCACTATCTCCATATCTCAAAACAATCATCAAGTATCAAACTTCTCTTAGTATTCAATGCACTTATATGAAAGTTTTTATTATGCATACAAGCAAATTGCCATGTTGTTCTAAAGGACTCTCAAAATAATATAAGTGAAGCATGAGGGATCAATTATTTATATAAAATAAAACCACCACCGTGCTCTAAAAGATATAAGTGAAGCACTAAATAAAAAACTATATAGCTCAAAAGATATAAGTGAAGCACATAGAATAAAAACTATATAGCTCAAAAGATATAAGTGAATCACATAGAGTATTCTAATAAATTCCAATTCATGTGTGTCTCTATCAAAAGGTGTGTACAGGAAGGATGATTGTGGTAAACTAAAAATAAAAGACTCAAATCATACAAGATGCTCCAAGAAAACACATATCATGTGGCGAATAAAAATATAGCTCCAAGTCAAGTTACCGATGAACGAAGACGAAAGAGGGGATGCCTTCCCGGGCATCCCCAAGCTTAGGCTTTTTGGTGTCCTTGTATTTTACCTTGGAGTGCCATGGGCATCCCCAAGCTTAGGCTCTTGCCACTCCTTGTTCCATAGTCCATCAAATCTTTACCCAAAACTTGAAAACTTCACAACACAAAACTTAAAAGAAAATCTTCGTCAGCTCCGTTAGTAAAAGAAAACAAACCACCACTTCAAGGTACTGTAATGAACTCATTATTTTTTATATTTGTGTTAAACCTACTGTATTCCAACTTCTCTATGGTTTATAAAATCTTTTACTAGCTATAGATTCATCAAAATAAGCAAACAACACACGAAAAACAGAATCTGTCAAAAACAGAACAGTTTGTAGTAATCTGTAGGTTTAGAATACTTCTAGAACCCCAAAAATTCTAAAATAAATTTCTGGACGTGAGGAATTTATCTATTAATCATCTTAAAAAATAATTAACCAAATAGAACTCTCCAGTAAAAATGGCAGAAATTCTCGTGAGCGCTAAAGTTTCTGTTTTTTACAGCAAGACCAAAAAGACTTTCCCCAAGTCCTCCCAACGGTTCTACTTGGCACGAACACTAATTAAACACAAAAAAACACAACCAAAACAGAGGCTAGATGAATTATTTATTACTAAACAGGAGCAAAAAGCAAGGAACAAAAATTAAATTGGGTTGCCCCCCAACAAGCGCTATCGTTTAACGCCCGTAGCTAGGCATAAAAGCGAAGATAGATCTAGGTATTGCCATGATAATGATAAGATAAATCGCGAAAAGATCATCTCATACTCCCTACGTTCAGCAGCAAGCTTCCTTTGTGTCAAGCAAAAATAATCAAAAGGGCTAAATTTAATGGGACAAAAGTCGCCAAGATCAAGCTCGGGAGGTATTGGTTCCTCCTTTGGCCCCTCATATTGCACAATCAATTCATCATTATAAGCATTCTTTTGGCAAAAAGTCATGAGCCTTTGTTCAAGGGAAAAACCTAGCCCATTGTTTTGGATGGCAAAGCTATCATTAAGTTTAGATATCCTATTTACAAGAGCATCGGTATGAACCTTTTTTCTAAGGTTTTCATTAAAAGCAACATGATCTAAAGATCGTAAACGCATAATGTCTTCTTGATAGAAAAGGATTGCTTCTATGGGAGGACGGCCAACATCCACCCTATAATGCGCAAAAATTTCATTGGCTTCTTTTATTATAAATATGAACTCATGAGCTAAAAAGATGGTTGCTGCTCGCTTAACAGAAGAATGCTCAATATTAGAAAGTTCTAGGAAAATCCTTTGTATGGAAGGATGCATATGTAAAAATTGTCTTTCGAGTTCAACTATGAGAAAAGATATAGCATCTGCGAGATTCCTAGTTTTATGAAGGATAGATCCACTCATGGTGGGCAAAGCACCGGCACAAGTGAAGAAATCTTGAATAACTCCCTTCCCAATAATATTACCGCTACCAATACGAAACTTTTTAGTGTGCACAATAATACGATTTTCAAGAGGATCATCAGTAGCATCAAAGTTTTCCATATTATTATCCATACCAATGATAACCTCCCCAGTTTCAGACATGATGGCAACAGATTGCAAAAAGAACAAGCACACAGAAGGCAGGAAGGAAAAATAGGCGAACGGAAAAGAGGGCGAATAAAACGGCAAGGGTGAAGTGGGGGAGAGGAAACGAGAGGCAAATGGCAAATAATGTAATGCGAAGGATAAGAGTTTTGATGGATACTTGGTATGTCTTGACTTGTCATAGATCTCCCTGACAACGACGCCAGAAATCCTTCTTGCTACATCTTGAGCACTGCGTTGGTTTTCCCTTAAAGAGGAAAGGGTGATGCAGTAAAGCAGCGTAAGTATTTCCCTGAGTTTTTGAGAACCAAGGTATCAATCCATTAGGAGACCACGCGCAAGTCACCTTGTACCTACACAAACAAATAAGAACCTCGCAACCAACGCGATAAAGGAGTTTTCAATCCCTTCACAACCACTTGCAAGAGTGAGATCTAATAGAGATGATAATAATAAGATAAGTATTTTTGGTATTTTTATGATATAGATTGAAAGTAAAGATTGCAAAATAAACGGTAATGGAAATAATGGTAGATTAATATGATGGAAGATAGACCCGGGGGGCATATATTTCACTAGTGGCTTCTCTCAAGATAGCATAAGTACTACGGTGGGTGAACAAATTACTGTCGAGCAATTGATAGAAAAGCGGATAGTTATGAGAATATCTAGGCATGATCATGTATATAGGCATCACGTCCGAGACAAGTAGACCGAAATGATTCTGCATCTACTACTATTACTCCACACATCGACCGCTATCCAGCATGCATCTAGAGTATTAAGTTCATAAGAACAGAGTAATGCCTTAAGCAAGATGACATGATGTAGAGGGATAAACTCATGTAATATGATATAAACCCCATCTTTTTATCCTCGGTGGCGACAATACAATACGTGTCATTTCCCTTTCTGTCACTGGGATCGAGCACCACAAGATTGAACCCAAAGCTGAGCACTTCTCCCATTGCAAGAAAGATCAATCTAGTAGGCCAAAACAAACTGATATTTTTAAGGGACTTGCAAATATAAACCAATCATACATAAAAGAATTCAGAAAAGATTCAAATATTGTTCATAGACAAACTTGATCATAAACCCACAATTCATCGGATCTCGACAAACACACCGCAAAAGAAGAGTTACATCGAATAGATCTCCAAGAGAATTGAGGAGAACTTTGTATTGAGATCCAAAGAGAGAGAATAAGCCATCTAGCTACTAGCTATGGACCCGTAGGTCTGAAGTAAACTACTCACACATCATCGGAGAGGCCATGGAGTTGATGTAGAGGCCCAACGTGATCAATGCCCCCTCCGGCGGAGCTCCGGAAAAGGCCCCAAGATGGGATCTCTTGGGTACAGAAGGTTGCGGCGGTGGAAATAGGGTTTCATGGTGCTCCTGGATGTTTGCGGGGTATATGGATATATATAGGAGGAACAAGTAGGTCGGTGGAGCAACAAGGGGCCCACGAGGGGGGAGGGCACGCCCGGGGGGGGGGGTGTCGGTGTCAAACCCGGCGGATCTCGGGTAGGGGGTCCCGAACTGTGCGTCTAGGCGGATGGTAACAGGAGACAAGGGACACAATGTTTTACCCAGGTTTGAGCCCTCTTGATGGAGGTAAAACCCTACGTCCTGCTCGATTAATATTGATGATATGGGTAGTACAAGAGTTGATCTAGCACGAGATCGTAGAGGCTAAACCCTAGAAGCTAGCCTATGGTATGATTGTATGTATATATTGTATCTCTATCGACTAGCCTGGCCTCGGTTTATATAATGCATCGGAGGCCTAGGATAACAAGAGTCCTAGCTGAATACGCCGGTGGGGAGAAGTCCTTGTCTTGATCGCCAAGTCTTGTGGAATCTTCCTTGTATGCGGTAGCCGTCCGAACTGGCCCATGAGTATATGGCCACGGGTGTCCTCGGCCCAATCTAATAGATTGGGAGACGACGTGGTGAGTACCCCCTAGTCCAGGACACCGTCAGTAGTCCCCTGAACCGGTCTTCAAGTTAGGGACGCTCCTTGATTCTTCCGAACTGTTCTTCATCTTCGGTTGCCGGTCTTGAAAACTGGTTCAACAAATCTTCTTTATCTTTGATCTTGAGGATCGCCGAAATGCATTCGACGAGTTTACACGTCGGGTATCCGAGGAGCCCCTTTAAGTTTCCGGCCTTTATCAATGCCTTGTTTATTTTTATGCCACACCTCGGGTTTGAAGTTGTTCCCGGGAGGCAGGGTCGTCTTGCGTCCGAGCTCCAACGCCGGACTGCATTCGAGGTATCTTTTGCAGCCGAGCACCAACGCCGGACCGCTTCCCAGCTCTAGCACCGGAATGTATCCGAGCTCCAACGCCGGACTATGTATCCGAGCTCCAACGCCGGACTGTATATCCGAGCTCCAATGCCGAAATATATCCGAGCTCCAACGCCGGACTGTGTCCAGGCTCCAATGCCGGACTATATCCGAGGTGTCATATCACCTTGGTTCAAAAAAGTTGAAGGAGTTTAGCCGAGCTTAATGCCGGAAATGCCCTCTATGGAGCCAACCACTAGCGCCCGAGCTTTATGCCAGACTGCTTCCGAGGTGGTGCACCACCCCGAATGTGGGCCGATTTTTGTGAATATTTTTTATTGGTGCAATTTATTCTATGCCGAGATATATAGCCAGTAGCCCTCAAGGTGTGTATCGGTCTAAAACCCGAGATGCACCTGAAGGATGACGTAAGACCGCTGATCCCAGTAGCCGCTGAGACTCAGGTTGATTTGCAAAATTGGCCTGAGGATCAAGTCCAAGCTCGGCAGAATACTTCGGGATACTAAAAGCGGCATGCTCAGTCCTCGAGACTCAGGTTGGGTGCGGCCGACCAACCTGAGGATCAAAATCTCCTCGGAAACTATATTGCACATAAAATTTTCTACATTGGACAATCAATGCAGTAGCCCCCGAGACACTGGTCGGGTGGTAACACTAGATCAGGGGATCAATGTGCCCCTTTAATATTTGTAAATAATAAGCCCGAAGCCCAGTAGCCCCCGAGCCTTAATGTGGGCACGGGTGGCCGAATTAAGGATCAATATCCATAGTAAAATCACAAATTATGTGTAATGACTCTATGTATCCAAGTACTTTACGTCATTAATGCTCGGATCTGCATTGTACAAAACTTTGTTGACCGACCATCGGCTTCCACCTCCTCAGCCAGTAGCCGAGGAGTGTTTGTCCTACTTTATAAAGCCTTTATGAGGGCAAAGATTGAAAACAAACAAGGCAATCTGGTCATACGGTTTTATAAACAAAGGTACGCAGAGAGTTATATTACTGTTTAACAGAAGAAATGTCTTCCAAAGAAAATAGTCCCGCTATCGGTTCCTTTCTTTGAGTTGTCATGCTAAGCATGATCATTAAACCTCAGCTCTAATGTAAGAGCAAAATATTGAGGATTTAGTTTGGGAGGCCAGTTAATAGGCCCCGGTAATGTTCGGCAACAGTCGGGGTCAAGCCGTAAACACTTCGGCCAATGTTATGAATGGCTCATCATTTAACATAGTCATCGGATCGCTGACCAGTTTACGCTTATTGTGAAAGTCAGTTTTCGGCTTTCTCCACTGAGGTGCTTAACCATGTGAGCTGGAAGCACAATCGCAGTGGTTCTCCCTTTGCACGCCTAGCTGAACAAAACGGAACATAGGAAGCAAGTGCAGGAGCCGGGCAACCCAACTATTGACCGAAGACACAATTCGAAACCGATGCATATATAGCAATATCTGAGAATGTTTTTGCCGAATCCCTAAGGGTGTCCGGCGTTGCACTGCGAGACTAATGCTGGAAAAGCACAAATACTTTAAAAGTGCCAAAAAGCTTGGAAAACCAAGAAACATTAGTAAAAACATGACGTCCGAACAATATCAAGTGTTCGGTGCCAATCCGAAAGTTGGTCTTAGAAAAAAGAAGTGCTTCTGTCATGCTTTAACATGATACATCCTATCTCAAGACTTCGAGTGGGTCAGCCTACGGCTTCAACCTCCTATCCCGAGGGCGGAGTACTTCTCATCAGGCCAGTTTAGCAAACTAAACTCTAGCGGCTTTGAGAGAGAAATTAGGCTCCCTGGCTAGTGACCGCACACTCGTGTCGAAAAAAGGAGTGATAAATAATAATAATAATAAAACTTTGCAACGACTAAGAAGAAGAACACTTATTATAAAACGGCTCAAGTAAACTTACGAGCCCCCAAGTGACTTGGGTAGAAGAATGATTGCATGTATCAAAGTACATATATCATATCTATGTTCAACCAAACTTTAAACGCGTCTTAACCGACCGTCAGCTTCTCCCTCTTCGGTCAAGGACCGAAAAGTGTTATGTACTCCATCGGTCAAGAATATCGACGGTGTTTCCAATAACCAGGCAATCAGGTCATAAGGCTGTAACAGACAAAGCGCGCTCAGGGAACTTATGCTATATTACCGTGAAGTGTAAGAAGCATCTTCGAAGAAAATAGTACCCCCACCGATACCTTTCTTCAGTGCTCATTGTTATTATGAGACTTGTGCAATAGATTTTTTGTACTCATGAGTTCCGTTGTGTGCCGACCATCATTGAAAACTATAAGAGCGCTAGCTTTCGGCTTCACCCAGTCTGAGGTCCGGCTCGGGCGACCCGATCGTGACAATCGCAGAGGTGCTCCCTTTACTCCCTAGCCGAACAATCGGGAACGTAGGGGTAAACACAGGAGCGAGGCAACCCAGCTTGCAAATCGCTTAAGTCAATATGGTGCATATTGTGGCATAATACACGAACAAGGAACGAAGCCGTACAAGTATAATCACATGCAAGAGGAAAAGCTTCATAAAGGAAACCCCCAAGTGAATTGGGTCCTTGAATTTGTGTGTCACAAACAAAGTTTGGACAACGAAAAAAAATTTACAAGCAACTTTTTCCAAAAAAGTATAATGCTTGGTCGAACCGAACACAAGTTAGAAATTAAAGCTTTGAGCATGAAAGCGACTTAGCTCGTTAATGTGTTCGGTATTGATGACGCGGTCCGAGCTTGATGCGGGGCAAGATTCCATCCCCCAAGCCGGTCCCGAGGTGGCGGAGCGGAGAGCTCGACACGACGAAGTGGTGACATAGCACGGTCAATGCAGACCGGCAGAGTGACGCCGAAGTCCCCGGATCGTTTTCCTGTGCACAAAAAATAGTGCAAACCGGAGATAATAGTAATAATGATAATTAAAAAAAATGTTGCATAATAAATAATTTATGCAAAGTGAGTAATAAAAGAAATATGGCCTGGCGCCGAAGTCAATGTCGATGCAGGGCGTCGGCGTGATGCAGTAAAGGCGTGGCAAAGCCTGAATTCACAGGTCGGTCTGAGTTCCGGATGCGGCATTCGCCAGACTATGTACGGAGACTGACCGGACCACCATGCGACCGTCGTTAATGCGGCCACCATTTGATAGACCTATGTACATATGATGGACAAACCAGAGTAATAATTCCTTGGGAAAAATTGAACCCAAACAAGCAAAAAATACTAGGATTAATAGCACCTGGTTTATTTGTTGTAGCAATCCGAAGGAAGGTGATTCCCAAAATCGGGACTCGATCCGCACACCCATTACCGGAGTAGGTTGATGAAGAGATGACGAAGCCTCGATGTCAGCCGATGAGTCGAAGTAGGTCGGCGTGATGGACACCAGCTTGAAGAAGCAATAGTGCGGCGCTGCCGATGCAGGTCGTGACGTGGTCGATGCCGGCTTGATGAAGCGACCATGCGGTGATGCCGGTATGCCCGCTCCGTGTAATCCGTGGGGCGGCGATGTTGGTGATGATTTATCCTTCGCGATGTCGGACTCTTATTCGGCTTGCCGAGATGATGATCCGAAGAAGTTGAGCTCGGCTCCACAAAGTGACGACGTGTCTAGCGCAGGTCGGCAGCCGTGGAGCAATATTGCCGGACTGGTTTGACACCAGCATGATGTTGAAGATCATGTTCAAAAGATCTTAAAGTTAGTGGGATGTGTTCGGGAACAAAACACAATACCCCATACAAAACTTCCGTCAAAAGGGATGTCCGAAATCCTGTTCATAAAAAAGACGAACTCGGGTCGGATTTGTTTTCGCGCAGAAAACAGATCCGAAAAGTGATGCACTAATCGGAAGGTTCCCAGAATTGGACGGCCGGATCGAGCTGAAATTTTGAGAGCTGCTAGATATAGGAATTCCGCAGCCGATCAACGGTTGGATCTTTCAAAGGACGTCCGAGCTAGAAGCTGGACACCACGCCCTAAACTCGTCCAGATTCCCGTCCAGATTTGACAGGGCTCCGGTATATCATATATTGCCAGAGATTCCTCCATCGGAACTCGACGAAATTTTCCAGGGTTGTTGTAGACTCGATTCCGCACAATTCCACCAAAGCGATCGTTAAAGCGACGCTCGAGGAGGCGGTGGCGGCGGATACGCGTTCGCTTTCCGGAAAAACAGCACAGTCGCCCGAGGGCAATGTTGACGTTGAGCCCCCGAGCTCCATGGACGATTCCTCCATGATCTTGATAGAGATCAGAGTTGGTGTTGATGAAGGCCCTCGTCCGAATATGGTGATCCGAACACGGGGCGCAGTTCTTGGTCGAACCAAGGTGACCAGTCGAGCTGGTGACGAGGATGCCGAAGTCGCAGTTGATCTGCAGGCGAGCCATCGATCCTTTTGTCGATCACACAGCGGAACTCTCAATGAAAGCACCAATGTCGGTGTCAAAACCGGCGGATCTTGGATAGGGGGTCCCGAACTGTGCGTCTAGGCGGATGGTAATAGGAGACAAGGGACACAATGTTTTACCCAGGTTCGGGCCCTCTTGATGGAGGTAAAACCCTACGTCCTGCTCGATCAATATTGATGATATGGGTAGTACAAGAGTTGATCAACCACGAGATCGTAGAGGCTAAACCCTAGAAGCTAGCCTATGGTATGATTGTATGTATATATTGTATCTCTATCGACTAGCCTGGCCTCGGTTTATATAATGCACCGGAGGCCTAGGATAACAAGAGTCCTAGCCGAATACGTCGGTGGGGAGAAGTCCTTGTCTTGATCGCCAAGTCTTGTGGAATCTTCCTTGTATGCGGTAGCCGTCCGAACTGGCCCATGAGTATACGGCCACGGGGGTCCTCGACCCAATCTAATAGATCAGGAGACGACGTGGTGAGTACCCCCTAGTCCAGGACACCGTTAGAGGGGTAGGCGCGCCTCTTGCCTCGTGGCCGCCTTGTTGATTTCTTGACGTCCACTCCAAGTCCCCTGTATCATGTTTGTTCCAAAAATCACGTTCCCTAAGGTTTCATTCCGTTTGGACTCCGTTTGATATTCCTTTTCTACGAAACACTGAAATAGGCAAAAAAAATAGCAATTTGGGCTGGGCCTCCGGTTAATAGGTTAGTCCCAAAAATAATATGAAAGTGTAAAATAAAGCCCATTAACATCCAAAACAGATAATATAATAGCATGGAACAATAAAAAATTATAGATACGTTGGAGACGTATCACAATGCAAGACACCATATGCCAAGTTAGAG
Organism: Triticum dicoccoides; assembly: GCF_002162155.2. Taxonomy (NCBI): domain Eukaryota; kingdom Viridiplantae; phylum Streptophyta; class Magnoliopsida; order Poales; family Poaceae; genus Triticum; species Triticum dicoccoides. The sequence goes on along the minus strand of NC_041392.1, from coordinate 250,002,994 downwards.
CATACACCTCGGGGGGGGGGGGATAAGACTGGTCTTCTGTCTCTTAATCCTCCTCCGAGGAGGCTCCGAAGACCTTATTTTCACTCCAGAATTTTCCATCACCGTGTCATAATGGCTGATGCACACGAAGAGTAGTTGAATGTACTAACATTGCTAACAAATGTAATACACAATGAAAAATAAAGGATGGCCTGATATAATTCACATATAAGATGATTGGATAAGCAGAATGGCATTGCAAAATTCACATATATGATGCCTGGCTAAACAAGATGGCGTTGCATAATTCACATATACGATGAAGAAACTAAATAGATGGCATTCACACAAAGCATGTCTAAACTAAGAAGATGACATATTTGATGTATAAAGTAAGCAATGCAAGGCACCGTATGCATGATATAACCAACATCAGCATGCCAAGTTAGGGCAAAGACCTCAGGGGTTAAATAGGAGTGGTCTTCTCCTTCTGAATCTCCCTCAGAACAGTTATCTTCTTCTTGATTACAATCCGAAATGGGTGGAGGGGGGCTGCCTTTGCGCCCACCATGGAGCAACGTTTGCATGAAATTTTATTGCCACGTAAGGCTCATCTCTTTTGCTCTACATGTTCAGTTCCATTGTGTACAATAACTGAGATGCATAGGAATAAAACTTAGTGAGATTATGTAAGGAGTGCATGCACAAATCACTACACCACAACACTAATGTAAGGACAGAGAAACTGCCGGGAGAAGGTTCTTTAAAGGGCAGAAAAACTGCCGGGACAATGGTTCTCCCGGCAGATAGAACCGCCATGAGAACGGCTGCCGGGGATTACTTTTCCCGGCAGATAAACTTCTCCCGGCAGTTTTTCTGCCCTAGCACATGTATTTGCCGGCAGTTTTACTGCCAGCACAAATATGTTTGCCCGGAAGATAATAGGCCATCATGATTTGTTTCAACAACAATCTAGGCTGTTCTGGGCAACATATCCCCAATTTAATATCCAATCACAATACACCCAGGCATCATACATCATTTCACACAAGGTTTAATGGCAGACCTCAAACACATTCAGACTAAAAATTCAAGATCTCAACATCCATAGATGTGTTCAGTAGCAGCCAGCTACATTGGTAAACATAATTTACATGAGACAATAAGATGTTATGTCTTCAAACTAAGCTACACTAACAGTATGAGCTTGACTTATCACTATAGCTATGTCTAGGAAACAATGGCATGTTCACACTTTTGTATATTTCTGCTCAGCCGTTTGTTGAATGCCATTGCCGTAATCATGGGATGTTCTGAATAAAAGACTCGCCACCATCATGTGAAGCTACATTATTCAAAGAGGGCCACATGCCTCACGCCACTTGATTGTGTTGTCATAATGAATAGAAGAATCGCCATGTATCCTAGTTGACTTGTACAACTACGTGTCGACCAGAAGATCTTCCAGTGTGATGCCAACCTGAACAGGTAAGAAACAACTTATAGAAGCTGCTGGATGTAATGAGATAGTCATTTAAAGAAATACCTTGGATTTATATAGCTACTAAAAGCATTAGCAATGAATCTTTGCAATAATTGATTTCAGAGAAGTAAAACATTATAAAAAGCTAACAAATCACATGTCAATTAATGTGTTTTGTTTTAAAAAATCTTAACATAAAAGGAAGACAACATGTGTTCACAGATGAGAACCATGTTACAAAAAAGAATTCTGCTGATTTAGGTCAAAGCTCAAACGATAACTTGAAAGCGAGTATACATGTTCCTGATTCTAGTTTCCAGCTGTTTCTATAAAATCTGTGCCACGAGTAGATCGATTCTTACAACATTGATATTATTTTTGTTTCTTCATCTGTAGGGTGTAGAGCTTGTGCACAAGCAGACCCACAAAAGCATGGTATGTCAAAACTCCTATAAACATATTGAGATTGTAGTTCTAAGAAAAATAGTAAGGGGTGCGACGCTGACCTGCACTCCATGTGGCAAGGATGAAGAAGGGTTTACTTTTTGGACGGGTAACAGAAGCATTGCGTCGCTACAGAGCTGTTGGTTGTGCTCTTCTCTACGGAGGATGCAAAGGGGTTTGCACCGGGTAGAGGTAGTCACATTGTGCCCTGCCCTATGGATTGCAAAAGATTCCTCTCTATTAACCCCCCCCCCTCTCTCTCTCTTCGTGTGTTTAATTCCTCCTTCGAACTCCTTTCTCTACGTGCATGGATCAAATTGAGAAAAGCAACGGAAAGCTGGAATAAGTGTGAGCAGGATCAAACTCTGTTAGGTGAGTAACTGAGTGTTACAGCCACAATGGTTTTCTATATCGATGGACTCTATGCAGGCTTGAGTATCTTTTGATTTGCATTATTTTCTTATTTATAGTGAAACAGGTTTATAAATATCATCAATTGTTAGCTCATAAATATTTTTCCATCGGCTAAAATGGGATGGCCTCTTTCTAAAGTCTGTGACTACATCTAACTCATTTTTTCAGAGTTCGTGTAGTTTCAGATACCAGAAAGAGTGTTCAACTACATATATAGCTGGTTGGAAATCTGTAATACCTGGTGATTGGTATGTGTACATCATCATTGTCTCTGCTCCAAATTCATCAGTTTGAAAATCGTAGGCAAACATGTAATGGTCGAGGCTGCATTGCTCATGGTCTCGTTCAACAATTAATAGTAAAGTTCTGTTTCCTGCACAATGTCAAATGAGGCTGCAAAGCTGCACAGTTAGTTTCTATCTATCTATCTACTTAATTCATTTTAGGATCTTTGTGACTGAAGGATCAAAATAGGACGAAGAACATGATTGGAAGATTAGATTGAAACATCAACAGATTCATTGCAAATTGAGAAAAAAATCCAAAACAATTCTAACAAGCTCACGCACCATTCATGCACAATTCTGTCTAGAAGTAGGATGGGCAAAAAACATCAACACAGATGGTTTGCACTAGCAATCACAAGATCTCGTGTAGAAAAATGAACATGCATGAAAGCGGCAGTGGCCACACTTGCCTCTCGGTGCGAGCGCAGGAATATCCTCACTGGACAGGGCAGCGTGTGCTTCGCCGAGCATCCAGCTGCAAAGGCCTGGCTCGGTGCACACACACTAACACACATGAGCGGCAAACACCAAAATAGAATTGAATTTTTCTTTACCTTTTTCCGCTTCTGCTCTTGAATCTAGGTGTTGGATCAAACAGGAAAGTTGTGGGGAAAGTTGTATTGCATGAATCTAGGACGTGGTTCGAAGAGGAAAGGAAGGGGAAAAGTAGTGGGCAAAGTTTTATTGCATGAATCTAGGACATGATTCAAAGAGGAAAGGAAGGGGAGAAAGTAGTACAGACTGGCTATCCAGCACCTACGTTGGTCGAAAAGGGAAAACAATGACAAATGCAGTACACACATCTATAACGAACTGATCTTTTTGTTTTGGGGGACAAGGCTGTAGAGTTTGAGCAGGACTAGATTTGCTGCCCTCACATAGGGAAAGGTGTCTAAAGATAACAAAACTGGGACCAACACAAATATGCTCCTTGGTTGTTTGTTCTTTGTTGCAACAAACTGTGCATGCATCACCCCTTTATACATCGGTAGATGCGCATGGTACTGGTGCGTCCACTATCCCGTGCGACTCTTTAGCTGTTGTTAATCTAATGCCCTGTTTGATTAAGAATTCCTAGGACTTTTTTTAGTCCCAACTAAAAAGTCCCTAGTCCCTGCTTGGTTCCAGGGACTAAACATGGACCAGAGGTTATTAAATGACATGCTAAAAGACCATGTTACCCCTATTAATGAACTAATAGAGATAAGGTATGATGGGGGCAGGGGCAATTGTTGGAAAAAAAGTCCCAAAAGACTCTCCCTTGGGGTCTTCTTTCTTTAGTCTCAAATGCCTCTTTTAGTCCCTGAAAGTCCCTCCTGTTTGGTTTAGATGGGACTAAACGGGACTTTTTTAGTCCCTACACCAAAAAGTCCCCGTAAACAAACACCCTCTAATAATGCCGCTGGAAAATTGAAACAGTGCCACAGTTAAACCAAATTACATGTTTAACGAATTTTGTTGTTAATATAATCTCTCTGTTAATATGATTCAATGCCACTGTTTGAGAAATGCTACTGTCCTGCTTTCTTTCCCATTTAGATAAGTTAGATGCTTCTTTTTGTTGGCTTCTGTGTTGTCACATCCCTAGCTTCTGGTGCTGTCTGGTGTGTGCATCATGTTTAAATTCAAATGAAATTTGAATTGAGGAATTTTCAAAAGCCTCAGGAAACCTCTAAAAATAACCAACAATTAAATCTTCTCAAATGTGTCCAAGAAAATGTTCCTGTTATTCCATGGAAATATTGGTAAGAGGTAAAAATTAAACCAATATTTTTGGAGTCACAGAGATAATTATTTTGGCCATTTGAATTAATCCAATAACTTTTTGCTTTGGATTTATATTTAATATATATTAAATATGACTCCAATAATTCTGGAAGTTTGTGAGTGGCTTTGTATATATTTTAGCAAGCCACATAAAAATCTACAGAATTTATTTAAATGATTTAGTTGCTAAACTAAATCAAAACAAACTACAGAAAATAGAAAAAAAGTAAAAGAAAGAGAGCAGAAGGACTTACCTGGCGCCACTTACCTGGCCCAACACTGTGCAGCCAGCAGCGGCCCAGCCCACCACTTCTCCCCCCCCTTGTCGCCTTCCTCCTCGCGCCAGTAGGCGCAGGCGCGTGGCCGGAGCGCGCGGGCACACGCCCAGGCCACCTCCTGCCTCCCTGCTTGCCTCCGCTACTCCCTGGAGACGCCACGCGGCTCCCTCGACCCTCCCTCACTCTCCCGCGTCTCTCCCTCCGTCCCTATCCCCCTCTGCTCCCTCTCCCTCTCTGCCCGAGCGGAGCCCGTCGCCACCGACGCCGTTCGCCACGGCCACCAGCCACCCCCTCGCTCCCTCTATGCATCCCTGAGCTCCGCCCTGACCCCGTGGAGCTACACACGCGACGCACGCGACCAGAGGAGGCCGCAGTCGACCGGAGCGTCGTCGTCTTCATCTCCGGTGCCCGGAGATCGCCGTCGTCAATTCGCCATTGCAGAGGCGTCCCCGAGCCCACTCAGCGTCTCGTCCGACTCCCCGTGAGCTCCTCTTCTCTTCCCCTCACTCCCCGCACCTGATTTCGTCCCCTAGCTCCATCTTCCACCACGGCCGAAGCTCGCCGCCGCCGTGCCTCGTCGCCGGCGTGGCCAGAGCCACTGTGGCTCGAAGCCGGGCACACCATCGTGCTCCACACCTCACCAGGAGCACGTAGCACGCACCAACGCCTCCCCTAGCGCCCTGGATCGCCTAACCCGCCGTTGGCCGAACTCCGGCCACCGCTCACGAGCTCGCCGTCGTCGGTACCGGCCACCACAGGCACGGCCACCACCACCATTCGATGCGCACCAGCAAGGGATCTCCAACGAGCCCAAGCACAGCCTCGCCCGTGCCCTGTAGCGCGTTTCCGGCTCGCGCCGCCGTCTCGGGCCTCGCCGGCGTCATGTCGCCGGTGGGTTTGACCCCACTGACCCGGGATTTGACCCTGCTAATTAACCCTGTGACACTGACAGCAGGGCCCCACCTGCTAATTAATCCTAGATTAGTTTCTGTTTAGTTTTTAACTAATCCTAGTGGCCCCACGCGTCAGCTTTGACTAAGCTGACGTGGCTGTTGACTGGGCCCACATGTCAGCGACACTAATCAGCCCCAGTCACTGACCAGTGGACCCCACTGGTTAGGTTTGACCACCAGCAGCGTCTGTTGACCTGCTGACGTCATAGTGACGCAATGCTGACGCAATAAGTATTTTCTGGATTTAAAAATAAATCAGAAAATCCAGAAAATTGTATAAACTTCAATAAATCATAGAAATTCAACCGTAACTCCAAATTAAATAATTTATATATGAAAAATTATCAGAAAAATTCAAGGAATCCATCTGTACCATTTTCAGGCATGTTAGAACAACTTATAGATGCTGTTTAGCACAAATCATACTAATGGCATTTAAATATCCACATATGGAGTTTGAATTTGAATCTTGGATTCAAACCAACTTCATTTAATCTGGTTTTAGGTGCATTAGCCCAAAACACATTCATATTGCCATGTCATAGCATGCATCATATTGTGCATTGCATTGATTGTGTTTCTTCTGTGTTTGCCGGTGTTGTTCCCCCTCGGTAGACGTTGTATCGACGATGTGATCGTTGACACTGATGAAGACTCAATGCTATCTTCAGAAGTGCCAGGCAAGCAAAACCCCCTTGTTCATTCCGATACAATCCTACTCTCTCGCTCCTGCTCTCTTTTACTGCATTAGGACAACACCGATTCATCTGTTACTTGCTGCGGTAGCTGAACCCCTTTATCCTCTGCATGACCTGTCATTCCACAGTAAATAGATGAAACCCACTAGCATGAGTAGGAGTTGTTTGAGCCCTGTTGTGCCTACTCATTCTTGCTTGTTTGTCATGCCTGCTACTGCTTAGAGTTGAGTCAGGTCTGATTCATCGGGGATGAATCAGAGGCGTGTGAACATGTCCTACTGTGTGTGAGCTAAGTGTGTGAACACGATTTGGTAAAGGTAGCGGTGAGAGGCCATGTAGGAGTACATGGTGGGTTGTCTCATTGCAGCCGTCCTCAGGAACTGAGTTCTGTGTTTGTGATCCATGAACAGTTACTACCACACATTGGGTTCCGGTAACTCGACCCCTCTCGACTTATTAATCAACATGATCTCTGTCCAGGAGTTGCAACTAGTTTCTGGTGTTTGTAGGTAGTGTTAGTAGTCTACCAAGTGGCACCCGGTACAGGTGGGCTTGGGACAGACTAGGCACAGTGGCACGGTGTACCAAGCGTAGATCCACCCGTCGAGGTGGGCTTGGGAACCCTGCACACATCATTTGGGGCCGTAAGTGACACCCCGGCCGGATCTCCTTGCGGATGGAACCCGAATAGGCGATAAACCTAGACTAGAGACTTGTTCGGTTAGTCAGGTCGTGGCCGACTCCCTCTCCCGGCTTCCGCTTGAAGGTTGCCGAGGTACATGACGTGTACAGGGCGATAAGTGGCGAAAGCGTGTGTGAAGAAGTACACCCCTGCAGGGTTATCATTATCTATTCGAATAGCCGGATTCCTCGGATATGGAAACTTGGACCCCTTGCATAGTTCATAGACAAGTGAAAGTGGATACTCTAAAATACGCAAGATAAGCGTGAGTGCTATGGATGGCGTTCTCGTAGGGAGACGGGAGCGGATCCATAGTGGTGTATTGATATGGTGAATATGTGGACTCGTGTGCGCCACCTCAAAAGAGTTACTTGCAGTCGTAGTTCAGGATAGCCACCGAGTCAAAGCTGGCTTGCTGCAGTTAAACCCCACCATCCCCTTTGTTGATAATGATGCATATGTAGATAGTTCTGATGTAAGTCTTGCTGGGTACATTTGTACTCACGTTTGCCTATTTATGTTTTTGCAGAGAGACTTCGGTCTCGTTAGTAGTTCCACGTGGACTTCGACGTTTAGCTTGTTACCTCAGCTACGATCTTGTGCCCTCGGCAGGATCTGATAGATAGTCAGGCTTCTCAGCCTTTTTCATTTATAGATGTCTGTACTCAGACATGATAGCTTCCGCTTGTGCTTTGACTTGTATGCTCTGAGTGTTGGGTCATGAGACCCATGATTGTAATATCTTGCTCCTCGGAGCCTTTTGAATATAAACTACTGAGTCGTAGAGTCATTTTGTGATGCCATGTTGTATTGCACATATCGAGCATATTGTGTGTATGTTATTGAAATGCTTGGTATGTGTGGGATCTGACTATCTAGTTGTTTATCTTTAGTAGCCTCTCTTACCGGGAAATGTCTCCTAGTGTTTCCACCGAGCCATGGTAGCTTGCTACTGCTCCGGAACACTTAGGCTGGCCGGCATGTGTCCTTCTTCGTTCCTGTGTCTGTCCCTTCGGGGAAATGTCACGCGATGAATACCGGAGTCCTGTTAGCCCGCTACAGCCCGGTTCACCGGAGTCCTGCTAGCCCAGTGCTACAGCCTGGATTCACTCGCTGATGACCGACACGTTCGATGCTGGGTCATGGATGCCTGTCCCTGTAAGTCTGTGCCACTTTGGGTTTACGACTAGCCATGTCAGCCCCGGCCTCCTTATCATATGGATGCTAGCGACACTGTCATATACGTGTGCCAAAAGGCGCAAACGGTCCCGGGCAAAGGTAAGGCGACACCCGTGGGAATACCGTGCGTGAGGCCGCAAAGTGATATGAGGTGTTACATGCTAGATCGATGTGGCATTGAGTCGGGGTCCTGACAGCGTTGGTATCAGAGCTTGACTGCCTGTAGGATTACTAAGCCAAACTGGTCGAAGTTGAGTCTAGAAATTCTTTAGTTATATAAGGGAATTGATTGTGGGATGGAACGTAAGGCTCTTTTTACTCCTTATACCTCATGCCCTTCTGATCTGAGTCATCTTATCTTTCCTACGGGGTTAAGAAACTAGGCTATCTCTTCTTTTTATCAGGATCACGTGTTATTAATTAGTGGACTTATAAGATTGTTGGATTTAAGTCTCAGTTCAGTTCCTACTACTTCCGTATGATAATTGTTGATCTCGGAACCTTGATATTGTGCTTCTAAGTGGTTATGCCACCATTTTTGTGAATGTCTCAAATCTTTTCCGAGCATTTACAGCCGTTGTGCTGTCCGAGTCATCCTAGGTTTCTAAAGAGTCTGATGCATTTGCAAATCCTTTTGCTCCGGTTTCAATGTCTGTTAGGCCAGGTTAATCACACAAATTGTTGAGCTGAGGTACTCTACTGCCTCAACCTTTATGCTGGAGTTATTATTATGACCCTAGGTGTCTCAGGGGATCATCTAGTAGTCTAGCCATGATTTATGTTCCAGTGTGATGACTCTGGCCGTCATTATCGAAAGCATCCCGTGATGCCATTTAGTAGTAGGTATTCTATCCCTGGGTTTTGAACCCGAGATTCACCCTACTTGCTTCATGTTGATAGTTTTGCTCGTTCCTTTAGGTTATTAGTAACCTTTGCATTAGTCCTCGATGTTCGTGGTATTCCTTTCCTCCAAATACTATGAACCGCTTATGGCAGATGTTCCTCGCTGATCGAAAGATCACAATCAGAGTGCTCTCGATGGGTTCTCGATTCTACATTGTGACTCTGCCAGTTCTACCTTTCTGCATGGGTTATCCGGTAGAAATATGTGGAATTCGTTCGACATGCTAAACCATGCATCCACAACTCAGAAAATCGTATGTTCCTTTGAGTTGTCCCTCTTTAGTTGTCTTCTGACCCTCGTCTATCAATTGATAGTCAAGAGTATGCGTGCATTCGTTCGTCGATGCCTATTACCCTTGTGGTCCGCCAGGCCATTCTATTTCAGAATGAATAGGAGAAACAAACTCCAGTACCTCATCCATATTTAGGATTGGGTCAAAGTGTTCCGCAGATCAAGTTACAATTCAGCTTCTGGTCTGCTCTACCCTGAAGTATTACCTTCTTTATGACAGGAATTTCATGAGAATTGCACCACCTTTTGTGAATTCTTGACATAGTGATACTTCTCGCCATCCTTTTTCATTCCTCGGTTCCGTGTTGTTGCAGCCGGAGTGCCGACAAGTGAATCATGGTGTGTGAAATCAATACTCCCAGCAACCTCGTTGCTTGGTAGCTAAAGGATAATAATTTCATTCTTAGCGTGTTGGTTTTTGAATCATCCTTCTAAGACTGATCGTGCTACCTAGTCCTTATTTCGGTGCACCCTTTGATTGATGAGTTAGGATCTTGTCAAGTCCTCACTCATTTGATCATATCGTCTTGCCCTCAAAAGCGAGATTGTTCTCGAGCTTAGTAACATACCGGTGGTTCATGATTTTCTGAATATCTTCTCGGAAGTATCACCAGGTCGTCACCTGACCGTTATGTTGAGCTCGAGATCAAGTTGGTTTCTTGTGAACCACCTTCTCTCCAAGAATCGGTGTTAGATATCCCTGAGCTAGTTGGTTAAGCTAGACAACAACTTGGAGAGTTGGAGGATAAAAACTTGTCTGACTTAGTTCGTTCCAAAGGGATATTCTTGTGTAGTGTGTGTTGAAGAAAGATGATATCTTCATCGATTGGTCCCTGTGATCAGTTGCTGGACCTATTGTCTTATCAATCCCTTGATTTGAGTGTGGGCTATCGTCAAATCAAATCAGTACCAACGATGCTCGTAATGTTGTCCTACTCGTGGTTGATCCCTCGAGCATACACCATTACATCTTTGGTCTGACCAATGCTATCACCGTGTTCACATGATGGTGGAAGTCCAGTGATATGGAAATTCCGATGAGTTGCTGTTGAGCCCATCAGTAGCATTTTGTCTCCCCCCATGAATCATGTTGAACATCAACCTAGTGTTGGAAACTTGTGTAAGCATTTCTTCGTGTTTCGTTCATGAAGTATATGTTTGGATGAAAGTAGTGACTTTCCCTAATTCATGTGCATATGATGCAAGTTGCCGCCATGAATTTGAGGAAGATTGTTTTGTTTCCTTGGAATCATCCCAAATCAGTCATGCACACGTGCGAAGTATTCTGTGGTCTGGAGACTTGCAACCTTCATTCCATATGTGTCCCGAGCACACCAAGCCACTGATTGATTTGTTCAAGGGGAAGAAGTTCCTTCATAAGAGCTAATCATATGACTTATGCAAGGACTTCGTTATCCACGGTGATGGTTCCCAACCAGAACTCGGTAGTGTTTTATTGTAAGACTACCACGTGGTCATGCTTGTCCGGGACAACGTGTTCACATGTTTGTAGCAGAACCAGCTCATGTTTTGGAGCTTGCTATCGTAGTTCATCTCCCGAGTATCCCGCAACGTCATCTCGTCGATTTGTGTTGCAAACTTTCGTTTTTCTTCCTAGACTCGATGAGTCTGGAATATCCTGACACCAACTAGATCTGAATCTCAGGCAGATATGATGGTTGGAATATTTCCCAAGAATTATAATATTGATCGCGCGATAATCGGTAAAGTGGATGTCGTGGCCAACACACCCAGCCGGAAGACCTGTTATTATAATATCTTGATTGATGAAGTTGACCACCTCCCCATAGGGATTTCGTAGGATTTACTCCCTAGTTGCCCCTATGGATTTTGAGATCCCGAAGTCCGACCTTTTTACTTGATGTTCTAGATACCAGATCATTTCTATGAATGGGTTACACTAGCACATCAAGGAGAACATTAGAAGCGGAGTGCTAAATGTCTCTCGGTCGATCATCCAGATTTTATCTCCTTGGCCCCGCCAAGGGTGAAATCTGAGAAGGTGTTATCTTCCTTTGCATCTGCATCATTCATCATGGTAGCAAGTTGTGTTGCCAGGATCCTTGACATGGATGTTGGTAAAACCTTGATGAATATGGAAACGCTCAAGTTCTTGAGAGCACGCACAAGCGCTACGTGTTATCATCGGCACTAACTGGGTTTGCTCTCAGTCCCCTCGGCAATGCTATGACCTATTCAAACAGTGAATTCACTCTCTTTTGTTGGGTTCTTCCCCAGTTACCAGAATCATTCCCAGCATTTGCATTTTGTTCCCAGCTTGCACCGCCAATGTGCCATTCTACCACGGGTCTCTTCCATCTCCGGTGATAAGCAAATTCATCCATTACGTTGTCTTCAACAAGGTAATCCACATCATCCAAGTCCGAGTATGCCATTCTACCGACCCCGCCAATCGATTGCTGTGATTTGCCTTCGGCTGATATAGAGAGTCTCAGTGATCTCTATATCAAAGGTAATTCTTTTTGCCACTTAAGATAATAATCTACGAATCACCCTTCTCCAGGATGTTTCGTCGTGGTGTCATGGCAATTCAACTCCTCGCTATGTTGACAACCGATCACCACATTCTTAAGTCTGGAATTGCTGTCTACCTAGTGAACCTCGTCACCTGCTCCACTCCGTCCCTCTAGAGGTATGCTTTGTCTCTCAGCTTGAGAGATGTTGCTATGTCACATTCCGGGAGTTAATCCTGAGTTGTTCGATCTTCGAGAAGATCGACCCTTCTAGAGTCTCCTTCTTCCCTCCATGTCATGTTGACAGGATTTCTCAGAGCAAGACTTCAAGACAATAATGATGAATGAATCAACGTTCAACTGAAGTGCACCCTGGATCGTGAAGATTATACTAGTTTGCGTTTCCCCTTCACCTTACCCTACGCTTGAATCTCGAGACGAGATTCTTGTTTAGTGGGGGTGAGTTGTCACATCCCTAGCTTCTGGTGCTGTCTGGTGTGTGCATCATGTTTAAATTCAAATGAAATTTGAATTGAGGAATTTTCAAAAGCCTCAGGAAACGTCTAAAAATAACCAACAATTAAATCTTCTCAAATGTGTCCAAGAAAATGTTCCTGTTATTCCATGGAAATATTGGTAAGAGGTAAAAATTAAACCAATATTTTTGGAGTCACAGAGATAATTATTTTGGCCATTTGAATTAATCCAATAACTATTTGCTTTGGATTTATATTTAATATATATTAAATATGACTCCAATAATTCTGGAAGTTTGTGAGTGGCTTTGTATATATTTTAGCAAGCCACATAAAAATCTACAGAATTTATTTAAATGATTTAGTTGCTAAACTAAATCAAAACAAACTACAGAAAATAGAAAAAAAGTAAAAGAAAGAGAGCAGAAGGACTTACCTGGCGCCACTTACCTGGCCCAACACTGTGCAGCCAGCAGCGGCCCAGCCCACCACTTCTCCCCCCCCCTTGTCGCCTTCCTCCTCGCGCCAGTAGGCGCAGGCGCGTGGCCGGAGCACGCGGGCACACGCCCAGGCCACCTCCTGCCTCCCTGCTTGCCTCCGCTACTCCCTGGAGACGCCACGCGGCTCCCTCGACCCTCCCTCACTCTCCCGCGTCTCTCCCTCCGTCCCTATCCCCCTCTGCTCCCTCTCCCTCTCTGCCCGAGCGGAGCCCGTCGCCACCGATGCCGTTCGCCACGGCCACCAGCCACCCCCTCGCTCCCTCTATGCATCCCTGAGCTCCGCCCTGACCCCGTGGAGCTACACACGCGACGCACGCGACCAGAGGAGGCCGCAGTCGACCGGAGCGTCGTCGTCTTCATCTCCGGTGCCCGGAGATCGCCGTCGTCAATTCGCCATTGCAGAGGCGTCCCCGAGCCCACTCAGCGTCTCGTCCGACTCCCCGTGAGCTCCTCTTCTCTTCCCCTCACTCCCCGCACCTGATTTCGTCCCCTAGCTCCATCTTCCACCACGGCCGAAGCTCGCCGCCGCCGTGCCTCGTCGCCGGCGTGGCCAGAGCCACTGTGGCTCGAAGCCGGGCACACCATCGTGCTCCACACCTCACCAGGAGCACGTAGCACGCACCAACGCCTCCCCTAGCGCCCTGGATCGCCTAACCCGCCGTTGGCCGAACTCCGGCCACCGCTCACGAGCTCGCCGTCGTCGGTACCGGCCACCACAGGCACGGCCACCACCACCATTCGATGCGCACCAGCAAGGGATCTCCAACGAGCCCAAGCACAGCCTCGCCCGTGCCCTGTAGCGCGTTTCCGGCTCGCGCCGCCGTCTCGGGCCTCGCCGGCGTCATGTCGCCGGTGGGTTTGACCCCACTGACCCGGGATTTGACCCTGCTAATTAACCCTGTGACACTGACAGCAGGGCCCCACCTGCTAATTAATCCTAGATTAGTTTCTGTTTAGTTTTTAACTAATCCTAGTGGCCCCACGCGTCAGCTTTGACTAAGCTGACGTGGCTGTTGACTGGGCCCACATGTCAGCGACACTAATCAGCCCCAGTCACTGACCAGTGGACCCCACTGGTTAGGTTTGACCACCAGCAGCGTCTGTTGACCTGCTGACGTCATAGTGACGCAATGCTGACGCAATAAGTATTTTCTGGATTTAAAAATAAATCAGAAAATCCAGAAAATTGTATAAACTTCAATAAATCATAGAAATTCAACCGTAACTCCAAATTAAATAATTTATATATGAAAAATTATCAGAAAAATTCAAGGAATCCATCTGTACCATTTTCAGGCATGTTAGAACAACTTATAGATGCTGTTTAGCACAAATCATACTAATGGCATTTAAATATCCACATATGGAGTTTGAATTTGAATCTTGGATTCAAACCAACTTCATTTAATCTGGTTTTAGGTGCATTAGCCCAAAACACATTCATATTGCCATGTCATAGCATGCATCATATTGTGCATTGCATTGATTGTGTTTCTTCTGTGTTTGCCGGTGTTGTTCCCCCTCGGTAGACGTTGTATCGACGATGTGATCGTTGACACTGATGAAGACTCAATGCTATCTTCAGAAGTGCCAGGCAAGCAAAACCCCCTTGTTCATTCCGATACAATCCTACTCTCTCGCTCCTGCTCTCTTTTACTGCATTAGGACAACACCGATTCATCTGTTACTTGCTGCGGTAGCTGAACCCCTTTATCCTCTGCATGACCTGTCATTCCACAGTAAATAGATGAAACCCACTAGCATGAGTAGGAGTTGTTTGAGCCCTGTTGTGCCTACTCATTCTTGCTTGTTTGTCATGCCTGCTACTGCTTAGAGTTGAGTCAGGTCTGATTCATCGGGGATGAATCAGAGGCGTGTGAACATGTCCTACTGTGTGTGAGCTAAGTGTGTGAACACGATTTGGTAAAGGTAGCGGTGAGAGGCCATGTAGGAGTACATGGTGGGTTGTCTCATTGAAGCCGTCCTTAGGAACTGAGTTCTGTGTTTGTGATCCATGACTCAGCTACTACCATACATTGGGCCCTGAAATATGACCCCGCTCGACTTCTTATTCACCCTTGTCCTCTGTCCAGGAGTTGCAAGTAGTTTCTGGTGTTTGTAGTATGCTGGAGGCCGTGGACAGCGCTGACCGTAGGGGTGGGCTGTGATGCGGTAGGCACGTGGCCGGGTAAACCGGGCGCCCGTTTGGTGTCACGGAACCCTGTTCACATCGTTTGGGGCTGTGAGCGAAACTCCGGCCGGATCTCCTCATGGATGGAACCCGAATAGGCGATAAACCTGGACTAGAGACTTGAGTGTTTAGGCAGGCCGTGGCCGACACCCACGTTGGGCTTCCGCTTGAAGGTTGCCGAGTACATGTCGTGTAAACGGCGGTAAGTGGTGAGAGCGTGTGTGAAGAAGTACACCCCTGCAGGGTTAATATGATCTATTCGAATAGTCGTGTCCGCGGAAAAGGACTTCTGGGTTGCTTTTATCAGTTCATAGACAAGTGAAAGTGGATACTCTAAAATACGCAAGATAAGCGTGAGTGCTATGGATGGCGTTCTCGTAGGGAGACGGGAGCGGATCCATAGTGGTGTATTGATATGGTGAATATGTGGACTCGTGTGCGCCACCTCAAAAGAGTCGCTTGCAGTCGTAGTTTAGGATAGCCACCGAGTCAAGCTGGCTTGCTGCAGTTAAACCCCACCATCCCCTTTGTTGATAATGATGCATATGTAGTTAGTTCTGATGTAAGTCTTGCTGGGTACATTTGTACTCACGTTTGCCTATTTTATGTTTTGCAGAGAGACTTCGGTCTCACTAGTAGTTTCGCGTGGACTTCGACGTTTAGCTTGTTACCTCAGCTACGATCTTGTGCCCTCGGCAGGATCTGGTAGATAGTCAGGCTTCTCAGCCTTTTTCATTTATAGATGTCTGTACTCAGACATGATAGCTTCCGCTTGTGCTTGATTTGTATGCTCTGAATGTTGGGTCATGAGACCCATGTTTGTAATATCTCGCTCCTCGGAGCCTATTGAATAGATTACTTGAGTCATAGAGTCATGTTGTGATGCCATGTTGTATTTGCACATATCGAGCATATCGTGTGTATGTTATTGAAATGCTTGGTATGTGTGGGATCTGACCATCTAGTTGTTTATCTTTAGTAGCCTCTCTTACGGGGAAATGTCTCCTAGTGTTTCCACCGAGCCATGGTAGCTTGCTACTGCTCCGGAACACTTAGGCTGGCCGGCATGTGTCCTTCTTCGTTCCTGTGTCTGTCCCTTCGGGGAAATGTCACGCGGTGAATACCGGAGTCCTGTTAGCCCGCTACAGCCCGGTTCACCGGAGTCCTGCTAGCCCAGTGCTACAGCCTGGATTCACTCGCTGATGACCGACACGTTCGATGCTGGGTCATGGATGCCTGTCCCTGTAAGTCTGTGCCGCTTTGGGTTTACGACTAGCCATGTCAGCCCGGACTCCTTATCATATGGATGCTAGCGACACTGTCATATACGTGTGCCAAAAGGCGCAAACGGTCCCGGGCAAAGGTAAGGCGACACCTGTGGGAATACCGTGCGTGAGGCCGCAAAGTGATATGAGGTGTTACATGCTAGATCGATGTGGCATTGAGTCGGGGTCCTGACATGTGTCATCCACTGTTACTGACCACTAGTTGCTTCCTTTGCACCTCTGTGTAAACAGGGTTATCTACTTCACCTCGTTGCTATTGTGACCTTTTGTTGCACTGCATAAAACACTTTCGTTTTAAGAGTGTTTTGTGCAGTTCAACCAAAATGTCACACCGACAATGTTGCTATTGTGCATCATGAGAGGTTAGTACTAGCCTTCTTTCACATGATTGTGTAGTGTGCTTTCATACGTTGTGCTACTTATACGGTAATGTTGCTTGATTTTAGTGAACTGCACAAATGGAGACAAGACTTCCAATATGTATGTGCACCGTAATATCCCATTGAGGTAAGATAATGATATTTCACAACTGTTGGCCCGTATTTTGCCACTTTCATCAAAAAATTAATGTCGTTGTTTAGTGCTATACTTGTGCTCCCTAATTGACATATGCCAAATCTTACATTGAAGGCGAAGCTTATCTGTTATTGAACCAAGTGATGAAGGGGAAGAACAAGGAGAATAAAAACAAAAATCAACTCCCGGTGCTGTAATGAAGCACTGGAACTGTGATGACACAAGTAATGATATAGTTTTCCATCTTAATTTATTGCTATGGCTAGAACGAGCAATTTTTTCCACTGATTTGATGCCACTCTTAATGTAATATGTAATTATCTCTACTTGTGCAAACTAGGATCTTCTTTGAAGATAACATATATTTTAGTGGAACTGCACAAGAAGATGTTGGAAACATTAAACTAATCAAGAGGTATATAGTAAGCATGGCAACCACAGTAGATAATAACAGATGGTTCCGGAGAAGTGCTTGATCTGTATGCTCTACACAATAAGCCTCCTGACAAAGGATGGTACTCGCCCACGGATTTCATCCATATGATTGAGCTTTGTCATCTCTATTGGTGTTGTGCTACTGTTTAGATACTGTCATGAGAAAGTGGTATTGTCCTTGAGAAGTATTTCATCTGTGTTGTTTTAAATATTTCCTTTCCTTTTTTCAAGAAAACAGCGGCTAGCATTTAGTTGTCCTCTTGTCTTTGCACAACAGGATGATCCTCCTCTGAAGAAGAATATGGAGTACGTGAACTGCCTAATTTCGATTATGCCAAGATAAAGAAGCCAAGCCTCTCTTCTTAAGAAGGGAGTAGTTGAAGGATGGTTACATTATTGCCAACAAGAAGAAACTAACTTCAGCTCAGAAGGACTCACGGATCTCCATCTTTGTTGCTGTGATGGCCAATACAATGTTGTGTTAGGATTCCTTCTGGTGAGTTCCATTTTTTAAATGTGTGCTCTGCATGGATCATGTAGGTTGCCCGTTTAAACTGTCAATTCATAGTATAGTTTGCTTTATACTAATCACTTTTTTGCATTTGTGCAAACAGTGGTGCTCAGCTTGATTTCAATGGGAACTGCACAAAATGTTCATGAATACGCCAAATCATTCATTTCCACCACAAGAAAGGAGGTGCCGATATGTTCAAGGCATTGCAACATATAAAGCCAAAATCATACAAGCTACGCATGAATTTGGTTGATTTTGGTGGAACTGAACAAAAAGAACAGTTGGTTTATTTAGCACGAGGTTCCATGTCAATGTTCGAACTGATGGCAAACCCTGCCCATTCCATAATCGTAGGCATTTGATATTTTGGAATGGCAAAACCTTTTCAAAGTTTGCTCATTGATGTACGCAAAACAACACGCATTTGATATTTTGGAATGGGACAACCTTGTCAAATTTTGCTCATTGATGTTAGCAAGAAGACATGCGTTTGATATTTTCAAATGGGATGCCCTTTGCTCTCAGCAACATCGATCGATTTTTCTTTATTCTTTAATTGTGAAGTAAATATTGGCTTTGACATGTGAATCGCTGAGATGCATAATCATCGATTGTTTTGAATATTCCCTATGAATTGCCAGGCCTTTGTGTTTGATTGGAATGTACAGGAACGCTAAAAAGCTTCTCAAACTCTTTGTACTCCCTCAGTTCCTTTTTACTTCGCATATTAGATTTCTTTCAAGTCAGTTGATTTTACATTGTGAATGTTCATACTTTTTCTATAAGATTGATCAAAGTAGAGATACTTTGACTTCAGACAAAACTTATATGCATACTAAGAAGGACCGGAGGGAGTACATATGAAACTGCTGCAAACGAGGTGATTACCCTGGGAATAATGCTAGTACATATTGTTTTGCATGTTCATCCAATGCCAGTGATACAAGAAATTGAACTAATCGAACTAAAGTCATTCATACACGGTCAGATTACATATAAACATGCTTCCCATCAATGGTCAACGCTGAGTCAAACAGAAGCTTCTTCTCCAGCACAGCTCTCTGACTCCATGTCGCCGCCAAGAAGCTAATCGGCCGTCAATGGTCAACCCGCCTAGCTTGGCTTCAACCGGAGGGTAGCAATGGTGGCCTTACTTAGACCCGAGAGGCGGTGACCTACCATGTTCTACTCTTCCTCGTTTTCTGTGTGACGCGGCCTCATTGGCAGCAGGGCGGGGCCTCATCGGAGCAAGGCCTCATAGAGGCCGGCAAAATCCTTCGCCTCAATGTCGGCGGGGCAGGGCATCAGCGGAGCCGGTGGTGTCCTCTGCCTTGTTGTTGGCAGCGTGGGGCCTCGGCAGAGCAGGGCCTCATCGATGTCAGTGGAGCGGGGACTCATCGGAGCTGGCATTGTCGTCTTCCTCATCCTCGGTCTCGCCAAACAACGCCTCGCCCGCTTCATCGCCCTCTTTGTAGGCGGACGCAGCCTCCGCCACCCGCATGCGGTACCGCCAGTGCTCGAGGCGGCTCTCGCGGGCGAAGCAGTACAAGTCAAGGAGCGCCTCCTGCTCTGCCCGCTCTGCGGCGATCTACTCCTCCGCCTGCAGGTGCTCCTGGAGGAGATGGTGGTTGTAGGTCGCGTCGGCATGTGCCTCCTGGAACTGCTCCTGATGCTTCTGCCTCATCGTGTCCATGTATTGGGCACGGGCCTCGCCAATGGTCACGGTGCAATGCACCGGCGAGGATGGCGCGGAGGAGGGGGTTGGCGCCGGATCGTCGACTACCATGTTCTCCATTGGGACGTCGTCATCCTCCGGTTGCCTGCTGGCCAGCCAGTCGGCAGCAATGGCTGCCATCTCCTTGTGGTCCATCGTCCGCCCATCCCGAAGAGTGTTGGAGCACGAGGAAGCCATGGTGGGCAGTAGTGGTGTGAACAGGAGAAAGGGAACGGAGGCGGATGACTGCATCTATGGCCGACACAGCAGTTTATATAGCAATGGTGGGCGACGGAGGGACGGACGAGTGGCGCCGGAGTAGCTGCCTCGGCAACCGCGTATCATTAATGTGGGCGGCAGACGGATGGACGGATGATACTTGTGTTGTTTGAATGCAGAGCAATCGCCTGCACCAGGAAGCGGTGCGGGCGATGCTGAATGTTTCAGGCGGAAAGCGCGCGGGGGCGAGGGAGGCGGTCTGGGTGGGCTAGGGTTGTAAGACTCGTGCTTGGCAGCGGGTCGGTCCAGCAGCCGGACATGCTGGCTCGCCAGCGAGCCTGCTGAGCTGAGCGACGACAATCAGACAATGGACGTAGCTTCCGACCAGGAGTCGGCGCCACTGTCCAAGCTGGTTCATGCCATGTTCACCATAGAGCAGGTGTGGCCGCACTTCAATGCCCTAATGATGGAAGATCTACCATCGCAGGAGGTCCTATGCTGCAACCTCCATCTCCTCAACGAGCACCGACGAACAAGCGAACGATAATGTCATCGCGGACATGTGGCCCTATGATCCTGGCTTCCTGAATAAGCACCGGCGAACAAGCGAACGAAAATGCTGTCATGGACATGTGGCCCTATGTATCAGACCATCCGTAGGGCCCGCGAGACACTCTCCGTTGTCCTTCGAGTTGTTGCGCTCGTCGTGGCACCGCCGTCTCGCGTTGTCAAGATGGTCAATGGACATGAAGAATGAGGAGATGACTTTACTTGGAGAGGATGACAGTGGGGACCCACCAGGGCCATAGCCGCACATACGCAAGTGCCTCCTTATTATATACAACTATAATTTTTTTGCTTCCTCCTGGTTTCCTGACATCACGGTCCCACACCATTGTCAACCTATGTAGTCAATAAACGAGAGAATTGCACAAGGAGCGGCCGATAGCTGGGAGACTAGGGATGAAAATGGAGTGGAAACTTCCCGTTTTTCCGGAGGAAAAATGGAAACGAAGAGGAAATATGAAAATGGAAATGGAAATTTGCAAAACGGAAGTGGAACTGGAATTTTTTATGCGGAAACGGAAACAAAAACAGAACGGTGTTTTCCGATGGAACATGCATGGAAAAGGAACTTTCCGTTTCCGTGAATATGGAATTTCTGTTTTTACTATAGACCTATAACTGCTTTGTAGCCCAACCACCAAAGAGAACACAATGACACAATTAGTAGAATGGGTCTGAGGCCCAACTTCTACTACCACACATGTACTCAGCTTGACCCTATATGCAGTTGTCCGGTACTACTACAATACTATGCTAAGTTGCTAACATAATGGTATTATTTTGTAGCCATGTTAACAACTCATTAAATTTGTTTGTTTTTGTGTGTATTTCTCTATGATTCAAGGGGTTTTAAGTTCCGATCAATGCCTATTTCTGTTTCTGTATCCGCATTGAATTTGCTCGGTGTCTGTTTCTGGTAGTATATGTTTCCGTATTCATTTCCGGGGTTTTTGTATTCGTTTCCGCTTCTGCAAAAAATGTGAAAACAAATATGATAGCACTCAGTTCCATCCATTTCCACTTTGTTTTCATCCCTAGCTGGGACCAAGCAGCTCGAGCAGTATTTGTGTTTTTGAGGTGTGAGCACTGCAGAGTTTTTATTGAGCAGTATTTTTGTTGTTGTTCAGAGGAGAGCAGGGTATTAACTGGGCGGGCTATGGCCTGTCTAGCCCAGGCCAGATATCCAGCCGAGATATTAGTTTTTTTCAAGCTGAAAATGGCTAGCCCAGCTATACTTTTTTTAAGGAATACCCAGGAAAGGTCAACTTGTTATTCTCCACCCCGCTGGGCTGCAAATATTTCCTAGGAGGGATGCATTAGGCTTAACAAGAAAATGGGCTTTAAGAAATAATAAATGAGATGTAATTATAAAAACTGGGCAGTACCTATAAAAAATGCACCAAACACGTAATTAGTTAAAAAATATTATTTTTGGAATTTGGGATTTTTAATTTCATTAATTGTTGTGCATGCAATATTTCATTGGATTTTTATGTAATGCAAATTTATTTTGAAATTATATTGAACCTGACTAAAAATTTTGGGATAAAAATATTTCGGATCCCATCAAAATGTGGGAAATTTTATTGAATTCTGTTTTGAGCGGTTGGTTGAAATTATTAATCATTGTCCTAGCTAGAAAATGAGTTGTACTTTTAACAATGGGCTGTAGTAAATTCCATTAGAATTCAAAAATGGGTTGTACATTCTTACAAATCGAAAATCGGCTATATGTTCTCTACCACACACTTGTGGGCCTACAAAGTTCACACGTCCCCTAAAAAAACTAAGTTGACGCGTACGCAAGGTTTTGTCAACTTATAGTCAACACATGGTTCTAGCAGCAGTGGCCGTTGGATGTCCATCCAATGGATGTCGGGCTTCTTCTTCAATCTCGGATATTCTTGCTTCAGCTGCCCAAAAAATGATTCCTCCCCCTGACATCTGGGGCGCACCGTTTCGGAGGCTGGCCCGTGGGCCTACTAAGTTGACGCGTACCAAGGGCTTTGTCAACTTAGTCAATATAAGCGATTCTAGTGCAGTGACCATACGATGTCCATCCAACGGCCGTTGTGCTTCTTCAACCTTTGGTCTTCTTGCACCAGCCACCCAAACCAGCGCCGACCGTGACCGCTACGCCTATCTCCCATGTTCAGCTGTGCTGCCACTGCTGGCCATGCCATCCCTCTATACTCACCCACACCTCCTGTTATTCTCCGGCGATGGCAACCTCACACCGTAGCCGAAGAGTCAACCCATGTACTCCCCTCCACATGGGAATCCACTCCCACGTCTTCCCTGGCTTCGCGTCATTCCCTTCCTAGGCCTCACCGTCGTCCACCGCCTTGTTGGAAATATGCCCTAGAGGCAATAATAAAAGGATTATTATTATATTTCCTTGTTCATGATAATTGTCTTTTATTCATGCTATAATTGTGTTATCCGGAAATCGCAATACATGTGTGAATACATAGACACCAACATGTCCCTAGTAAGCCTCTAGTTGACTAGCTCGTTGATCAACAGATAGTCATGGTTTCCTGACTATGGACATTGGATGTCATTGATAACGAGATCACATCATTAGGAGAATGATGTGATGGACAAGACCCAATCCTAAACATAGCACAAGATCGTATAGTTCGTTTGCTAGAGTTTTTCCAATGTCAAGTATCTTTTCCTTAGACCATGCGATCGTGTAACTCCCGGATACCGTAGGAGTGCTTTGGTTGTACCAAACGTCACAACGTAACTGGGTGACTATAAAGGTATACTACGGGTATCTCCGAAAGTGTCTGTTGGGTTGACACGGATCAAGACTGGGATTTGTCACTCCGTATGACGGAGAGGTATCTCTGGGCCCACTCGGTAATGCATCATCATAATGAGCTCAAAAGTAACCACGTGTTTGGTCACGGGATCATGCATTACGGTACGAGTAAAGTGACTTGCCGGTAACGAGATTGAACGAGGTATTGGGATACCGACGATCGAATCTCGGGCAAGTAACATACCGATTGACAAAGGGAATTGTATACGGGGTTGCCTGAATCCTCGACATCGTGGTTCATATGATGAGATCATCGAGGAGCATGTGGGAGCCAACATGGGTATCCAGATCCCGCTGTTGGTTATTGGCCGGAGAGCCGTCTCGGTCATGTCTACATGTCTCTCGAATCCGTAGGGTCTACACACTTAAGGTTCGGTGACACCAGGGTTGTAGAGATATTAGTATGCAGTAATCCGAAAGTTGTTTGGAGTTCCGTATGAGATCCTGGACGTCATGAGGAGTTCCGGAATGGTCCGGAGGTGAAGAATTATATATAGGAAGTGCAGTTTCGGCCATCGGGAAAGATTCGAGGTCACTGGTATTGTACCGGGACCACCGGATGGGTCCCGGGGGTCCACCGGGTGGCGCCAACCATCCCGGAGGGCCCCATGGGCTGAAGTGGGGAGGGGAACTAGCCCCTGGTGGGCTGGTGCGCCCCCCCTTGGGCCCCCCATGCGCCTAGGGTTGGGAACCCTAGGGGAGGGGCGCCCCACTTGCCTTGGGGGGTACTCCACCCCCTTGGCCGCCGCCCCCCTAGGAGATCCCATCTCCTAGGGACGGCACACCCCCTAGGGGGCCTATATAAAGGGGGGGAGGGAGGGCAGCAACACCCCAAGTCATGGCGCCTCCCTCTCCCCTGCTACACCTCTCCCTCTCGCAGAAGCTCGGCGAAGCCCTTCTGCGATCACTGCTGCATCCACCACCACGCCGTCGTGCTGCTGGATCTCTGTCAACCTCTCCTTCCCCCTTGCTGAATCAAGAAGGAGGAGACGTCATCTGCTCCGTACGTGTGTTGAACGCGGAGGTGCCGTCCGTTCGACACTTGGTCATCGGTGATTTGGATCACGGCGAGTACGACTCCATCATCCACGTTCTCTTGAATGCTTCCGATGTGATCTACAAGGGTATGTAGATGCACTCCCCTCTCGTTGCTAGATGACTCCATAGATAGATCTTGGTGAAACATAGAGAAAATTGTTTGTTTTCTGCAACGTTCCCCAACAGTGGCATCATGAGCTAGGTCTATGCTTAGTTCTCTTTGCACGAGTAGAACACAATTTGTTGTGGGCGTAGATGTTGTCAACTTTCTTGCCGCTACTAGTCTTATTTTGCTTCAGCGGTATTGTGGGATGAAGCGGCCTGGACTGACCTTACACGTACGCTTACGTGAGACAGGTTCCACCGACTAACATGCACTAGTTGCATAAGGTGGCTAGCGGGTGTTTGTCTCTCCCACTTTAGTTGGAGCGGATTCGACGAAAAGGGTCCTTATGAAGGGTAAATAGAAATTGACAAATCACGTTGTGGCTTTTACATAGGTAAGAAAACGTTCTTGCTAGAACCCGATTGCAGCCACGTAAAACTTGCAACAACAATTAGAGGACGTCTAACTTGTTTTTGCAGCAAGTGTTTTGTGATGTGATATGGCCAAAGTTGTGATGAATGATGAATGATATATATATATATATATATATATATATATATATATATATATATGTGATGCATGAGATCATGTTCTTGTAATAGGAATCACGACTTGCATGTCGATGAGTATGACAACCGGCAGGAGCCATAGGAGTTGTCTTTATTTTTGTATGACCTGCGTGTCATTGAGAAACGCCATGTAAATTACTTTACTTAATTGCTAAACGTGTTAGCCATAGTAGTAGAAGTAATATTTGGCGAGCAACTTCATGGAGACACGATGATGGAGATCATGATGATGGAGATCATGGTGTCATGTCGGTGACAGGATGATCATGGAGCCCCAAGATGGAGATCAAAGGAGCTATATGATATTGGCCATATCATGTCACTATTATTTGATTGCATGTGATGTTTATCATGTTTTTGCATCTTGTTTACTTAGAACGATGGTAGTAAATAAGATGATCCCTCATAATAATTTCAAGAAAGTGTTTCCCCTAATTGTGCGCCGTTGCGATAGTTTGTTGTTTCGAAGCACCACGTGATGATCGGGTGTGATAGATTCCAACGTTCACATACAACGGGTGTAAGACAGATTTACACATGCAAACACTTAGGTTAACTTGACGAGCATAGCATGTACAGACATGGCCTCAGAACACAAGAGACCGAAAGGTCGAACATGAGTCGTATGAAAGATACGATCAACATGGAGATGTTCACCGATGATGACTAGTCCGTCTCACGTGATGATCGGACGCGGCCTAGTCGAGTCGGATCATGTTTCACTTAGATGACTAGAGGGATGTCTAATCTGAGTGGGAGTTCATTGAATAATTTGATTAGATGAACTTAATTATCATGAACTTAGTCTAAAATCTTTACAATATGTCTTGTAGATCAAATGGCCCATGTTGTCCTCAACTTCAACGCGTTCCTAGAGAAAACCAAGCTGAAAGATGATGGCAGCAACTATACGGACTGGGTCCGGAACCTGAGGATCATCCTCATAGCTGCCAAGAAAGATTATGTCCTAGAAGCACCGCTAGGTGACGCACCCGTCCCACAGAACCAAGACGTTATGAACCCTTGGCAGACACGTGCTGATGATTACTCCCTCGTTCAGTGCAGCATGCTTTACAGCTTAGAACCGGGGCTCCAAAAGCATTTTGAGAGACACGGAGCATATGAGATGTTCGAAGAGCTGAAAATGGTTTTTCAAGCTCATGCCCAGGTCGAGAGATATGAAGTCTCCGACAAGTTCTTTAGCTGTAAGATGGAGGAAAATAGTTCTGTCAGTGAGCACATACTCACTATGTCTGGGTTACATAACCGCTTGACTCAGCTGGGAGTTAATCTCCCGAATGACGCAGTCATTGACAGAATCCTTCAGTCGCTTCCACCGAGCTACAAGAGCTTTGTGATGAACTTCAATATGCAGGGGATGGAAAAGACCATTCCTGAGGTATATTCAATGCTGAAATCGGCAGAGGTAGAAGTCAAAAAGGAACATCAAGTGTTGATGGTGAATAAAACCACTAATTTCAAGAAAGGCAAGGGTAAAAAGAACTTCAAGAAGGACGGCAAGGGAGTTGCCGCGCCCGGTAAGCAAGCTGCCGGGAAGAAGCCAAAGAATGGACCCAAGCCCGAGACTGAGTGTTTTTATTGCAAGGGAAGTGGTCACTGGAAGCGGAACTGCCCCAAATACTTAGCAGACAAGAAGGCCAGCAACACGAAAGGTATATCTGATATACATGTAATTGATGTGTACCTTACCAGTACTCGTAGTAGCTCCTGGGTATTTGATACTGGTGCGGTTGCTCACATTTGTAACTCAAAGTAGGAGCTGCGGAATAAGCAGAGACTGGGGAAGGACGAGGTGACGATGCGCGTCGGGAATGGTTCCAAGGTCGATGTGATCGCCGTCGGCACGCTACCTCTACATTTAACTACGGGATTAGTTTTAAACCTCAATAATTGTTATTTAGTGCCAGCTTTGAGCATGAACATTGTATCAGGATCTCGTTTAATTCGAGATGGCTACTCATTTAAATCCGAGAATAATGGTTGTTCTATTTATATGAGAGATATGTTTTTATGGTCATGCTCCGATGGTGAATGGTTTATTCTTAATGAATCTCGAGCGTAATGCTACACATATTCATAGTGTGAATACCAAAAGATGTAAGGTTGATAATGATAGTCCCACATACTTGTGGCACTGCCGCCTTGGTCACATAGGTGTCAAACGCATGAAGAAGCTCCATGCAGATGGACTTTTAGAGTCTCTTGATTACGAATCATTTGACACATGCGAACCATGCCTCATGGGTAAGATGACCAAGACTCCGTTCTCAGGAACAATGGAGCGAGCAACCAACTTATTGGAAATCATACATACTGATGTGTGGTCCAATGAGTGTTGAGGCTCGCGGTGGCTATTGTTATGTTCTCACCCTCACTGATGACTTGAGTAGATATGGGTATGTCTACTTAATGAAACACAAGTCTGAGACCTTTGAAAAGTTCAAGGAATTTTAGAGTGAGGTTGAGAATCAACGTGACAGGAAAATCAAGTTCTTGCGATCAGATCATGGGGGAGAATACTTGAGTCATGAATTTGGCACACACTTAAGAAAATGTGGAATAGTTTCACAACTCACGCCGCCTGGAACACCTCAGCGTAATGGTGTGTCCGAACATCGTAATCGCACTCTATTAGAGATGGTGTGATCTATGATGTCTCTTACCGATTCACCGCTATCATTTTGGGGCTATGCTTTAGAGACTGCCGCATTCACTTTAAATAGGGCTCCGTCGAAATCCGTTGAGACGACACCGTATGAATTATGGTTTGGGAAGAAACCTAAGCTGTCATTTCTTAAAGTTTGGGGATGCGATGCTTATGTCAAGAAACTTCAACCTGAAAAGCTCGAACCCAAGTCGGAAAAATGCGTCTTCATAGGATACCCTAAAGAAACTATTGGGTATACCTTCTACCTCAGATCCGAAGGCAAGATCTTTGTTGCCAAGAATGGATCCATTCTAGAGAAAGAGTTTCACTCGAAAGAAGTAAGTGGGAGGAAAGTAGAACTTGATGAAGTATTACCTCTTGAACCGGAAAGTGGTGCAACTCAGGAAATTGTTCCTGAGGTGCCTGCACCGACTAGAGAGGAAGTTAATGATGATGATCATGAAACTTCAGATCAAGTTGCTACTGAACTTCGTAGGTCCACAAGGACACGTTCCGCACCAGAGTGGTACGGCAACCCTGTCTTGGAAATCATGTTGTTAGACAATGGTGAACCTTCGAACTATGAAGAAGCGATGGCGGGCCCGGATTCCGACAAATGGCTGGAAGCCATGAAATCCGAGATAGGATCCATGTATGAAAACGAAGTATGGACTTTGACTGACTTGCCCGATGATCGGCGAGCCATAGAAAATAAATGGATCTTTAAGAAGAAGACAGACGCGGATGGTAATGTGACCATCTATAAAGCTAGGCTTGTCGCTAAGGGTTATCGACAAGTTCAAGGGGTTGACTACAATGAGACTTTCTCTCCCGTAGCAAAGCTGAAGTCCGTCCGAATCATGTTAGCAGCCGCATACTATGATTATGAGATATGGCAAATGGACGTCAAAACGGCATTCCTTAACGGTTATCTTAAGGAAGAACTGTATATGATGCAGCCGGAAGGTTTTGTCGACCCTAAAAATGCTAACAAGGTATGCAAGCTCCAGCGATCCATTTATGAGCTGGTGCAAGCATCTCGGAGTTGGAACATTCGCTTTGATGAGATGATCAAAGCGTTTGGGTTTATGCAGACTTATGGAGAAGCCTGCGTTTACAAGAAAGTGAGTGGGAGCTCTGTATCATTTCTCATATTATATGTAGATGACATACTTTTGATGGGAAATGATATAGAACTTTTGGACAGCATTAAGGCCTACTTGAATAAGAGTTTTTCAATGAAGGACCTTGGAGAAGCTGCTTATATATTAAGCATCAAGATCTATAGAGATAGATCAAGACGCCTCATAGGTCTTTCACAAAGCACATACCTTGATAAGATATTGAAGAAGTTCAATATTGATCAGTCTAAAAAGGGGTTCTTGCCTGTGTTGCAAGGTGTGAAATTGAGCTCGGCTCAATGTCCAACCACGGCAGAAGATATAGAAGAGATGAGTGTCATCCCCTATGCCTCAGCCATAGGGTATATTATGTATGCCATGCTGTGTACCAGACCTGATGTAAACCTTGCCGTAAGTTTGGTAGGAAGGTACCAAAGTAATCCCGGCAAGGAACACTGGACAGCGGTCAAGAATATCCTGAAGTACCTGAAAAGGACTAAGGACATGTTTCTCGTTTATGGAGGTGACAAAGAGCTCGTCGTAAAGGGTTACGTCGACGCTAGCTTCGACACAGATCTGGATGACTCTAAGTCACAAACCGGATACGTGTATATGTTGAATGGTGGAGCAGTAAGCTGGTGTAGCTGCAAGCAGAGCGTCGTGGCGGGATCTACATGTGAAGCGGAGTACATGGCAGCCTCGGAGGCAGCGCATGAATCAATTTGGGTGAAGGAGTTCATCACCGACCTAGGAGTCATACCCAATGCGTCGGGGCCGATCAAACTCTTCTGTGACAACACTGGAGCTATTGCACTTGCCAAGGAGCCCAGGTTTCACAAGAAGACCAGGCACATCAAGCGTCGCATCAACTCCATTCGTGAAAATGTTCAAGATGGAGACATAGATATTTGTAAAGTACATACGGATCTGAATGTCGCAGATCCGTTGACTAAACCTCTCCCTAGGGCAAAACATGATCAAAACCAGAACTCTATGGGTGTTCGATTCATCACAATGTAACTAGATTATTGACTCTAGTGCAAGTGGGAGACTGTTGGAAATATGCCCTAGAGGCAATAATAAAAGGATTATTATTATATTTCCTTGTTCATGATAATTGTCTTTTATTCATGCTATAATTGTGTTATCCGGAAATCGTAATACATGTGTGAATACATAGACACCAACATGTCCCTAGTAAGCCTCTAGTTGACTAGCTTGTTGATCAACAGATAGTCATGATTTCCTGACTATGGACATTGGATGTCATTGATAACGAGATCACATCATTAGGAGAATGATGTGATGGACAAGACCCAATCCTAAACATAGCACAAGATCGTATAGTTCGTTTGCTAGAGTTTTTCCAATGTCAAGTATCTTTTCCTTAGACCATGAGATCGTGTAACTCCCGATACCGTAGGAGTGCTTTGGGTGTACCAAACGTCACTACTTAACTGGGTGACTATAAAGGTATACTACGGGTATCTACGAAAGTGTCTGTTGGGTTGACACGGATCAAGACTGGGATTTGTCACTCCATATGACGGAGAGGTATCTCTGGGCCCACTCGGTAATGCATCATCATAATGAGCTCAAAAGTAACCAAGTGTTTGGTCACGGGATCATGCATTACGATATGAGTAAAGTGACTTGCCGGTAACGAGATTGAACGAGGTATTGGGATACCGACGATCGAATCTCGGGCAAGTAACATACTGATTGACAAAGGGAATTGTATACGGGGTTGCCTGAATCCTTGACATCGTGGTTCATATGATGAGATCATCGAGGAGCTGTGGGAGCCAACATGGGTATCCAGATCCCGCTGTTGGTTATTGGCCGGAGAGCTGTCTCGGTCATGTCTACATGTCTCCCGAACCCGTAGGGTCTACACACTTAAGGTTCGGTGACGCCAAGGTTGTAGAGATATTAGTATGCAGTAATCCGAAAGTTGTTCGGAGTCCTGGATGAGATCCTAGACGTCACAAGGAGTTCCGAAATGGTCCGGAGGTGAAGAATTATATATTGGAAGTGCAGTTTCGGCCATCGGGAAAGATTCGGGGTCACCGGTATTGTACCGGGACCACCGGATGGGTCCCGGGGGTCCACCGGGTGGGGCCACCCATCCCGGAGGGCCCCATGAGCTGAAGTGGGGAGGGGAACCAGCCCTTGGTGGGCTGGTGCGCCCCCCTTGGCCCCCCCATGCGCATAGGGTTGGGAACCCTAGGGGAGGGGGCGCCCCACTTGCCTTGGGGGGTACTCCACCCCCTTGGCCGCCGCCCCCCCTAGGAGATCCCATCTCCTAGGGCCGGCGTACCCCCTAGGGGGCCTATATAAAGGGGGGGAGGGAGGGCAGCAACACCCCAAGTCTTGGCACCTCCCTCTCCCCTGCTACACCTCTCCCTCTCGCAGAAGCTCGGCGAAGCCCTTCTGCGATCACTGTTGCATCCACCACCACGCCGTTGTGCTGCTGGATCTCCGTCAACCTCTCCTTCCCCCTTGCTGGATCAAGAAGGAGGAGACGTCATCCGCTCCGTACGTGTGTTGAACGCGGAGGTGCCGTCCGTTCGACACTTGGTCATCGGTGATTTGGATCACGGCGAGTACGACTCCATCATCCAGGTTCTCTTGAACGCTTCCGCTCGCGATCTACAAGGGTATGTAGATGCACTCCCCTCTCGTTGCTAGATGACTCCATAGATAGATCTTGGTGAAACATAGAGAATTTTTTTTGTTTTCTGCAATGTTCCCCAACACGCCTTGGTGCTCTTGGCGTGGCGTGGTCAACGTGGTCAACGAAGGACATCCATCAAAAGAGGAATTTAGGCGGCAAGGCTGACAGCTGGACCCACCAGCTGCATCTTTGAACACAAGTAAGTGCCTCCTTATTACTCGCAAAATTAAAAACGATTCCTCCCCCTGACAGCTGGGACCGAGCAGCTATATCTTTGCACGCAAGGAAGTGCGTCCTTATCCTCCCTGGCCACTAGGACCCACCCGGTCAAAGCATACATAGCGTTGTCTGTCTGGTCGTGAACATGTACGTACATACTAGGCGATCGGTCTCTCTGCAAGTATGAACCATGGCCGAGTAAGTAGCGGCACATGTCGTTGTAGAGCACCCGACATAGCAGTTCACGTAGCCCCGTCTAAGTCCTGTACACGTACAGACATCCACAGGACAAAAAATACGGCCACATACATACATATGGGCGGGGTCTTGAGCGTGTACTCGTGCATATATACGGACGGCCAGGGCTTGTGTACAGGGAGAGGCAACAGACGGCAGCAACGACATCCTGTTCATCGGGCAACGAACCGGCTGGGTCGGAACGGAGAAACAACGTCCTGTTCATCTGGAGGCAACCGACTGGGTCGGAATGCGTCCTATTCAATGGGACCCTACTGGCTTGGACGGAATAGCCGAAACGGGGTCTGGCGTACCACGGAACGGAGGAAACGGCCTTTTGTTTGACCGACCACGGTCGAAATGGGATCTTATTCATTGGGAGGGGTCTGGCGTACCACAAAACAGAGGAAACGGACTTGTGTTTGAGTGCCTATGGTTGAAACAGGGTCCTGTTGATCGGGAGGGGTGTGTCATACCGCAAAACGGAGGAAACAAACTTGTGTTGGACCTCCTACGGTCGAAACGGGGTCCTGTTCATCCACCGTCTACTGCCTCGCTCCAGCCTCCACGGGCTACTGTTCATCCACCGTCGATCTCCTCCACCCTCCACGGGCTACTATTCATCCATGACTACTGTTCATCCAGCCTTCACCGGATGCTATTCATAGAGCCTCCACCGGGTCCTGTTCATCCACCCCCAACCGTCTGGGGTGCGGCGGCCTCCTCGTGGTCATGTTCATCCAGCGGCAATGGCCTACTACGACGGGGTCCTGTTCATCCAACCCCCACCGGGGACTGTTCATCCAGAACCAACCAACTGGCTCGACTCACCACGTCTCAACCCGTTCTAGGTACCACGCGCACGGTAGCAACGGTCGCTGTTCATCGAGAGGCAACCCAACACCGGCTAGCTAGCTATGTCTCGCACGGGGGCTCGATCAGCTTCAGTAAGCAGCGGCAGTGATTGATCGCTCGGGTTCAGTTAGTAGCAGTAGCGAAGGAATTGCTCGGGTTCAGTTAGCAGCGAGTGGATCGCTCAGGTTTAGTTAACAGCCAAGGGATTGATTGCTCGG
This sequence comes from Triticum dicoccoides, assembly GCF_002162155.2. NCBI lineage: Eukaryota > Viridiplantae > Streptophyta > Magnoliopsida > Poales > Poaceae > Triticum > Triticum dicoccoides. The sequence goes on along the minus strand of NC_041392.1, from coordinate 249,970,184 downwards.
GTTCAGTAACGTGCGATCACTCTGGGTTCAGTTAGCCAACGCCTCGCACACACGCACGTACGCGAGAGAAACACGCAAACCATAGTGCATCGCTCGGCCCTGACCACCCACCGTAACTGGGAACTCCATGATATTTCCTCTCCCTCACTTCTACCATGATTTTTTCTGTCATGGATGGCCCAAAGAATGTCATGCAGCTGCGTCTCCAGCCCGCCCAGGACGAAAAGCCCATTTTCTATCATGATTTTTTGTCATAGAAGTAGGATCCCACCACATCTATGATGATACCGGGTTTTGTCACAATTATCATCATAGAAGTGTCATAAGCATGATAGAATTTTTTTCCGTTCGGCCCAAAATATCACGGATGTGTCTTTTTTTGTAGTGTAGGTGATGCACTATCTGCATTTCTGGATAAGGCTAAGGAAGCAGGTGTGATTAGAGTTTTGTTACCACATTTGATACCAGGGGGATTAGTCATTTGCAATATGCTTCTGATACTTTGCTTTTTTGCCTAAAAAATTCCGTTCAAGAAAGAAGAAGATCAATTTTGGGTTGAACCAACAACCTGATTGTGTGGCTATTCTGAATGCAGATAGAAAGTCTTTGGTAGTTAGTTGCCTCACCCTATTGGTTGTTGGTTTTATTTCTCCTCCGCGTTCGTGAAAAGCTAGTATGATCGCGGAAATCCTCTAAAACGCGTTGCATGACTTAATGCTAGCTCTTTATCATACATCTTCTAATGGGGTTTCCAAAAATGCGGATTCAGAGCACTTACATGGCTATCCAGCAATAGACCTGGTCAAACTGAATCATGCCAATGTTATGGAAGTTCCTGGATATTTTGAAATAAGATTAGTACCAAAAGCTAGAAAAAGACAGAGGGAGGGGGAGCTGCATCTTATTCTCTTCGCGAGAACTTCAGGATCGGAGAAGCATTCGAAAGGGGCGAGGCCTTCATTTCGTTGGCAGAAGCAGAAATGATCCAATCCATTCAGGGCTTCGGGGAACCCAAAAAGGAACTGTGGATTTGAGTATTGAGCGAAAGGTTACACCACCTATAGGTTTTGTATTACATGCCAATCCTACTCCACTAGTACCAATAAGCGGCATAGGGGAAAAAGCACAACGCTTATTTCTTCATTGAAGGGTTCGGATGGACTTCGCCTTTCTTTCCCAACGAAAATGGAAAGGAAACCTAAATACATGTGTGAATACATAGACAAACACTGTGTCCCAGTGAGCCTCTACTTGACTAGCTCATTGATCAAAGATGGTTAAGGTTTCCTAACCATGGACATGAGTTGTCATTTGATAACAAGATCACATCATTAGGAGAATGATGTGATGGACAAGACCCATCTGTTAGCTTAGCATATTGATTGTTCAGTTTTATTGCTATTGCTTTCTTCATGTCAAATACATATTCCTTCGACTATTAGATTATGCAACTCCTGGATACCAGAGGAATGCCTTGTGTGCTATCAAACGTCACAACGTAGCTAGGTGATTATAAAGATGCTCTACAGGTATCTCCGAAGGTGTTTGTTGAGTTGGCATAGATCGAGATTAGGATTTGTCACTTCGAGTTTCAGAGAGGTATCTCTGGGCCCTCTCGATAATACACATCATAAGAAGCCTTGCGAACAAAGTGACTAATGAGTTAGTTATGAGACGATGTATTACGGAATGAGTAAAGAGATTTGCCGGTAACGAGATTGAACTAGGTATGAAGATACCGACGATCGAATCTCGGGCAAGTAACATACTGATAGATAAAGGGAATTGCGTATGTTGTCATAATGGTTCGACCGATAAAGATCTTCGTAGAATATGTAGGAGCCAATATGAGCATATAGGTGCTGCCATTGGTTATTGACCGGAGAGGTGTCTCGGTCATGTCTACATAGTTCTCGAACCCGTAGGGTCCGCACGCTTAACGTTAGTTGACGATATAGTGTTATATGAGATATATGATTTGGTGACCGAATGTTGTTCGGAGTCCCGGATGTGATCACGGACATGACGAGGAGTCTCTAAATGGTCGAGAGGTAAATATTGATATTTAGGACGATATTATTCGGACACCGGAAGTGTTCCCAAGTGTATCGGGTATTTATCGGAGTACCCGAGGGGTTACCGGAACCCTCGGGGGGAATATATGGGCCATGAGAGGGGAGCACACCAACCCACAAGGGGTGGCACACCCCCCTATGTCAGGAGGCCGAATTGGGAGAAGGAAAGAGGGGGTTCGGCCCCCTTTCCTTTCTCTCTTCCCCCTTCCCTTTCTTCTCTGGTGACATAAGGAAAGAGGGAAGGGGGCGCCACTTGGGCGCACCCTGGCTGCCTCCCCTCTCCCTCCCACCTATAAATACGTGGGGGGCGCCGCTAGCATAGCCCAGACAATTGCCTAGCCATGTGCGGCGCCCCCCTCCACAGTTTACACCCCCGGTCATATTTTCGCGGTGCTTGGGCGAAGCCCTGCGAGGATCACTTCACCATCATCATCACCGTGCCATCGTGCTAACGGAACTCATCTACTACCTCGGCGTCTTGCAGGATGATACGTCTCCAACGTACCTATAATTTTTTATTGTTCCATGCTATTATATTATCTGTTTTGGATGTTTTATATGCATTAGTATGCTATTTTATATTATTTTTGGGACTAACCTATTAACCTAGAGCCCAATGCCAGTTCCTATTTTTTCCTTTTTTTTGAGTTTCGCGGAAAAGGAAACCAAATGGAATAAAACCTTCACGATGATTTTTCTTGGACCAGAAGACAACCAGAAGACTCGGAGATGAAGTTGGAGGAGCCACGAGGCGGCCAAAAGGATAGAGGGTGCGCCTAGGGGGGTAGGGCGCCCCCACCCTTGTGGGACCCTCGTCCACCTCCTCATCTATTTTCTTCGCCTATATATTCCCATATATCCCCAAACCAACATGGGGAGCCACGAAAACACTTTTCCACAGCTGCAACATTCTTTACCCATGAGATCCCATCTTGGGGCCTTTTTCGGCGTCCCGCCGGAGGGGGATTCGATCACAAAGGGCTTCTACATCAACTCCATTGCTCTTCAGATGAAGCATGAGTAGTTTACCATAGACCTACATGTCCATAGCAAGTAGCTAGATGGATTCTTCTCTCTCTTTGATTCTCAATACCATGTTCTCCTCGATGTTCTTGGAGATCTACTCGATGGAACACTCTTTTGCGGTGTATTTGCCGAGATCCAATGAATTGTGGATTTATGATCATCTTATCTATGACTATTATTTGAATCTCATCTGAATTCTTTTATGCATGATTTGATATCTTTGTAATTCTCTTCGAACTATCGGTTTGGTTTGGCCAAATAGATTGGTTTTTCTTGCAATGGGAGAAGTGCTTAGCTTTGGGTTCAATCTTGCAGTGTCCTTTCCAAGTGATAGTAGGGGCAGCAAGGCACGTATTGTATTGTTGCCATCGAGGATAAAAATATGGGGTTTTCATCATATTGCTTGAGTTAATTCCTCTACATCATCACATCTTGCTTAATGTGTTACTCCGTTCTTTATGAACTTAATACTCTAGATGCATGCTGGACATCGGTCGATGTGTGGACTAATAGTAGTAGATGCAGAATCGTTTCGGTCTACTTGACACGGACGTGATGCCTATATTCATGATCATTGCCTTAGATATCGTCATAACTTTGCGCTTTTCTATCAGTTGCTCGGCAGTAATTTGTTCACCCACCGTATTATTTACTATCTTGAGAGAAGCCTCTAGTGAAACTTATGGCCCCCGGGTCTATTTTCCATCATATAAGTTTCCGATCTACAATATTTGTTTCTGATTTACTCTTTTTGTAATCTTTTACGTTTCGATCTATAAACCAAAATTACCAAAAATATTTACTTTACCGTTTATCTATCTCTATCAGATCTCACTTTTGCAAGTAACCGTCAAGGGATTGACAACCCCTTTATCACATTGGGTGCAAGTTGTTTGCTTGTTTGTGCAGGTATTAGGTGACTTGTGCATTGTCTCCTACTGGATTGATACCTTGGTTCTGAAACTGAGGGAAATACTTATATCTCCTTTGCTGCATCACCCTTTCCTCTTCAAGGGAAAAAACCAACACAAGCTCAAGAAGTAGTAGGAGGAACTTCTGGCGTCGTTACCGGGGAGATCTACACCAAGTCAGGCCATACCAAGTACCCATCATAAACTCTCATCTCTTGCATTACATTATTCGCCATCCGCCTCTCGTTTTCCTCTCCCCCCACTTCTAAAATGATTTTTGAAAAGATTTGCCTTTTCTTCGCCCCTCTTCCGTTCGTCTTCTTCATTTGCTTTTTGTGTGCTCGTGTGTTGGATTTCTTGCTTTGTCACGATGGCTCAAGAGAATACTAAATTGTGTGACCTTTCCAAAACAAATAATAATGATTTTATTAGTACTCTGATTGCTCCCGCTACTAATGCAGAATCTCGTGAAATTAATGCCGCTTTGCTGAATCTTGTTATGAAAGATCTATTCTTCGGCCTTCCAAGTGAAGATGTCGCATCCCATCTTAATAATTTCATTGATTTGTGTGATATGCAAAAGAAAAAAATATGTGGATAATGATATTGTTAAATTGAAGCTATTTCCGTTCTCACTTCGAGATCGTGCTAAAACTTGGTTTTCATCTTCGCCTAAAAATAGCATTGATTCATGGAATGAGTGTAAAGATGCTTTTATTTCGAAGTATTTTCCTCCCGCTAAGATCATCTCCCTTAGGAATGATATTATGAATTTTAAGCAACTTGATCATGAACATGTTGCATGATATTGGGACAGAATCAAATTGATGATACGAAATTGCCCTACTCATGGTTTGAATTTGTGGATGATTATACAAAAAATTTATGTCGGATTGAATTTTGCTTCTAGAAATCTTTTAGATTCGGACGCGGGAGGTACTTTTATGGAAATTACTTTAGGAGAAGCTACTAAACTCCTAGATAATATTATGGTTAATTATTTTCAATGGCATATCGAAAGATCTTCCACTAGTAAAAAAGTGCATGCGATTGAAGAGATTAATGTTTTGAGTGGAAAGATGGATGAGCGTATGAAATTATTTGCTAATAAAAGTGCTTCTATTGATCCCAATGATATGCCTTTGTCTACTTTGATTGAGAATAATAATGAATCTATGGATGTGGATTTTGTTGGTAGGAACAATTTTGGTAATAACGTGTATAGAGGTAATTTTAATCCTAGGCCGTTCCCTAGTAATTCCTCTAATAATTATGGTAATTCATACAACAATTATTATGGAAATTATAATAAGATTCCCTCTGATTTTGAGAATAGTGTTAAAGAACTTAAGAGTTCACAAAATAATTTCAATGCTTTGATTAAAGAAAAATTGCTCAAGATTGATGATTTGGCTAGGAACGTGGATAGAATTTCTCTTGATGTTGACTCTCTGAAACTTAGATCTATTCCACCCAAGCATGATATCAATGAGTCTCTCAAAGCTATGAGAATTTCCATTGATGAGTGCAAAGAAAGAACCGCCAAGATGCGTGCAAAAAAAGATTGGTTTGTAGAAACATGTTCTTCCAGTTTCCGTGAAAATAATGATGAAGATCTTAAAGTAATTGGCGTGAATACTATTGAATCTTTGTTTTCGAATATAAATCTTGATAAATATGGGACTGGAGATGAGTCAACTTTAGTTAAAAGGCGTCCCAATGATTCGGAGGTTTTAGATCTTGATGCAAAAATAGATAAAAGTGGGATTGGAGAGGTCAAAACTTTAAGTAGAAATGAACCTACTCTTTTGGACTTCAAGAAATTTAATTATGATAATTGCTCTTTAATATATTGTATTTCCTTTTTGCAATCCATGTTGAATTCTCCTCATGCTTACAATCAAAACAAAGCTTTTACTAAACATATCGTTGATGCTAAGATGCAATCTTTTGTAGAAAATCTTGAATTGGACGTTTCTATCCCTAGAAAACTTTATGATGAGTGGGAACCTACTGTTAAGATTAAGATTAAAGATAAGGAGTTCCATGGTTTATGTGATTTGGGTGCTAGCATTTCGATGATTCCAAAAACTTTATGTGATGTGTTAGGTTTTCGTGAATTTGATGATTGTTCTTTAAATTTGCATCTTGCGGATTCCACTATTAAGAAACCTATGGGAAGGATTAATGATGTTCTTATTGTTACAAATAGGAATTATGTGCCGTAGATTTCATTTTTCTGGATATAGATTGCAATCCTACATGTCCTATTATTCTTGGTAGACCTTTCCTTAGAACGATTGGTGCAATTATTGATATGAAAGAAGGAAACATTAGATTCAATTTCCATTAAGGAAGGGCATGGAACACTTTATGAGAAATAAAATTAAATTGCCTTATGAATCTATTATGAGAGCCACTTATGGATTGCATGCCAAAGATGACAATACCTATATCTATTCGTGTTTTATGCCTAGCTAAGGGCGTTAAACAATAGCGCTTGTTGGGAGGCAACCCAATTTTATTTTTGTTTTTGATTTTTAGGTTATGTTTTGCAATAAATAATTCATCTAGCCTCTGGTTAGATGTGGTTCTATGTTTAATTTAGTGTTTGTGCCAACTGCCAAGTAAGACCTTTGGGATAGCTTATGGTGATAGTTGATTCGATCTTGCTAAAAACAGAAACTTTTGCGATCAGGAAAACAATTCTAATTTTTATCAGAAGTGTTATAAAATACTTATTATTTTTGAAGAATATTAATAAAAAAATTCTTAGGTTGTCCTAATTTTTAGAAGTTTTGGAGTTGCATAAGTATTCAAAATATCCATATTGCTACAGACTGTTCTGTTTTTGACAGATTCTGTTTTCTATGTTGTTTGCTTATTTTGATGAATATATGGTTAGTATCGGGGGGTATGAACCATGGAAAAGCTAGAATACAGTAGATATTACACCAATATAAATAAAGAATGAGTTCACAACAATAGCAAAAGTGGTGATTTATTTTCTTATACTAACGGAGCTTATGAGATTTTCTGTTGAGTTTTGTGTTGTGAAGTTTTCATGTTTTGGGTAAGGATTTGATGGACTATGGAATAAGGAGTGGCAAGAGCCTAAGCTTGGGTATGCCCAAGGCACCCCAAGGTAATATTCAAGGACAACCAAGATCCTAAGCTTGGGTATGTCCCGGAAGGCATCCCCTCTTTCGTCTTCGTCTATCGATAACTTTACTTGAGGCTATATTTTTATTCACCACATGATATGTCTTTTGCTTGGAGCGTCTTGTATGATTTGAGTATTTGCTTTTTAGTTTGCCACAATCATCCTTTCTGTACACACCTTTTCAGAGACACACACATGAATCATGATTTATTAGAATACTCTAGGTGCTTCACTTATATCTTTTGAGCTAGGCAATTTTGCTCTAGTGCTTCACTTATATCTTTTTAGAGCACGGCGGTGGTTTTATTTTTTAGAAATTGATGAACTCTCGTGCTTCACTTATATTATTTTGAGAGTCTCTAAACAGCATGGTGATTTGCTTTGGTTATAAATTTAGTCCTAATATGTTAGGCATCCAAGAGGGATATAATAAAAAAATTCATATAAAGTGCATTGAATACCATGAGAAGTTTGATTCCTTATGATTGTTTTGAGATATGAAGATGGTGATATTAGAGTCATGCTAGTGAGTAATTGTGAATTTTAGAAATACTTGTGTTAAAGTTTGTGATTCATGTAGCATGCACGTATGGTGAACCGTTATGTGATGAAGTCGGAGCATGATTTGTTTATTGATTGTCTTCCTTATGAGTGGCGGTAGGGGACGAACGATGGTATTTTCCTACCAATCTACCCCCCTAGGAGCATGCGCGTAGTACTTCATTTCGATAACTAATAGATTTTTTCAATAAGTATGTGAGTTCTTTATGACCAATGTTGAGTCCATGGATTATACACACTCTCACCCTTCCACCATTGCTAGCCTCTCTAGTGCCGTGCAACTTTTGCCGGTACAATGAACCCACCATATACCCTACTCAAAACGTCCACCATACCTACCTATTATGGCATTTTCATAGCCATTCCGAGATATATTGCCATGCAACTTTCCATCGTTCCATTTATTATGACACGCTCCATCATTGTCATATTGCTTTGCATGATCATGTGGTTGACATCATATTTGTGGCAAAGCCACCATTCATAATTATTTCATACATGTCACTCTTGATTCATTGCACATCCCGGTACACCGCCGGAGGCATTCATATAGAGTCATATTTTGTTCTAAGTATCAAGTTGTAAGTAAATAAAAGTGTGATGATCATCATTATTAGAGCATTGTCCCATGTGAGGAAAGGGTGATGGAGACTATGATTCCCCCACAAGTCGGAATGAGACTCCGGACAAAAAATAAAAAAAAGAGGCAAAAAAGAGAGAAGCTAGGCCCAAACAAAAAAATGAGAGAAAAGAGAGAAGGGGCAATGCTACTATCCTTTACCACACTTGTGCTTCAAAGTAGCACCATGATCTTCATGATAGAGAGTCTCCTATATTGTCACGTTCATATACTAGTGGGAATTTTTCATTATAGAACTTGGCTTGTATATTCCAATGACGGGCTTCCTCAAATTTCCCTAGGTCTTCGTGAGCAAGCGAATTGGATGCACACCCACTTAGTTTCTATTTGAGCTTTCATAAACTTATAGCTCTAAGTGCATCCATTGCATGGCAATCCCTACTAACTCACATTGATATCTATTGATGGGCATCTCCATAGCCCGTTGATACGCCTAGTTGATGTGAGACTATCTCCTTCTTTTTGTCTTCTCCAGAACCACCCTCTATTTCACCTATAGTGCTATGTCCATGGCTCACGCTCATGTATTGCGTGAAAGTTGAAAAAGTTTGAGAACATCAAAAGTATGAAACAATTGCTTGGCTTGTCATCAGGGTTGTGCATGATTTAAATATTTTATGTGATGAAGATGGAGCATAGCCAGACTATATGATTTTGTAGGGATAAGCTTTCTTTGGCCATGTTATTTTGAGAAGACATAATTGCCTTGTTAGTATGCTTGAAGTATTATTGTTTTTATGTCAATATTAAACTTTTGTTTTGAACCATAAGGATCTGAATTCCTGCCACAATAAATAAATTACATGGATAAATATGTTAGGTAGCATTCCACATCAGAAATTCTTGTTTATCATTTACCTACTCGGGGACGAGCAAGAATTAAGCTTGGGGATGCTTGATACGTCTCCAACGTATCTATAATATTTGATTGTTCCATGCTATTATATTATTGTTTGGGATGTTTTATATGGATTAAGATGCTATTTTATGTTATTTTTGGGACTAACCTATTAACCTAGAGCCCAATGCCAGTTCCTGTTTTTCCTTACTTTTGAGTTTCGCAAAAAGGAATACCAAACGGAGTCCAAATGGAATAAGACCTTAGCGATGATTTTTCTTGGACCAGAAGACAACCAGAAGACTTGGAGATGAAGTCAGAGGAGCCACGAGGCGGCCACAAGGACGGAGGGCGCGCCCCCACCCTTGTGGGCCCCTCGTGCACCTCCTGACCTAGTTTCTTTGCCTATATATTCCCATATATCCCCAAACCAACAGGGGGGCCACGAAAACTATTTTCCACCGCCGCAACCTTCTGTACCCGTGATATCGCATGAAGGGGCCTTTTCCAGTGTCCTGCCGGAGGGGGATTCGACCATGGAGGGCTTCTACATCAACTCCATTGCACTTCCAATGAAGCGTGAGTAGTTTACCACAGACCTACGGGTCCATAGCTAGTAGCTGGATGGCTTCTTCTCTCTCTTTGATTCTCAATATCATGTTCTCCTCAATGTTCTTGGAGATCTATTCGATGTAATACTCTTTTGCGGTGTGCTTGCCGAGATCCGATGAATTCTGGATTTATGATCAGCTTATCTATGAATATTATTTGGATCTCCTGTGAATTCTTTTATGCATGATTTGACATCTTTGTAATTCTCTTCGAACTATCAGTTTGGTTTGGCCAACTAGATTTGTTTTTCTTGCAATGGGAGAAGTGCTTAGCTTTGGGTTCAATCTTGCGATGTCCTTTCCCAGTGACAGTAGGGGCAGCAAGGCACATATTGTATTGTTGCCATCGAGGATAAAAAGATGGGGTTTTCATCATATTACTTGAGCTGATTCCTCTACATCATGTCATCTTGCTTAATGTGTTACTCCGTTCTTTATGAACTTAATACTCTAGATGCATGCTGGACAGCGGCCGATGTGTGGACTAATAGTAGTAGATGCACAATCTTTCCGTCTACTTGACACGGACGTGATGCCTATATTCATGATCATTGCCTTAGATATCGTCATAACTTTACACTTTTCTATCAATTGCTCGGCAGTAATTTGTTCACCCACCGTATTATTTACTATCTTGAGAGAAGCCTCCAGTGAAACCTATGGCCCCCGGGTCTATTTTCCATCATATAAGTTTCCGATCTACAATATTAGTTTCCGATTTACTCTTTTTGTAATCTTTTACTTTTTGATCTATAAACCAAAATTACCAAAAATATTTACTTCACAGTTTATCTATCTCTATCATATCTCACTTTGGCAAGTAACCGTCAAGGGACTGACAACCCCTTTATCGCATTGGGTACAAGTTGTTTGATTGTTTGTGCAGGTATTCGGTGACTTGTGCGTTATCTCCTACTGGATTGATACCTTGGTTCTCAAACTGAGGGAAATACTTATCTCTAATTTGCTGCATCACCCTTTCCTCTTCAAGGGAAAAACCAACACAAGCTCAAGAAGTAGCACTCGATAAAGAAGACGAGGGACGTCACCGAGGTGAACGTGTGCAAAACTCAGAGGTGCCGTACGTTCGGTACTTGATCGGTCGGAGCTAGAAGAAGTTCGACTACATCAACCGCGTTGTCAAACACTTTCACTTATGGTCTACAAGGGTACGTAGACACATTCCCCCCCTTGTTGATATGCATCTCCATGGAATATTTCATTGCATGTGCATAGAATTTTTTGGTTTTCCATGCAACGATTCCCAACAGGCGGTGTGTACAAACCGTTGCAGGATCTTTATGTGTGACATTAAGAGGAGACCTTTGCATACGAGGAGGAATCAACCAATGAGGATGAGTAGATGTCCCCCGCCACCAATGACCATGATGTCGGCGGCTCTGACGAGGGGATGATCCCGATCTCCTCGGACGAGGAATAGATACCTTTTTTTCTAGTATGTATTTTTTTTATTTCTGAATGTAGTCCTAACTTGTTTTATCTATGAATTAATGAATGAAATGTAGTTCTAGCTTATTTGCAATTCTACATTGCATGATTTTGAGGGTTAAAAATAGGGGGCATGTTCGTTTGTGGATGTATATGGATTTAGAAAAGCCAAAGTTTGGTTGAAGATGCTCTTACCAAACATAATCAAACATTTCCCGAGAACTTAATAGCTGACTTTTGCCTTTTCATAGTTACTCAGAGCAACTCCAACAACTTCCATATCCCTAAAAAACTACCGTTTATGAAAAGTTCCAACAGCTCCCCTAAACCTAGAAAAAATATGAGATCTCATGTAATCACCTCTTATGTTCTCCAAGTTTATGGAAAGAAAGCCTTCCCGTATAATTTTAGTGGGTTGCAACCACATGAAAATCCACGCCCATGCTGTCACCAGGTGTCTGCTATCGCGCCTCTGCCACTCGTCGCCATGCACACTCGCCGCCACCGCTTGCCGGTGCGCCTCCGCCCCCGCTGTCACCATGCTCTGTCGCTCTTTTGAGCCGCCGCCGACTGCCACAATGCATAGCCGCACCCATGAGCCACCACCGCCACACGTTGCCGCTCCCATGAGACGTCACGCTTGCGTGACCTCCCCGTTTTATTGTCGTACCGCCGCCTCCACACTGGACCACCACCTCGTTGCGCTACCGCTAGTGCCCGCTGGTGCACCACCTCGCCGCGCTACCACCATGATGGGTCACCGTCACACATGTTAATTACATGCGGCCCCTAGGCCATTGTTGAACTAAAAATAAAAGAAAAGCAAATTTTACGGAAAGAGGTTTACGAGAACTGAGAAAAGTTGTTGTCTGATAACTTCACGTAAATTATACAGTCATCCTGTAAAACCACTTTTATGGGAAGATTTTACAGGAGCTATTAGAGTTGCTTTTAGAACCTGTATATTGCTCACAGTTACTCAGAACTTGTTTACTCTGAACCCTTTACAGGAAGATTTTTACAGTAACACTTGAATAGAGATGACATCATGTCAATAGAAAAGGTGTCTGAGGGAGTCCTGGATTAGGGGGTCTCTGGACAGCCGGACTATATCCTTTGGCCGGACTGTTGGACTATGAAGATACAAGATTGAACACTTCGTCTCATGTCCGGACAGGACTCTACTTGGCGTGGAAGGCAATCTAGGCAATACAGATATGTATATCTCCTCCTTTGTAACCGACCTTGTGTAACCCTAGCCCTTTCCGGTGTCTATATAAACCGGAGGGTTTTAGTCCGTAGGACAACATACAATCATACAATAGGCTAGCTTCTAGGGTTTAGCCTCTCCGATCTCGTGGTAGATCTGCTCTTGTAATACTCATATCATCAAGAATAAATCAAGCAGGATGTAGGGTTTTACCTCCATCAAGAGGGCCTGAACTTGGATAAAACATCGTGTCCCCTGCCTCCTGTTACCATCCGCCTTAGACGCATAGTTCGGGACCCCCTACCCGAGATCCGCCGGTTTTGACACCGACATTGGTGCTTTCATTGAGAGTTCCTCTGTGACGTCGCCGTAAGGAAGGATGCCTCGTCTCGTTGTTAAAAGCAACATTACCTCTGGGGGGGCTCTGGCTGTCGGCAAAACTCTCCAGCTAGGTAGTTTCGTCATGACTGCCCGTTCGGCCGCTGCACCGACGATGACTTCTCGGGTCATCAAAAACAACCTCCGTGTCGGCTCGGAAGTCGCCGAACAAATGGATCCAAATGGAGATCTCTTCCCTAAATGAACTCTTGGATCGCATCGCTGCCTTGGGAGTCGCTACGGACTATGATCGGATTGGGCTTAAACCCGATCAAAGGGAGATTAACTCTTCATCGGTCACCCATCATGTTGCGGTGGTGGAGGAACAATGCGGCAACTATTCCTCTATTTTGAGGACTAATTATGTCTGGATTCCTGAGCTCTCCAAGCCGGATACCCGCTTGTGGGAGGACATCACCCAAGCCCTGAACCTAGAATAAGGCAGCGGGCCAGACTTATCGGGTAACACTCCGGAACCCGAACTTCCAAGATTGGAAACTCCTCGGCCCCTGGGTCTTAGATCGGGTAGGGGTTCGGACTAAAATCCATCCACCCACCCAGACATAAACAATCTTTACCACATCAGGCAAGAGCCCCATGGAACAGTACATCATTATTGGGCCAGATTCCTCCTTGTGATGAACAAGGTTAAGGACTATCGTGAGGAAGATGCAGTCTCACTTTTCTGTAATAATTGGACAAGGGAATCCTTAACGCCTTAAGTCGCCGTGACATATCACGCTTCGCTGACTTGGCGTCCATAGTACGAAAATACTGTGCGATGGAAAACGCCTAGAAAACCAAAACAAAATTTTGGGATAATCCGGCTCCGAATATACACCCAGTCCGAAGTAAAAGGGTGCACTATCGTAAGACACTCGAGCTAGTTGCAAAGAAACAAAAATCCTCTATAGGGCATGGAACCGTACTGGAGGGATGGCTTAACGGACCCTGCAAAATTCATAGTACAACGGATACAATACCAACAGACAGCCTTAGAGCATGTTGGATACTCCGGCAGGTGGCCAAAAGTGCTGAGGATCTTCTTATCCCAAATGCCACAGAGCGCCATCCCGTGGATAACAATATGGTGTTAACAGTCTTTGAGACCTTTGCGTCAAATAATAGGCGCAAGCGAACACTCCGTAGCATGGCCGAAATCTGCCAAGTAGCAGCAATACATCCATGGAGTGACACGACTATTACCTTCAATGCCAGTGATGAACCTGAATTCCGAACAGCCCGAGAACCAGCCGCACTGGTCCTCAGCCCAATTGTGGACGGCTTTCGACTCACCAAAGTACTCATGGACGGCGGCAGCGGATTAAACCTCATCTACGAGGAAACTCTTCAAAAAATGGAAATAGACTGGAACCGCATTGAGAAAAGTAGCACAACCTTCAGGGGAATCATACCCAGTCGGGAGGCATGATGCGCTGCAAAAATCACACTAGATGTGGTATTCGGTATGCCAGAAAATTATAGGTCTGAAGAAATTACATTTCAAGTGGCCCCGTTCAGCAGTGGATACCACGCCCTTTTAGGATGTGAGGCGTTCACGATCTTCCAAGTCGTACCCCATTATGGGTACATGAAGCTCAAAATGCCCGGGCCCAACGGAATCATCACCCTCGCCAGTGATCCGGACACAACACTCTGCGCCGAAAACAAAACAGCCACACTGGCCCTCGAGGCATTATCCGAAGCCCTCTCGGCCGAGGAATTAACAACGCTACGCTTCACAGTGGACAGGGACGACGTGATACTCGATAAGAGATCCAAGTCCACCTCTTTTAAACCAGTGGATGAAATAGTCAAATTCCAAGTCCACCCAACGGACCCTACAAAACCAGCCTCCATCGGGGCAGAGTTAAACCCCGCCGTGGACGCCGCACTACGAGAGTTCTTGCGCGAGAATTGGGACATATTCTCCTAGCACCCCTCAGACATGCCAGGAATCCCATGTAGGCTGGCCGAGCATAGCCTCAATATCCTAACGGGATTCAAGCCAGTCAAGCATGCTCTTCGACGTTTCTCCGAACCTAAGAGACAAGCCATGGGAGAGGAACTAGCCAAGTTATTGGAGGCCGGATTCATCCGAGAGATAAAACACCCAGACTGGCTAGCAAACTTGGTGATGGTACCAAAGAAGGATAAATCATGGCGCCTTTGTGTCGATTTCAAGGACCTCAATAAAGCTTGCCCAAATAATTCCTTCCCCCTCCCCCGCATCGATCAAATTATCGATGCTACCGCAGGACACGAGTCATTGTGTTTCCTTGACGCATACTCCGGTTCCCACCAAATCAAGATGGCGGAGTCCGACCAAGCCGCAACGACATTCATCACACCATACGGTCCCTTCTATTTCAACACAATGCCTTTTGGGCTCAAAAACGCCGGTGCAACATATCATCACATGATTCAGACATGTCTGGAGAAACAAATCGACAAAACAGTAGAGGCATACGTAGACGACGTGGTCGTCAAAACCAAACACGTCGACTCTTTGATAGACGACTTGAGGCTCATATTCGATAACCTCCGAACATATGACATCAAGCTCAATCCGGAAAAATGCGTTTTCGGCATACTAGCCGGAAAGCTCCTGGGTTTCATTGTCTCCAGTAAAGGTATTGAAGCTAATCCGGCCAAAATCCGAGCTTTGTTACAGTTGGCTACAACAACAGACCTCAAACAAATCCAGATGTTAACTAGATGCGTGGCGGCTCTAAGCCGCTTTATATCCCGCTTAGGAGAGAAGGCTTTACCCCTTTATCGCCTCCTTCGGCGCACCGAACACTTTGAGTGGACGGACGCTGCCACACCCGGATTGGAAGAAATAAAGGCCATTTTGGCAACCAACCAAATCCTGGCCGCGCCAAACATCGCGGACCAATGCTGTTGTACATTGCGGCAACTCATCAAGTTGTAAGCGCAGTGCTCGTCGTCGAACGAGAAGCTGACGGACATAAATTCCCTCTTCAAAAGCCGGTATACTATGTATCCACTGTCCTCACTCCATGCAAATCACGGTACCCACATTATCAAAAGATAGCCTATGCGGTATTCATGGCATCCAGGAACCTGCAACACTACTTTCAAGAGTGTTCGATTATAGTAGCCTCGGAAGTGCCACTTAATGATATTATAAACAACCGCGACGCTACGGGCCGGATTGCTAAATGGGCCATTGAGCTCCTCCTGTTCGACATAACATACAAACCTCAACGAGCCATTAAGTCACAAGTATTGGCCGACTTCGTCGCCGAATGGACGGAGGCCGAACTCCCCAAAGAGTACGTCATATACTCCAATTGGATCATGCACTTCGAAGGTTCTAAAATGATGTCTGGTCTAGGGGCTGGCATCGTCCTGACGTCCCCAACCAGAGATACCGTTCAGTATGTACTGCAAATATTGTACACAGACTCCAACAACGCAGCCGAATACGAAGCTCTGTTGCCTGGTCTTCGGATGGGAGTCTCCATGGGCATTCAACGTCTGGAGGTGCGTGGGGATTCGAACCTTGCAATATCCCAAATAAATGGAGACTTTGACGCCAATGATCCGAAAATGGCGGCCTACCGAAACGTCGTCCCAAAAATGTCAGCTCGGTTCGAGGGGCTCGAATTTCACCATGTGGCTCAGGAAAACAATCAAGCGGCAGATATCCTCGCCCGCATCGGCGCAAAACACGATGCGGTCCCCCCAACATATTCCTGGAAAGGCTGTTCAAGCCATCCATAGTATGGGAAGGGGACACCGGTAACAATAGTCCTGACCCGGCCAAAATGCCCGATACCGAAGACTCTGACACAATCGGAGGCTCCGCCACCGAAATAACACCTTTAGCCCACGTAATAATGGCCATTATAGCCCCGTGGATAGAACCATTCCTGGCCTACCTAACTAGGCAGGAACTTCCGGAGGACCAAAACGAGGCGATCTAAGGCCTACAGGGTCCACGAGGGAGAATTGTATAAAAAAGCACTACTAGAGTCCTTCAAAGGTGCATCTCCGAAGAGGAAGGGTGGAACCTTTTGGCAGAAATCCACGCCGGACTCGGGGGTCACCACGCCACAACCCGGGCTCTTGTAAGCAAGGCCTTCCGTACAGGATTCTATTGGCCAACGGCCCGGGCAGATGCACAGGACTTGGTCCAACATTGCGCCGGTTGCCAGCTCTTTGCAAATCAAAGCCACATTCCACCCACCGCCCTCCAAACAATCCCCGTTACATGGCCCTTCGCGGTCTGGGGGCTTGACATGGTTGGACACCTTAAAGGGGGAACCCACACGAAAAAATACTTACTGGTCATGGTGGATAAATTCACCAAATGGATAGAGGCCAAACCTGTTAAAACAGCCAAATCCGGACGAGTGATAGACTTCATATCTGGGGTCGTACACCATTATGGCGTCCCCCACAGCATCATCACTGACAACGGCACAAACTTCACAGCCGATGAGGTAAAACTCTGGTGCAGCAAAATGGGTATCAAGCTCGATTATGCTTCAGTCTATCACCCGCAAACCAATGGCCAAGTCGAGCGAGCAAACGGTCTTATAATGAGCGGCATTAAACCCAGATTAGTGCGTTCGTTAACAGAGTCTAACATGCACTGGGTAGAGGAGCTCGACTCCGTACTCTTGGGGCTGCAGACCACGCCGAATCGTAGTACCGGATATACACCCTTCTTTATGGTGTACGGCGCAGAGGCAGTCTTGCCCTATGATATAATTCATGACCCACCTCAAGTGCGCATGTACGAAGAAAGAGAAGCCGAGCTCGATCGGTAAGACAGTCTGGACACCCTGGAGGAGGAGCGCGACATAGCCAAAGCCCGCTCCGCATTTTATCAGCAATAGGCTCGCAGATACCAAAGCAGAGAAGTATGGGCCAAAACTTATAACGTTGGCGAACTAGTTCTACGCCTGCCGGATAAGAAAAAGAACAAGCTCGAGCCCAAATGGGAAGGTCCCTTCATCATTGACCAAGTTCTGACCGGTGGAGCATACCGACTGCGGGATGCATCGACTAGTCGACTCGAGCCGAACCCATGGGACGTGGCCAGGCTTCGAAGATTCTACGCCTAGCACCGGACTCTATGTTCGTCCCCTCCCTTTGTCCATTTTTTGCATATACATTATCTGTCTTGTTTTTCTTTCTTCCTTTCTTTTATTCTTTCTCTAGGCCTTCAAGGGCCAACTTGTGCCTTGCTTGCACATTATAGACGCGCTAGCCGCGCTCATCATACCCGGGGGCTTCTTTGACAGAAGCTTAATTATTTATCTGGGCCTCAGGCCCCGCACATGTGTCATGCTTCCGCATGTACCTTTTTTCGCCATTATATGCATCGATATGACTTAAGTTTTGGCCAAGCTGGGTTGCCTGGCTCTTGTATTTATGCCCTACATTCCCGTTAATTCGGCTAGGGCATAAGGGGAGCACCTCTGCGATTGTTACTACCGGGTCAGCCGGATGTGTACCTTAGACCGGGTGAAGCCGAAAGCTAGCGTTCTTAAGGGAATATTTGGTCGGTGAACATAAGATGATTTTTATTTATTGAACATATCCGCCCCCAGATGTTTTTCCTCCTTTCCTATCACAGTCCGGACATGCACTTTAGGGCATGCTTACCCAGGGAAAGGAGCCCTTAACGGAACTATTCTCCCTGGAAGATGTTTCTTACTACCCATGTAATATAACATAACTAGTTGGGCACTTGTCTGTTCAAGCACTAATGACCCCTATGCCTGGTCTCCATGGATACCCTAGTTCTTATATAACTGAGCGGGTATACGGATACACTCCGGACTATCAGGTCCCGAGGTTGAAGTGAAAAGGTCTGCCAAGACAAATGATCTACAATCCGGCTAGAAGGCATTATACATGTCACTTTAATTACATAGTCATGCAGACTGACTAAATTCCTCCTCTATACCATCCAATGGGCGGTCTAGCTTACAATCCTGTTGGGGATACTTTGCGCCTAATTCTACTTGCCCATAAACTAAGCTAACGGGGATCTCTTTTCCGTCGGGCCCCATAGGTCCGACCTCGGCCATGTGATTTGGGTCTGCTTTGGTATACCGCGTCTTCACCATGGCCCAGGCTTCTCTGGCACCCTGTCGGTAGGCCGATATCTTCCATAATTGGAAGCGCCCGCCATGCTCCCTTGAGCTTCTGCGTAAGCTCTGCAACGCCCTCTGGCAGGGAGACGGATGGCCACAAGGCCTGGGCAACACCTTGCATCACCTGCCGAACTTGTTCGTGTAGATGTGAGAGCTCGGATAGAAGATCACCCACAGATCCGGGCATTTCCTCCGTGGGACGACCCGTCAGCATACCTACAGACATAACGTTGTTAGTCGGCTTCTTCGCCGAACTCCTTTAAAAGGATTCATTCAAGCACTTACTGAAAATGCCGCGCCGAAGCCGCGTATTCTCCTTCTTGGAGTCTGCAAGCTTGGCTCGAACATCTTTTAGTTCCACGCTCAGCTTGATATTGGTGTCTTGGAGATTGTTTTTCTCCCGCCTAACCTCAGTCAGCACGCGTTTGCCACCCTCTAGCTGTCGCATAACATGCTGGTCCTCTGGATTTTCTCCGGCTTCATCTGCAACATCTATTGTTAGATCTGTAGCCACGCCGCACACTATATGGTAACCATCATTCTTTAAAGTAAATGTTACCAGCGGGTGACTTTTTCAGTTCATGCAATGCGGCAACAGCGGCCCGCAGTTGGGTCTTGCATTCCTCTAGCTCCTGTGACAGCCTAGTATTCTTCTCTGTAAGAGCCTCCACAATAAAGATGATCCTTAAATTAGTTCTGCTAACTGTTTCAAGTCTCAGGGGCTACTGGTACATATAAATCGTCAGATTTACTTACCCGTACAACCTTTACATACTGATCCGTGGCTCTGGCTAGACCATCTTGAGCAGCTCGGTGGTACGCCTCTCCAGAATTGAAGCCATCAAATAGCTCTGGTGAGAAACAAGCGTCACGGAGTACAGCCCGGCGGCGCCTATGATTCATGGCGCTTTCCACTTCTGAGTTTGTAGCGGATAACCTATCCGCATCCTCTGTAGGGGGATTATCCGGCGCCTGCCCCATATCGGTTTCCGCCTCTATGTCCGGTCCTAGCGCCCGACTGGTGGAAGCGTGATTAGTAACATCACCGGACATATTCTGGCGAGCGTTTTTTCTGTTAAAGAAGCACGTGTGTGTAACGCCCTCGATGCGGCTATATCTCCTACGTGTCGAAGCACGACTTAGAGGCATAACCGCATTGAATGCAATGTCACAAGTAAGGTAATCTTCACAACATCCCATGTAATACATAATAAGGGGAAAAGGTACATAGTTGGCTTACACTCGCCACGTCACACAAAGTACATAAATAGCAATACATCATCCAATACACTCATGGTCCGACTACGACACCAAAATAAAGATCAACCCTAACATGTGACATGGCCCCGATCGCCCCAACTGGGCACCACTACTGATAATCAGGGAAAGACACATAGTAACGGCGTGAGTCTTCATCGAACTCCCACTTGAGCTCAAGCACATCATCTGGAACGGAGTCATCTGGCCCTGCATCTGGTTTGGAAGTAAACTATGAGCCACGGGGACTCAGCAATCTCGCACCCTCGCGATCAAGACTATTTAAGCTTGTAGGTAAAGGCAAGGTAATACGTGGAGCTGCAGCAAGCGACTAGCATATATGGTGGCTAACCTGTTCGCAAAAGAGAGCGAGAAGAGAAGGCAAAGCTTGAACGAAGAACTAGAGAACAACCTACGGCAAACATTACTCCAACACCTTGTTCACTTCCCGGACTCCGCCGAGAAGAGACCATCACGGTAACACACGCGATTGATTCATTTTAATTAAGTTAAGTTTCAAGTTATCTACAACCGGACATTAACAAATTCCCATCTGCCCATAACCGTGGGCACGGCTTTCGAAAGTTTAAATCCCTGCAGGGGAGTCCCAACTTAGCCCATGACAAGCTCTCACTTTCAACGAAGGATATACCTTCTCCCGAGACATTCCGATCAGACTCGGTATCCCGGTTCTACAAGACAACTTCGACAAGTTAAAACAAATCCAGCAACACCGCCCGAATGTGCCGACAAATCCCGATAGGAGCTGCACATATCTCATTCTCAGGGCACACTCAGATGAACACTACATACAACTAAAACCAAACCTCGAGTTTCCCCGAGGTGGCGCTGCAAGTGGCTCTGTTTGGACCAACACTCAAAGGAGCACTGGCCCGGGGGGGTTTAAATAAGATGACCCTTGGGCTCCGGAAACCCAAGGGAAAAAGAGGCTAGGTGGCAAATGGTAAAACCAAGGTTGGGCATTGCTGGAAGAGTTTTATTCAAGGTGATTTGTCAAGGGGTTCCCATTATTACCCAACCGCGTAAGGAACGCAAAAATCCGGGAACATAACACCGATATGACGGAATCTAGGGCGGCAAAAGTGGAACAAAACACTAGGCAAAAGGCCGAGCCTTCCACCCTTTACCAAGTATATAGATGCATTAAGATAACAAGGTAATATAATGATATCCCAACAAGTAAATAATGTTCCAACAAGGAACGGCCTCCAATCTTCTCCTGCAACTAGCAACGCTATAAGAAGGCTGAGCAAAGCGGTAACATAGCCAATCAATGGTTTGCTAGGACATGGTGGGTTAGAGGTTTGACATGGCAATTTGGGAGGCATGATAATCAAGTGGTAGGCATCGTAGCATAGGCATAGCAAAAGAGCGAGCATCTAGCAAAGCAAAGATAGAAGTGATTTCGAGGGTTTGATCATCTTGCCTGCAAAGTTGTCAGAGTTGACTGGATCCTCGAAAGCAAACTCAACGGGCTCCTCGTTAGCGAACCCAAACAAGACAAACAAGCAAAAGGAACGCAATCAACCACATGCAAAGCTCAAACAACATGATGCAAACATGGTATGCTATGCGGGATGCGATATGTGATGCATATGCAAGATTTGACATGGAATGATTGAACCTGGACTCAACATGGAAATCCAAGTGTGCCACTGGAAAGGTGAGGTGATTTCGCTTGAAATCGATATAAAGAACACCGGAATCGGAGACACGGTTTGGAAATGGCAAGCAAAACAAATATGGCACCGGTCTGTGATAAACAACAAGTAGCCAACTAAATGCAACAAGTTAAACAAGCTACATCACTCAAACATGGCAACAAAATACATGGCAGGGATCCAATCATAATGCTTGGCAAAATATGAACACTGAGCTACGGCCAATTCATACATTAACAGGTTCAAACAAGCATGGCAAAAATGCAAACGGTAAACAGATTTCAGACTTAGTGAAATTAACACAAGCCTGGAATTTCATATCAGGTAGCACACTTTGGAGCATGAAAACTATGTGCTACAGGAACTTAACATGGCAAAGTAAAGCATGGAATATAGCTACTCAAAGAGCTTAACAAAAGTCGCTTAGTTACTTTGAGACAAAAGGGATTAGAAAATACAATTGCAAGCATGTGAACATGGCAAAAACATAAACAGATCACAGACTTGGTGAAAAACTGGAACATGCAAATCTGTTAACAAGTAGGCATGTTCACGAGCTCGATGCACTCACTACAGAGCAAGGCATGACAATCTAAGAACACCCATCAATAATACACATTGTATGAGCTAGACATGGCAAGTACAACAACATAGCATGCACGGATCAACAACAACATCCTCGGCAAAATCGCTAACAAGTAGACAATCTGCCCAGATTCACGAAATAACATAAGTAGAGATCGATTGACTCAAGCTAGGGTCCTCCACAATTGCAAACAAAGACATGAATGGATAGAGCACCACAAGATTAACAAAACATCCTTACTGATCATCCTCAAAAGAGGCACGGATCACTAGGAAACAACATGAACATATGTCATATTGATAAAAACAGATCAAGGACTTGGTGGAATTTCTAAGTCCCTGAAATCAGCATTAGCGAATGCACTACTTTGCAAGCTTGTGCTAGTCACCACACACATCACAAAAATACATGGATAGCACCTCTGGAAAGATGGCATGGCATATACCAAAACACATGTAGAGCTTAGGAGCATATCATGCACACAATACTCATGGCAAAAATGACAAATAGCTATTTGGAGCAACAGATCTGACAATTAACTCAAATAGCACACTTCCAATAGCATTTCGGGCATCAAGATGAACTCAAATGAAAATGATGCAATGAGATGAAATGGTGTGCTCTTTGAGGCGAACATTTTGATATGCTACATGCCCAAAACAGATCTACGGATGCAAAGTTACGGCACGATGAAATATGCACACAAAATATTGGAAACGGGGCAAAAGTCAACCCTAGGTTTTTAGATTTGAGATCCAAATCGGGGCTGCACGGAAATCAAGGATCGCCGGAGGGAGCACTGTTCGCCGGAGCTTCGGGACGGCGCCGGACTTGCCGAGGTCGCCAGAGATGGGGTCGCCGGGCCGGAGCTTCGGGAGGAGGCGGCGCCGGCGACGAGGGAGCCGGGGCGGCGCGGCGAGGGCTGCGGCGAAAGCCGGAGCGGGCGGTGGTCGCCGGAGCTCACGAGGCCGCCAATGGCGCGCGGCGGCCGGAGCTGAAGGCGGGCAGCGGCGCGGACGCGGAGAAGAGGCGCGGGCGCGGGCGGAGTAGAGCCACGGCCTCTGGCCCGGTCGGCGGCGAGAGGGCCCGAGCTGGGCCTGACGGGCCCGCTCGGCGGCGGCGAAGTGGGGCTGTCCGGAGCTGATACGTGGCGGCGGCGGGGCGAGTCAGACACGTCCAGCCCGGTTCGGACGTGTCCGGCGGCGCGGGGAAGACGGATCTAGGGTTTTAGGGGGAGGGGAGACCCGTGAATTTCGGAGGGGGTGATATTTATAGGCATAGGAGGAGCTAGGAGAGTCCAAATGAGGTGCAATTTTCGGCCACGCGATTGTGATCGAACGCTCTAGATGATGGAGAGGGTTTTGGTAGGTTTTGGGCCAAATTGGAGGGGTGTTGGGCTGCAACACACACGAGGCCTTCTCGGTCCCTCAGTTAACCGTTGGAGTATCAAACGAAGTCCAAATGGTATGAAACTTGACAGGCGGTCTACCGGTAGTAAACCAAGGCCGCTTGGCAAGTCTCGGTCCAATCTGGAAATGTTTAACCCCCACACATGAAAGAAAGGTAGAAAGGACCACCGAAGGAGATAGGAGCGCCGGAATGCAAAACAGACAACGGGGAAAATGCTCGGATGCATGAGACAAACACGTATGCAAATGCAATGCACATGATGACATGATATGAGATGCATGACAACGACAACAACACACAGAGACAAAACCCGAACCCGAGGAAATAAAAATAACTTAGCGCCGGAAACGGCAAGAGTTGGAGTACATAATAGGTAAATTACATCCGGGGTGTTACAACACTCCACCACTACGAAGGGATCTCTTGTTGGCGAGTTGCTGCGGGTTCGGCAGGGCGTCCCGAATGCCTTCCCTGTAAAAATACCATGTGTATATGGTGGGTGAAATGTCTAAAAGGGGATCCTGGTTTTTGGAGTTGGGATTTTTGGTTTTTCTTACGTGCGATGCAGGGAGCAGTCCGGGATAGTCGGCCGTAATGGCCACCATGGCATCATCGCAGCTTAACTGATAGAACTGCCAGTCTATCAGCTCCACGAATATAGCCGAATCTTCTTCAAGTCCGGAGTCGAGGGCCCGGTCAGGGTCCTTTGGTTGTGGAGAAGGGCTGCTGACCTCCTTTATGGCTTTTCACAGTTCCTGCCGCAAAGTGGCAAGATGAATACTTACGACAAAGAATGCGGGAGAAATGGGAGTAGGGAGATATAACTTACCCAGCTTGGAGGATTGTACATGGAGAATCCATCCCATGGCTTGATGCGGTTGAACTCCTCTTCCTCACCCTTGAACAATTCGGACAGAATTCTCGCTAAAGCGGCGGCATTGTCCGGACCCTTACGCCCACAACGGGTGGCATCATCCGCCCTGTTAAAACACCACAAGGGGTGCCCACGATATTGAAGTGGTTGCACTCCCCGCATTATGCAAATCGACATAACTTCGATTACTGTCAATCCTGATCGAGCCAGTGCTTTAATCCGGTTCATCAGATAGAGGACTTCTCCATTGTCTTCCACCTGGGGGCTCCGCGGGCGCCAACTTCGATGTTTCTTCAGAGGAGCATTGTTGAACTCAGGAAGACCCCGCCGAATAGGGCCCGGAAGGGGAACTTCCTCCATATAAAACCATTCTGAAGGCCAGTCTTCGGACGACTTCTTCGGGGTACCGGACAGGTATCCAGTATTGGCGATGCGCCATATTTCGGCTCCGCCCACTTGATAAAGTGACCCCCTCTGTGTGCGAGGGACGAGGCAAAATAGCCTCTTCCATAGCTCGAAGTGAGCCTCACAGCCCAGGAACAACTCGCAGAGAGCAACATAGCCAGCGATATGTAGGATGGAGGCGGGGGTAAAATTGTGTAATTGGAGGCCATAGAACTCCAGGAGCCCACGGAGGAACAGATGAATTGGAAATCCGAGTCCCCTTAATAAATAGGGAACAAGGCAGACCCGTTCCCCCATAGAGGGGCAGGGAAAGCTCTCCGTTTGCTCCCCGCCATTGTAGGTGGCAAGCCCGGCTCGAATGGGCACCATATACGCTGGAGGGAGAAATCCCTTAGTCTGCAGTTCGACTAATCGACTGTGCGGGACTGAACACCTCTCCTAATCACCGTGCTTAGGGCTACGGGGGCGGGAGGAGGAGTTGCGGAGGTCGGCCATGCTGAATGGATCTTTTGGAAACGCGCCCTGATGGATTCTCGCTGGGGGAGGATGGTACGGATTGGATCTAAGGATCCCCATCCCTTTAATAGACAATTTATTTATCTGGCTAGGGGGTGAATGTAAAAACACCCTGGCGCGTCATATTCATTTGACACATGGGAGATAGCCCTTATTGGGCACAGAAGCCAAGAGGTCCAAACATTTATGGGACCGGACACTGCTTTACAAACATTCGGGAGATGGAGAAGAACCCGCCTTGCAATGCCGAAGAAAACTGCGCGCCGGACTCATCGTCATTGAAGCCTGGTTCAGGGGCTACTGAGGGAGTCCTGGATTAGGGGGTCTCCGGACAGCCGGACTATATCCTTTGGCCAGACTGTTGGACTATGAAGATACAAGATTGAAGAGTACTTCGTCTCGTGTCCGGATAGGACTCTACTTGGCGTGGAAGGCAAGCTAGGCAATACGGATATGTATATCTCCTCCTTTGTAACCGACCTTGTGTAACCCTAGCCCTTTCCGGTGTCTATATAAACCGGAGGGTTTTAGTCCGTAGGACAACATACAATCATACCATAGGCTAGCTTCTAGGGTTTAGCCTCTCCGATCTCATGGTAGATCTACTCTTGTAATACTCATATCATCAAGAATAAATCAAGAAGGACGTAGGGTTTTACCTCCATCAAGAGGGCCCGAACATGGGTAAAACATCGTGTCCCCTGCCTCCTGTTACCATCCGCCTTAGACGCACAGTTCGGGACCCCCTACCTGAGATCCGCTGGTTTTGACACCGATAGTGTCTATCATGACTTCATCAATCTCAAGACCCGCAGTCTCAGTCTCATGGAGATGCTCATAGGGGTAAGGTGTTGCTACTTGTGAGCTGCATTGGATTTTCCCCGAAGAGGAGAGGAGATGCAACACAATAGAGATAAGTATTTCCCTCAGTGAG
Source organism: Triticum dicoccoides (assembly GCF_002162155.2). Classification (NCBI taxonomy): domain Eukaryota; kingdom Viridiplantae; phylum Streptophyta; class Magnoliopsida; order Poales; family Poaceae; genus Triticum; species Triticum dicoccoides. Next base: position 249,943,521 of record NC_041392.1, on the reverse strand, counting down.
AACCAAGGTATCAATATAGTAGGAGAATCACACAAAGACTCGTGAACAAGACCTACACACACAAAAGCAAATACTTGCACCCAACGCGGGCGAGAGGGTTGTCAATCCCCTTGAAATTGTTACTTGGAAGGATTAATTCTGATAGTGGTAGATATAAAAGTATATTGCAAAACAAAATAAAATAAATAAAATTGCAGCAAGATATTTTTGGATTTTTAATATCTGATAAAAGTAGACTTAGGGGCCATAGTTTTCACTAGAGGCTTCTCTCTTGAGCACATATCATACGGTGAGTGAACAAATTAATGTTGGGCAATTGATAGAAAAGCGCAAAATTATAACGATGTTCAAGCCAATGATCATGTATATAGGCATCACATCCGAGACAAGTAGACCGACTCCTGCCTACATCTACTACTATTACTCCACCCAACGACCGCTATCCAGTATGCATCTAGGGTATTAAGTAAATGAAAAATAGAGTAATGCCTTAAGAAAGATGGCATGATGTAGATAAAGTAAACCCAATCAATATGAATAAACCATGCTGTTTTACCCTTAATGCCAACAATACAAATATGTGTCTTGTCCCCTTCTATCACTGGGATATAGAGCATCGCAAGATCGAACCCATTACACAACACCTCTCCCACTGAAGATAAATCAATCTAGTTGGCCAAACCAAACAGATAGATCAAAGAGAAATACAAAGCTATGACAATCATACATAATAAAGTTCAGAAAAGACTCCATTAATTACCATAAATATTCAGATCATAAACCCACAATTCAGCAGATTCCAACAATCACAATCCAAAAGAAGATTACATCAGATACAACTCCAAGAACATCGAGGAGAACATTGTATTGAAGATCAAAAAGAGAGAAGAAGCCATCTAGCTACTAGCTATGGACCCTTGGATCTCTAGTGAACTACTCACGCATTATCGGAAGGCAGCATGGATGATGTAGAAGCCCTCCGTGATCGATTCCTTTCCAGTAGAGTACTGGAAAAGGCCTCCAGATGGGATCGTGAAAGAATAGAAACTTCCAACGGCGGAAAAAGTGTTTTGGGTGGCTCTCTGTTGGTTTCCAATATTTGAGAATTTATAGAAGTGGAATTAGATCAGGCGGAGCCTCGAGGGGCCCACAAGGCATCAGAGCGCGCCCCCCTGGGCGCGCCCTGTTGCCTTGTCGTCTCCTTGTACATCCTCCGGTCTCCTCTTAAAGCTTCCAGGGTCTCTTATGTCTAGGAAAAATGGTCAAAAAGTTTCGTAGCATTTGGAATCCGTTTGGTACTAATTTTCCCGAAAACCAAATACAGCAACTGGCAATGGACACTAGTTTAATAGGTTAGTCCCAAAAAATGATATAAAATAGCATATTGCATATAAAGCATCCAAGATTGATAATACAATAGCATGAAACAATCAATTGATGATTTTTCTTGGAACAAAAGAGACCCCTGAAACTTCATGGGAGGACCAGAAGAGCCACGAGGCCCCCAGAAGCTACCAAGGCGCGCTCAGGGGGGTGGCCATGCCAGGTGGCTTGTGGGCCCATCTTAGCTCTTTTTTGTGTGATTCCAACTCTAAAAATTCTTATAAATACGGAAACCCCCAAAAATAACCCTAGAACTTCGACACCGCCGCTACAAGAGTAGTTCACCCTCGGGGCTAAGGGTATGTACTATTAGCTATGTATTTGATATTTCTCTTGTGTTCTTGATTTGGCACGATCTTGGTGTACCATGCTTTCTTAATATAGTTGGATCATATGGTGTTTTGAAGGAAATATGCCCTAGAGGCAATAATAAAGTTGTTATTTTATATTTCCTTATTCATGATAAATGTTTATTATTCATGCTAGAATTGTATTGATCAGAAACCTAAATACATGTGTGAATACATAGACAAACACTATGTCCCTAGTGAGCCTCTACTTGACTAGCTCGTTGATCAAAGATGGTTAACGTTTCCTAACCATGGACATGAGTTGTCATTTGATAACGGGGTCACATCATTAGGAGAATGATGTGATGGACAAGACCCATCCGTTAGTTTAGCATATTGATCGTTCAGTTTTATTGCTATTGCTTTCTTCATGTCAAATACATATTCCTTCGACTATGAGATTATGCAACTCCCGGATACCGGAGGAATGCCTTGTGTGCTATCAAACATCACAACGTAACTGGGCGATTATAAAGATGCTCTATAGGTATCTCCAAAGGTGTTTGTTGAGTTGTCATAGATCGAGATTAGAATTTGTTACTCCGAGTATCAAAGAGGTATCTCTGGGCCCTCTCGGTAATACACAACATAAGAAGCCTTGCAAGCAAAGTAACCAATGAGTTAGTTACGGGATGACGTATTACGGAACGAGTAAAGAGACTTGCCAGTAACAATATTGAACTAGGTATGAAGATACCGACGATATCGGGCAAGTAACATACCGATAGACAAAGGGAATAACGTCTGTTGTCATAACGGTTTGACCGATAAAGATCTTTGTAGAGTATGTAGGAGCCAATATGAGCATCTAGGTTCCGCTATTGGTTATTGGCCGGAGAGGTGTCTCGGTCATGTCTACATAGTTCTCGAACCCATAGGGTCTGCACGCTTAACGTTCGATGAGGATATTATATTATATGAGTTATATGATTTGGTGACCGAATGTTGTTCGGAGTCCAGGATGAGATCACGTACATGACGTGGAGTCTCGAAATGGTCGAGAGGTAAAGATTGATATATAGGATGATAGTGTTCAGACACCGGAAGTGTTATAGAGTGTATCGGGTAATTATCGGAGTATCGGGGGGGTTACCGGAACCCCTAGGAGGAAGATATGGGCCATATGGGCCATAAGAGGGGAGCACACCAGCCCACAAGGGGTGGCGCTCCCCCCTTAGGCAGGAGGCCGAATTGGAGAAGGAAAAAGGGGGTTCCCCCTTCCTTTCTCTCTTCCCCCTTCCCTTTTCTCTCCGATGATATATGGAAGGGGGGGCACCACTTGGGAAACCCCAAGTAGGATTAGGATCCTACTTGGGGCTCCCCTAGGCTGCCTCTCCTTCCCTCCCACCTATATATATGTGGGGAGGGGGCGCCAAAAACACACAACATCAATTTTTAGCCATGTGCGGCGCCCCCCTTCATAGTTTACACCCCCGGTCATATTCTCGCGGTGTTTAGGCGAAGCCCTGTGCAGATCACTTCACCATCACCGTTACCATGCCATCGTGCTGACGAAACTCGTCTACTTCCTCGACGTCTTGCTGGATCAAGAAGAAGAGGGACGTCACCGAGCTGAACGTGTGCAGAACTCGGAGGTGCCGTACATTCGGTACTTGATCGGCCAGAGCTAGAAGAAGTTCGACTACATCAACCGCGCTGTCAAACGCTTCCTCGGTCTATGAGGGTACATGGACACACTCTCCCCCTCATTGCTATGCATCTCCATGGATAGATCATTGAGTGTGCATATAATTTTTTGTTTTCCATGCAACATTTCCCAACAGTGGCATCTGATCCGGGTCTATGTGTAGATGATATGCACGTGTAGAACACAAAGAGTTGTGGGCGATGATAGTCATACTGCTTACCACCAACGTCTTATTTTGATTCAACGGTATTGTGGGATGAAGCGGCCTAGACCAACCTTACATGTCCATGCACATGAGACCGGTTCCACCGACATACATGCAACTAGTTTTACATAAAGGTGGCTGGCGGGTGTCTATTTCTCCTACTTTAGTTGAATCAAATTTGACTGCGGTCGGTCCTTGAAGAAGGTTAAAACAACAAACTTGACGAAACACCGTTGTGGTTTGATACGTAGGTAAGAACAGTTCTTGCTAGAAGCCCGTAGCAGCAATGTAAAACTTGCAACAACAAAGTAGAGGACGTCTAACTTGGTTTTGCAGGGCATATTGTGATGTGATATGGTCAAGACATGATGTAATACACATTATTATATGAGATGATCATGTTTTGTAAAAAAAGTTACTGGCAGCCGGCAGGAGCCTTATGGTTGTCTCTTTATTGTATGAAATGCAAACGCCATGTTATTGCTTTACTTTATCACTATGCGTTAGCGATATTTGTAGAAGCAATAGTTGTCGAGACGACTACGATGCTATGATGGAGATCAAGGTGTCGAGCCGATGATGATGGAGATCATGACAATGTTTTGGAGATGGAGATCAAAAGCACAAGATGATGATGGCCATATCATGTCACATATTTTGATTGCATGTGATGTTTATATCTTATGCATCTTATTTTGCTTAGTACGGCGGTAGCATTATAAGATGATCCCTTAACTAAATTTCAAGGTATAAGTGTTCTCCCTAAGGATGCACCGTTGCGACAGTTTGTCGTGTTGAGGCACCACGTGATGATCGGGTGTGATAGACTCTACGTTCACATACAATGGGTGCAAGACAGCTTTGCATATGCGGAATACTCGGGTTAAACTTGACGAGCCTAGCATGTACAGACATGGCCTTGGAACACTGGAGACCAAAAGGTCGAACGTGAATCATATAGTAGATATGATCAACATAAAGATGTTCACCATTGATGACTACTCCATCTCATGTGATGATCGGACATGGTTTAGTTGATTTGGATCACGTATCATTTAGATGACTTGAGGGATGTCTATATAAGTGGGAGTTCTTGAGTAATTTGATTCATTGAACTTAATTTATCATGAAGTTAGTCCTGATAGTATTTGCATATCTATGTTGTAGATCAATAGCTCGCGATATAGCTCCCTTATATTTTGATATGTTCCTAGAGAAAACTAACTTGAAATATGATAGTAGCAATGATGTGGACTGGGTCCATGATCTGAGGATTATTCTCATTACTGCACAGAAGAATTATGTCTTTGATGCACCGCTAGGTGATAGACCTATTGCAGGAGCATAAGCAGACATTATGAATGTTTGGCAAGCTCGATATGATGACTACTTAATAGTTTAGTGTGCCATGCTTTATGTCTTAGAACCGGGACTTCAAAAACGTTTTAAAAGCCACACATCATATGAGATGTTCCAAGAGCTAAAATTGGTATTTAAGACTCATTCTCGTGTCAAGAGGTATGAGACCTCTGACAAGTACTTTGCCTACAAGATGGAGGAGAATAGCTCAACCAGTGAGCATGTGCTCAGAATGTCTGGGTACTACAATGGCTTGAATCAAGTGGGAGTTAATCTTCCAGATAAGATAGTGATGGACAAAGTTCTCTAGTCACTATCACCAAGCTACTAGAACTTCGTGATGAACTATAATATGCAAGGGATGAAGAAAATGATTCCATAGCTCTTCGCAATGCTAAAATCAGTGATGGTAGAAATCAAGAAAGAGCATAAAGTGTTGACCACTAGTTTCAAGAAAAAAGGGCAAGGGAAAGAGAGGGAACTTCAAGAAAAATGGCAGGCAAGTTGCCTCTCCCGTGAAGAAGCCCAAAGTTGGACCCAAGCCTGAAACTAAGTGCTTCTAATGTGAAGGAAATGCTCACTGGAAGTGGAACTGCCCCAAATACTTGGCGGATAAGAAGGATGGCAAAGTGAACAAAGGTATATTTGATATACATGTTATTGATGTGTATTTTACTACTGTTCGTAGTAACCCCTAGGTATTTGATATCGGTTCTATAGGATTTCAGGTTCCGCAGACCGTTGAGAGGTTTGAACTCTGGGGTGTGTGCGAAGAACTCAATCTCCCCAGTCTGCCTACTTGCCAATCTCATGGCCTAGCTCGATGAACAGGAAGGAAAATGGGACACAACAGTTTACCCAGGTTCGGGCCACCTTGCGGTGTAAGACCCTACTCCTCCTTTGTGGTGGATTGGCCTCGAGGGCCAAGGATGAACTAGTATAGTGGGAGAACAACCTCAAGAGGTGTGTTCTTGAGCTGGTGGGGGAGAGGATGATCTCCAGGATTCGGATCCCCCCTATGGTGGTGGCTAGGCCCTATTTATATTGGCCTTGGTCCTCTTCCCAAATGAAGGCGGGAAAGGGATCCTACAACGGCCAAATTGAAAGGAGACAACTAGTACATCTTATCCTGACAAAAGTGGTCTTCGCCTACAAAGCCTCTGGTCGAGACACCATGGTGGGCTCAGCGATGACCTCTGTCCTAGCAGTCTTGGTCTTGTAGCATGGAAATGGAAACCTTTGGCTGATTCCTCGAGACTCCGCGCCTGCGCTAGCCTCCTTAACACCAAAAAGGAAACTACTGTCCTGTGCCTGCTGGCGCTCGCCTGGCCTTGGTCATCATGGCTCGCGTCATCCAAGCCTCACGAGGTGTGGCTTGCATAGAGATCTCCGCTCCTCATGAGCCAGCCTGAGGAGGCCGCTCCTTCTGGAGGTCTTGGTGCCGTTCGCCTCATGAGGTTTAGCTCCTCGCGAGGGTCTTGAGTTGTTGATGCAGAAGGTGGGCCGTGCTAGGCCGTCGATGGAGCCACGCCGTGGGCTGCAGGCAGGCAAGTCTGGGTACCCCCATTCCCAGAATGCCAACAGGTTCAGTTGCTAGGATAGTAACTCGAAACAAGAGTTGTAGAGACTAGTTAAAAGCGAGGTGATGATGTGTGTTGGAAATGATTCCAAGGTTGATATGATCACCATCGCACACTCCCTCTACCTTCGGGATTAATGTTGAACCTAAATAAATGTTATTTTGTGTTTGCGTTGAGCATGAATATTATTAGATCATGTTTATTGCATACATTTATTCATTTAAGTTAGAGAATAATTGTTGTTCTGTTTACATGAATAAAACCTTCTATGGTTATACACCCAATGTGAGTGGTTTATTGATTCTCTATCGTAGTGATACACATATTCATAATATTGATGCCAAAAGATGCAAAGTTGATAATGATAGTGCAACATATTTGTGGCACTGCCGTTTATGTCATATTGGTGTAAAGCGCATGAAGAAACTCCATGCAGATGGGCTTTTGGAATCACTTGATTATGATTCATTTGATACTTGTGAACCATGCCTCATGGGAAAGATGACAAAAACTCCGTTCTCCAGAACAATGGAGCGAGCCAATGACTTATAGGAAATAATACGTACCGATGTATGCGATCCAATGAGTGTTGAGGCACGCGGCGGGTATCGTTATTTTCTGACCTTCACATATGATTTGAGAAGATATGGGTATATCTACTTAATGAAACACAAGTCTGAAACATTTGAAAAGCTCAAAGAATTTCAGAGTGAAGTGGAAAATCATCGTAACAAGAAACTAAAGTTTCTACGATTTGATCGCCAAGGCGAATATTTGAGTTAGGAGTTTGGCCTTCATTTAAAACAATGTGGAATAGTGTCACAACTCACGCCACCTAGAACACCACAGCGTAATGGTGTGTCCGAACGTCGTAACCGTACTTTATTAGATATGGTGCGATCTATGATGTCTCTTACTGATTTACCACTATCGTTTTGGAGTTATGCATTAGAGACAACTGCATTCACGTTAAATAAGGCACCGTCTAAATCTATTGAGACGACACCATATAAACTATGGTTTGGAAAGAAACCTAAGGTGTCGTTTCTTAAAGTTTGGGGTTACCACACTTATGTCAAAAGGCTTCAGCCTGATAAGCTTGAACCCAAATCGGAGAAGTGCGTCTTCATAGGATACCCTAAGGAAACAATTGGGTACCATAGATCCAAAGGCAAGATCTTTGTTGCCAAGAATGGAAACTTTCTAGAGAAGGAGTTTCTCTCGAAAGAAGTGAATGGGAGGAAAGTAGAACTTGATGGGGTAATTGTACCTTCTCTCAATTTGGAAAGTAGCACATCAGAGAAATTCGTTCCTATGGTGCCTACACCAACTAGAGAGGAAGATAATGATGATGATCATGAAACTTTATATCAAGTTACTACTGAACCTTGTAGGTTGAACAGAGCACGTTCTGCACCAGAGTGGTATGGTAATCCAGTCCTGCAAGTCATGTTAATAGACCATGATGAACCTACGAACTATGAAGAAGCAATGATGAGCCCAGATTCTGACAGATGGTTGAGGCCATGAAATCTGAGATAGGATCCATGTATGAGAACAAAGTATGGATTTTGGTGGACTTGCCCGATGATCGGCAAGCCATAGAGAATAAATAGATCTTCAAGAAGAAGACATATGCTGATGGTAATGTCACCATCTACAAAGCTCGACTTGTCGTGAAAGGTTTTCGACAAGTTCAAGGGGTTGACTACGATGAGACCTTCTCACCCATAGTGATGTTTAAGTTAGTTTGAATCATGTTAGAAATTGCCACATTTTATGATTATGAAATTTGGCAAATGTATGTCAAAACTGCATTCCTTAATGGATTTCTTAAAGAAGAAGTTACATATCATGCAACCAGAAGGTTTTGTCGGTCGTAAAGGTGCTAACAAAGTGTGCAAGCTCTAGCGATCCATCTATGGACTGGTGCAAGCATCTTGGAGTCGGAATATACGCTTTGATGAGGTGATCAAAGAATATGGTTTTATACAAACTTACCATGAAGCTTGTATTTAAAATAAAGTGAGTGGGAGCTTTGTAGCATTTCTAATAATATATGTGGATTAAATATTGCTGATTGGAAATGATATATGATGACCCACAAGTATAGGGGATCTATCGTAGTCCTTTCGATAAGTAAGAGTGTTGAACCCAATGAGGAGCAGAAGGAAATGATAAGCGGTTTCCAGCAAGGTATTCTCTCCAAGTACTGAAATAAGTGGTAACAGATAGTTTTGTGATAGGATAATTCGTAACGAGCAACAAGTAACAAAAGTAAATAAAGTGAAGAAAGGTGGCCTAATCATTTTTGTAGCAAAGGACAAGCCTGAACAAACTCTTATATACAGAAAAGCGCTCCCGAGGACACATGGGAATATCATCAAGCTACATTTCATCACGCTCATATGATTCGCGTTCGGTACTTTGATAATTTGGTATGTGGGTGGACCGGTGCTTGGGTACTGCCCTTACTTGGACAAGCATCCCACTTATGATTAACCTCTATTGCAAGCATCCACAACTACAACAAAAGTATTAAGGTAAACCTAACCATAGCATGAAACATATGGATCCAAATCAGCCCCTTACGAAGCAACGCATAAACTAAGGTTTAAGCTTCTGTCACTCTAGCAACCCATCATCTACTTATTACTTCCTAATGCCTTCCTCTAGGCGCAAATAATGGTGAAGTGTCATGTAGTCGACGTTCACATAACACCACTAGAGGAGAGACAACATACATCTCATCAAAATATCGAACGAATACCAAATTCACATGACTACTAATAGCAAGACTTCTCCCATGTCCTCGGGAACAAACGTAACTACTCACAAAGCATAAACATGTTCATAATCAGAGGGGTATTAATATGCATATAGGATCTGAACATATGATCTTCCACCAATTAAACCAACTAGCATCAACTACAAGGAGTAATTAACACTAGTAGCAACCTACTAGTACCAATCCCGGACTTGGAGACAAGAATTGGATACAAGAGATGAACTAGGGTTTTGAGAGGAGATGGTGCTGATGAAGATGTTGATGGAGATTGCCCTCTCCTGATGAGAGGAGCGTTGGTGATGGCGACGGCGATGATTTCCCCCTTCGGGAGGGAAGTTTCCCTGGCAGAACAGCTCCGCCGGAGCCCTGGATTGGTTCCATCAAGGTTCCGCCTTGTGGCGGCGGAGTTTCATCCGAGAAGATGGCTTCTTATTTTTTTCCCATCGAAAGACTTCATATAGCAGAAGATGGCCACCAGAGGGCCACCAGGGGGCCCACGAGGTAGGGGGCGTGCCCAGGGGGGTAGGGCGTGCCCCCACCCTCGTGGGTAGGGTGTGGCCCCCCTGGTGAATCTCTTCCAGTGAGTATTTTTTATATATTCCGAAAACGTCTTCTGTGAAGTTTCAGGACTTTTGGAGCTGTGTAGAATAGGTCTCTAATATTTGCTCCTTTTCCAGCCCAGAATCCCAGCTGCCGGCATTCTCCCTCTTCATGTAAACCTTGTAAAATAAGAGAGAATAGGCATAAGTATTGTGACATAATGTGTAATAACAGCCCATAATGCAATAAATATCGATATAAAAGCATGATGCAAAATGGACGTATCAACTCCCCCAAGCTTAGACCTCGCTTGTCCTCAAGCGAAAAGCCGAAATCGAAAAATATGTCCAAATGTTTAGAGATAGAGGTGTCGATAAAAATAAAATACGGACATGAGGGCATCATGATCATTCTTAGAATAGCAACTTATATAATTCTTGTCATATGATTTCTTATGCTAGAGTAATAACTCAATCACAATTTCAAGTATGAATCGTAAACTTTATTGAAAACTAAAAAACTATAATCTCAGTCATTGGAGCAATTGCAATTTATCATAACATAGGAAAGAGTCAATGTATAAGAGCTTTTCAGCAAGTCCACATACTCAACTATCATATAGTCTTTCACAATTGCTGACACTCACGCAATACTTATGGGTATGGAGTTTTAATCGGACACAGAGAAAGATAGGGGCTTATAGTTTTGCCTCCCAACATTTTACCTCAAGGGTAATGTCAACAATAATAGTTCATGAAAACTCACATCCAATTAGCCATATATACCAGGATCTTTCCAACATACTGTGCTTGCAAAGGATAAAATGAAAAAAAAGAAGGGTGAAGATCACCATGACTCTTATGCAAGGTAGGAGATAAAAGTAAAATATAGGCCCTTCGCAGAGGGAAGCAGCGGTTGTCATGCGCTTTTATGGTTGGATGCACAAAATCTTAATGTGCAAGAACGTCACTTTATATTGCCACTTGTGATATGGACCTTTATTATGCAGTCTGTCGCTTTTATTTCTTCCATATCACACGATCGTAAAAAGCTTATTTTCTCCCACACTAATAAGTCATACATATTTAGAGAGCAATTTTTATTGCTTGCACCGATGAAAACTTACCTGGAGGATCTTACTCAATCCATATGTAGGTATGGTGGACTCTCATGGCAAAACTGGTTTAAGGGTATTTGGAAGCACAAGTAGTATCTCTACTTGGTGCGATGAATTTGGCTAGCATGAGGGGGAAAGGCAAGCTCAACCATGTTGGATGATCCATGACAATATAATTTATCTCAGATGTAAGAAAACATAACCCATTACATTGTCTTCCTTGTCTAACGTCAACTCTTTAGCATGTCATATTTTAATGAGTGCTCACAATCATAAAAGATGTCCAAGATAGTATATTTATATGTGAAGACCTCTCTTTCTTAATTACTTCCTATTAATTGCAAGGATGACTAAAACTATGCTTGTCAACTCTCAACAACTTTTATTCATCATACTTTTGCTATGTGAGCTCATTACTCTCCATAAGATCCACATGATCTCTTTGTTTCTTTTTATTCCTTTCTCTTTTCTTATGTTCCCTTAGGATCATGGCAAAATAATCAAGCCCTTGACTCAACACTAATCTTTATTATATAACTCACGGACTCGATTACATAGAAGGATTATAAAGAAAAACTTACAACTAGATCATACTAAGAACTTTTATTCTACTAGATCAAGATATTACCAAAAGTATCGAACTAAGAAAAACGGTAAAGATAAAAGTGATGGTGATATGATACCGGGGCACTCCCCCAAGCTTGGCAGTTGCCAAGGGGAGTGCCCATACCAGATATTCAATTCTTCTTTGTTGGTGGAGACGGTGGTGATTTTGTTGATGGCGTAGGCTTAATAAATCGAGAAGGATAAATAAAAAGAAAACAGAGAAAAGGGAAAGAAAGAAAACCCCGGGCCTTCCCCCTCCCCTTCGGCCGTTTGGCCCAACTGGGCATCCAGCCCACCAGCCCACAGGCCCAGCCACCCCCCCATCACTCCCTTATCCCCTCTCCCCCAAAACCCTAATCCAACCACCCCACACTCCTCCCCCCATGTCTCTTTGCCCGATCCAGATCAGGATCGGGGGAACGAACCCACGTCGCCCCCGACACCAGCGCCACCCA